>NC_079414.1:21620312-21700312 GCF_026213295.1 Gadus chalcogrammus | reverse complement strand
GTTCTCCTATGATTAATGAATAGCGTGTGGTCTCTCTGCCATTGTGATGTGGGTGCAGGTCCACGTCAACCCCTGCTTCAGCCTGCAGGGCGGCGCCCTGGAGCGCCCGCAGCCCCTGGAGAGAGAGCGCTGGCACCCGCTGCGTCACGGGGAGCTCTTCTCCCTGATGCCCGGGAGCTTCATATACAGGGTGGAGGCCCTGGGGGGAGAACCCCTCACGCCCAGGTACTCCTCCTGCTCCGACTCAGCTCCTACTCTTCCTCCTCCTCCTCCTCCTCCTCACCTCTTCCCCCTCCCCTCCACCTCTTCCTCGTCTCGACCTCCCGCTCCTCACTTCCTCCCCCTTGTCTCCTCCTCCCCCGCACCTCCTCCTGCTGCTCCTACTTCTCCTGTGTTGGTATCCTTTTTTGTGATGTCATCGGTCATGTTTGTGTCTGTGGCCCCAGAGTGTGATGTCATGTTTCTGTGGAGGCCCCAAGAGTGTGATGTCATGTTTCTTTGGAGGCCCCAAGAGTGTGATGTCATGTTTCTGTGGAGGCCCCAAGAGTGTGATGTCATGTTTCTGTGGAGGCCCCAAGAGTGTGATGTCATGTTTCTGTGGAGGCCCCAAGAGTGTGATGTCATGTTTCTGTGGAGGCCCCAAGCGTGTGATGTCATGTTTGTGGGGAGGCCCCAAGAGTGTGATGTCATGTTTGTGTGGAGGCCCCAGAGAGTGATGTCATTGTCTGAGGCCTCTGTGATGTCGCCGCAGTGCCAGCGGAGGTCTGGAGGGAGATGAGGGTCCCACGGGTGCGAGGGATTCTCCTCCACATGAAGAGACGCTTCCTCTTGGATGTAGCCACGAGCAGGCACCTCCTGCACTGACCGGTAGAACCCCTCCTCCTGCTGCACACAGTCCAGAGGGTGATGCCCCGCCCACACAGGAAGTCACACCCACACAAGATGCCCCGCCCACTAGGCGGTTGACACTGAATTTCGAGCAAGAAAAGGTTCATACCCTGAAGTGTACTCTTTGCGTCATCATATAATTTCATTATATAATATATAAATAATCTGAAAACACTGGGCTCACTGGAGCTTTAATGAAGGTTGTTTGTATTGGGCCAATAGGAGCAGAGTGGGCGGTGCTTCCTTCCTAAACCCAAGAGAGTGTTGCCTGCCTGGATGACAGCTGGAGCTGCTCTGGAAGGTAAGCATAGGGCCTCTCCTAACTCCCAACTACACCCAACTCCTCAACCCATCGGCTCTAAAAATTAACCTTAACCTTAATAATAACGGCTAATTATTATAATGTATTTTGGTAATCTGGTTATTATAATGGTTTGTCTTGTGATAATAACTGGTTATTAGAATTTATTGTATTGCTGTTGGTTGGTTTTAGCTCATCAGGATGTTGCTTTGTGTGTTGCTATGGATACAAGTAGGCTCTCTCTTTTTGACAGGCCAATCAGGAGCCGGCAGCAAGCAGCCAGTTCCAGCCGCTAACAAGAGAAAACGAAGCCGAGCTGAAGGGCCCAGAGCGGGCCTCAGCTCGGAGGAGACCAGAGCGGGCCTCAGCTCGGAGGAGACCAGAGCGGGCCTCAGCTCGGAGGAGACCAGAGCGGGCCTCAGCTCGGAGCTGCCCAGAGCGAGCCTCAGCTCGGAGGGGACCAGAGCGGGCCTCAGCTCGGTGGAGACCCGAGCGGGCCTCAGCTCGGAGGAGACCAGAGCGGGCCTCAGCTCGGAGGGGACCAGAGCGGGCCTCAGCTCGGAGCTGCCCAGATCGGGCCTCAGCTCGGAGGAGACCAGAACGGGCCTCAGCTCGGAGGAGACCAGAGCGGGCCTCAGCTCGGAGGAGACCAGAGCGGGCCTCAGCTCGGAGGAGCCCAGAGCGGGCCTCAGCTCGGAGGAGACCAGAGCGGGCCTCAGCTCGGAGGAGACCAGAGTAAACAAGACCAAACGAGGCCGAGCTGAGCGTCCCAAAGCCGGCTTCAGCTCGGAGGACCCCGGAGATGAGGACTCTTCGGGCTCAGCCCCCAGGAGGAAGCGGATGAGGAAGATGAGCGGCGATGCAGTTGGGTGACCCCAGTGACCTCCAGCTCAGTGTTTTATAATCAGGACAGCCTTGTCTTAAAGGAGCATGACGTTTATCTATCAACATTATATTATTAATATTCTATATATATTTATTAGAACTGTGTCATTAATTTGTTTGAAATAGAGTTTTGATTCAAATGAGAAAGAGTAGCTTAGCGTTAGAACAGTTTCCTGTTGTAATCGCCATAGTTACCGTGTCTGACTTTCTTCTAGAACACTCAGACGGACAAGGACCTGCCCCTACATCACCATAGCAACAGCCCGGGGGAGGAGGACTGCGGTAGGCTGAGTGATGAAGGTGCTTCGAGAAGTGACGTCAGACCAGACGGGAAGTCCACGGCCCCTGGAGGGGCGGGGTCTGGCCACGCCCCCTCCCGGAGCGCCAGACCCCGCTGTCCATACGGGGCGGAGTGCTACAGGTGAGACTCCGCCTCCAGCTGGCCTCGCTGCATCACCTGTTATCGCCTAGCAACCGTGTGTCAGCACGTTTCGTCACCAGCAGATTGAATAACATGGCGCGTTCAGATCCCTGGGACTTAATATGGAAATAATTTTCGTGACGTCGGAAAGTTCTTGAGAACGACACCTCATGACGCTCTGAAGATTCTACTTCCGTTTGGCAATGGGGCCAGATTTTGATAACAGAGTTGCCCAGTTGGTGACGTATTGTTAACTAGTGACGGGTGAAAATGGAGGAACATGAAAGTTTTACTCAATATAAAAGAATCAACCACCGTATCACATTCTTTACTATTGATTGACGTAACCGTCAATTGCTGAGTCTTTGCTCAGTTTTAAACGTTGTACTGGTAAACCAGCTCTAGATAAGGGCAAGTATAGCCTTCCATACAGTGGCAATACTGTATGTGCTCCTCATAAAGAATAGCAAAAGGATGGTAGGTGATAGGCTCCAAGGAAATAAAGGCGTGCGAACTTGAAACTGATCCTACCAAGTTCTCTTTAGTTCTGACTGTTTTTTACAGATAAAAAAACCATGCTGTGAAGAACTTTTAGTTTCCGAACGCAGTTCACATGAACGGTCGCTGGCGAGCCGTCTCGTTATCACCAGGACCATGAACGCGGCTTTAGATACACATTATCCCCGTTACACCGCCAGGTAAACCCCTGGTTGCATTCAAATGTTTTAAATGTCAATCACTGATCAGTTTCCCGCCTGCGTTGTCATGGGAATGGGCCACGCCTCCCAGATCCACAGGAAGCTGTGAAGTGGCCCTGACCTCCGACCTCATGTGTTTTTCTCAGGAAGAACCCGCTGCACTTTCAGGAGTGTTGTCACCCCGGTGACCACGACTACCAACAGGAAGAGGAGGAGCCTGAGGAGGAAGTGGACCTTCCCGAATGTCCCTACGGCATCGACTGTTATCGGTATGACACCGCACTGACCACATCAGTACAGAGAGATACTGTCAGACTCAGACCACATCTGTACTGTTGGACCAAATTATAACTGTAGGATCAAATCTTTACTGTACTGTATGACATCTGTAAAGTCGGACCAAAGCTTTACTGTAAGACCACACCAGTTTAGTGTAGGATCAAATCTTTACTGTATGACATCTGTAAAGTGGGACCCAAGCTTTACTGTAGGACCACACCAGTTTCCTGTAGGATCAAATCTTTACTGTAGGACATCTGTAAAGTGGGACCCAAGCTTTAGTGTAGGACATCTGTAAAGTTGGACCAAAGCTTTACTGTAAAACATCTGTAAAGTTGGACCAAGGCTTTACTGTAGGACATCTGTAAAGTTGGACCAAAGCTTTACTGTAAAACATCTGTAAAGTTGGACCAAAGCTTTACTGTTGGTCATCTGTAAAGTTTGACCAAATCTTTACTGTAGGACATCTGTAAAGTTGGACCAAAGCTTTACTGTAGGACCTCTGTGCTGTAGAAATGTGCATCGTAGGCCCTGATGTGATTCCCCCGTGTTTTTGTGTGGCAGAAAAAACCCGCTGCACCGTAAGGAATTCAAACACTCCAGGAGGGCAGGTACGTCGTCAGCACACAGACACCAGGCGCAGAGCTCCCTGTATGTACGGTCATAATAATCCTCAGAACAAAGTCAAGCCTGTCTCCCTGCCGGTCCTTCTGTCTGTCTGCAGCGAGGAGCACGAGGACCGCACCCAGCACTCAGGCTGGGGACGATGAAGACGAGGACGAGTATGAAGATAGCTTCATTAATGACAGCAGTGATGAGGCTTTCGATGACTCCGACTACGTCCCGGCCGGGTCCGATGACAGCGGAACGGAAGAGCTCAAAAACAATTCCCAGGACTCCCTGAGGAGCAAGTAGTGATCCCTGGTTCGGTTCCTGTAAAAGACGTCCTGAGGAGCAGGAAGTTATTCCTGGTTCCTGAATATTTTTTTGTGGCTGTCCTGTTATGAATACTTAGTTTGATTTGTAATTACAGATTTAAATGAAACAGTTGTCTTGTTGTTATTTTGATTGGTCAAAGAAACACCAAACCTAGGCCCCAGATCTGGTTGGTCTAGTGGTGTCAACTGACCAGTATGAACACCGCTAGACCCACCAGGACTTCCAGCAGTAACACCCCCAGACCCTCTTAATCCCTCAACTGGATAGTAACTAGCGTGACCGGGTTACCCTGTGCATGTAAAAGGGTACTGAAGGTGGCAATCATCCCCAGGGGAACTCCTGCCCTCAGGCCACAGACGAGGCAGCACGTCTTTTAATACAGTTTATTAGAAAACAAACTCCTTTCATGGTCCAACAATAAGACTCTCCATACAAATAAAATAAAAAAACCTCCAGGACGATCCGCAACTTTTACAAAAATCTGAACGGAAATCCAGGAACCCTTTCAGCTTCTCTCGCACCCCCCCCCCCCTCCCCTCCCAAAGTCTCCCCCTCCTCTCTCTCCCGCGGGAGGTACAGGAAACTACTTCTTGGCGTAGGTGATCTTCATGGCGCAGGTGGCGGTGATCCTGAAGCCCTGCAGGGCGTCTTTAGCCACGCCCGCCAGAGCCTCGCCCTCAAACTCCACAAAGGCGATGTCGTGTTTCCCCGGAACCAAGCGCACCTCCTTGAACCCCGGGAACCTGAGGACCAGAAGGGGAACCGTGAGAATCATTCACCCTACAGGCACACACCTACACACCAGGCCAGGGTTGGTCCCCCTCCCCAGACCAGAGTTAGAAAGATAGTGGTATTCACACAAACCCTAACATGTTCCTGGTGTCAAGTTGTGAATACTTGCCCAGGAGACGGTCGGGCAGCAGCACTCTATAGAGCCCTCACCTGGTCCATAGCCATACAATAAGCCAATACAAAGTACGCTACAACTTATGAGACCAGCACTTACTGGTTGAAGAGCATGGACAGCATCATCTCATTGGTCTCCTCCGGCAGGTTGCTAAGGAACAGGATGTAGTTGGGAGGATTGTCCGGTACCTGGAGAAACATCACACACCTGTCAACACACCTGCTCCAATAGAGGAGCTCTTCAGACACCTGGTCCTATAGAGGACCACTTCCACACATCTGGTCCAAAAAAAGACCCCTTCCACACACATGTCGAGACCAGGATAGTAAAACTAGAGGTCTGAATGAGGGCGAGGCCAGCATGACACTCATTAAAAAACCTCGCTCATCGGGCGATACGCTATACCACGCTCTTATTGATCCATTACTATAATTAAAGAAAGCTCTTCTAGATAAGAGCAGTAACGTTTTACTGATAATGAATGCATTGTTTAAAACTCGGTCTAACTGAAGGAGCAGTGAAGAAATACTCCATCAGGAGAGACGTACCGGGGCAGCTGGGCTGTTTGTCTGCGGGGTGAGTGCCTGCAACAAGAAATCACATTGTTTGAATCCAAGAACGTCGTTCATCTCTTCATCCCCATTACATACCTCTAGAAGTGCACTGCTTATATATACATCTAACGGCATTACATAGTATGCTGTTAGAATGCTAGTATGCTGTTGTTGGGCTTGGTATGTGGTCTGAGTGCTAACGTTTCATTGACACAGACAGCTAATTTCTCTGAAGACAAGATCCTACATTAGGAATCAACAGTGCGTGCTCTCATTGGTTTGCTTTCCCACTAGTTGAGAGAGCAAATTCAAACCCATTGAAACAAAAGGGGTGTCAATGGTTCTCTTCGATGTCTGATCAGTGGGTATGAGGACTCACCACTGGCCCTGGCTTCTTGGCTAGGCTGGTCAGCACCTCAGGAACCTTCTTCTTCTTGTCCTTCTTCTTGTCCTTGTCTCCGTACGTTCCCCTCATCTTTGCGATCACCTCCGAGTCGGTCTTGGCATACTGGATGCGCTGGGAGCAGAGAGGGACGGGGACAGTGTAAGAAACCAAACTCCATAATAGCCTTTATGGCTGGGATCAGAAACCAAGGAACAGCCCGGTTTGGAGTTGCAAACTATCTTTCACTAATTGGATCGGGCTATCATACCCTGTGTAGTCTCAACGGCTTGTCCAACCAGGCAGTGAGACAGCTCAACAGCCCGTCTCACCAGGTAGTGAGACAGGTCAACAGCCTTTCTAACTAGGTAGTGAGACATAGTAACAGCCTGGCTAACCACCAGGTAGTGAGACGGGTCAACAGCCTATCAGGTAGTGAGACATTGTAACATATCTATCTAACCAGATAGTGAGACATGGTAACGGCCTGGCTAACCAGGTAGTGAGACAGGTCAACAGTTTGCGCAGTGGCGTTTATGTAGCTATCGCTTCTATAGCCGTGATCATTGTGGTGTTACCAGTCTCTCAAGCATGTATGCCAAAATGATCTGACATAGTGGGGTTTAGTGACCATCCTGAAGATGGTTTCGTGATTATAAATATACACACTGTGTGTGTGTGTGTGTGTGTGTGTGTGTGTGTGTGTGTGTGTGTGTGTGTGTGTGTGTGTGTGTGTGTGTGTGTGTGTGTGTGTGTGTGTGTGTGTGTGTGTGTGTGTCAGCCTGAGGCGTCATTGTAAACCGGTTGGGGTCGGAACTCACCATGGGTTTGTTGTAGAAGGGGAAGCCCTGTAGTTGTCGCAGGGCGTTGGTCGAGGCGGCCAGCTCTTTGAACACAACAAAGGCCTGGCCGCGCATCTTGGACGTCTTCATTGCAACGATGTCGACGATCTGACCGAACTGAGAGAACAGGGCGTAGAGCGACCGCTTCAGCTCTGAAGAACGATAAAAAGAACAGGTTGAGAATCCGCTCTCCAGTATTGGATGGACAAAGAGCAGACATCAAATTCATTAACCGTTAACAATACAAAGACGTGAGGGGGTTAATTCGAACATCCTCTTGTTTGAGGTGACAATGTTATGCAAAAAGTATGAGGAAACTCACCATCCTTGTTGACTTTGTCGTTCATATTGTTGATATAAATCGTGTGGTTTGGTCGGATATCCATGGTGGCTGGTCTCTGGAGACAAAGTCATATTCATGTACAGTACTATAGAAATACTTATTCTGACCAGTTCTGGACTATCCGAGCCTAAAATTTAAACTTCTTGAATAACATAATAAAACCCGAAACATTTCGTGTCAAACATGTAATAAAAGGGCAACTGTATAGAGTAGTGAAACCATTAAAAACCAACGGAGAGGTAGCGTTGCCCATTCATTCAGTGTTAGCCTAGCAGCGGTTAGCTCACTTGACACACATTAAGTTCTATCTTTTTAATTCTCATTACATCACATTTTGTTCCAATAGAAGTGGATCATATAAACGGGATCATATAAAATGCCTCGATCAATCTTACCATAACAATGCAATATAAAGAAGGTATCACAAAGAAGTTCATAAAATAACACAATAATAACTCACCTCTTGAACGCACTGCGGTATAACCGGAAACAGGAAACAGGTCTCGTTTGCGCCTGTTCCTCCTTAAACATTTCCCCGCTACCGCCGCCTGCAGTGAATCCAAGGAGTTGCACTGTAGCCACGCATTGATTTTTTTCGCTGTTCTTCCCATGGACCTAGAAAGGAAGGTTCTTCCGTATACTTCTGATTGTTTTTTTTCCTTTTAATCATTCATATACTTCAATGGAAAACTGTAAGTGCAATTTAAGATTTGAATTGCATTAGTAATTTAAAGAATCACTATATGCCTTTGTATTAAATTTAACATGATGAGACTGTGACACGAATTATACAATACATGGGTTATTAATATATGTATTTAGTCTTACTGCAACTCTAACATACTACCTTAACAAATAATGATTCACATCATGCACATCACATCACTGTAATCACGAGACTAAGGCAAACAATGTGGTTGTTTTTGTCCTTTCTGACGTTCCGTACCTCCTACCTGCTCAGCTGACGTCGTGGCCCGCTTGGATGTTTCTCTGTTCCTCTGCTACCGGTCTCAGCCTGATAGCCGATAGCAGCAGCGGTACGACAGGGACCTGCTGACCGCTGTACTGGGACACTGGGATCTGTCTGCACTGCTTCATAGGTTACCTTCCCTTCTTCAACCGGTTAAACCGAGAGGGGAGTATCTTGGTATGTTTCCTCATGACATTTGGCATCACTTATTCCTTCATGTGTTTCTTTCGAGTTGTTTTTGCCGGAATTATTCCTGTTAACAGGACGTCTCTGTAGGTCCGGACAACCCGGGATGTGCGATGGCATCGGTGAAGGTGGCTGTGCGGGTCCGGCCCATAAACAGACGGTACGAATTATACCTTATTACATTTACCTTATTAGATTTATCTTATTACATGTATTGCATGATTTATTACTCGTATAAGACTGCTCTTATGAACACTGTTTAAGTGGTATTACATGTATTTTAGAAAATGTATTGCCTGATTCTACTGCGGTTGTTTGCTTTGATGTAAATCTTCAGAGTGAGTGTCATTAAATGTGCTTAGAACATTTATCGAATGATATGTAGTATCTTGCGCGATTCCATGATTATTTACCATTTAGTTTACTGTTTATAAATGTAGGCTTAACAAACTCATAAATATACTTGACCTGAAGATGTTTAAAACGGATGATTTGACCAGTCAACCAATGTCTAACAAATATGTCACAGATGATGCCACGTTTATTGTAATATAGACACTGTGTGTATAGTATTTGTATTTAACTGTTTGTCATGGGGGCTTCTTTCTCAAAGTGATCAATGACAAGATATTACAGTTTGGATTGGGTGAAAGCAGTGGTATTTAATTGGCAGGGAAATCCTACCAACACCCACAAGACTCTAAGAAGAGGAAAGTGTATTGTTTCCGGAATCTCTGCTGAATGTTGTTGGATAAGATTATCATGGAGAGGAGGTGGACATGAGGAGACAGACAAGGGCAGCCATGTCCTGCGAGACGGCTTGTTGGACATAATGTGATCAAGCGAGATGGGCACACTGCTGTGGGAAACCAAAGCAGGCCGTAAAGGAGGGCGATGATCAGGGAAGGGTTATGGGTCATGCACTCCGTCCATGGTGCTGCAAACGGCCAGAACACACCGGCGTTGGAGTGGATCTTTAAACCACCCTATTGAATGGTGTTTGTTGTTTAATTTGGATTTTGGTTATTGAGTGTTTATATAGGGTACGTTAGTCAATGTGGGAGGTGCTTGTGTCCTTGTTAGGTGCTAAGGAGTGGTGCGTGATTGTGTATAAAAGGGTCACGGTGCAGTGGTTTTGATGTGCATTTCTATCCCTGGAACAGGGAGAAGGACCTTGCAGCAAAGGGCATCATAAAGATGGGAGGGAGCAAAACAACCATCACCAATCTGAAGGTGTTCATCTTCTATTGACTGTTTGTTTTTAGACATGCTCACTACCTACATTGATTACTTTAGTATACTTGAGTTACCTATTATTATAGTTACAACCAACTTTGGTTACTAGTTAATTGAGTAATTAGTTACTTTAATTACTAGTGGTTGTAGATACTTTAGGTAATAGTTATTCTAGTTACTAGTAACTTAGGTACTTAAGTTACCTTCGTTAATCAAGTTCGTAGTTTCCGGTTATTAGTTACTGTAGTTACTAGTTGCTTGAGTGACTTAAGTTACTGCTTACTGAAGTCACTAGTAGTGACTAGTTACTGTAGTAACTAGTGACTTTAGTTCATAGTTATCTTAGTTACTAGCTACCATAGTTACCAACCCCATGTTTTTCTGAGCTCAGATGGCGGATGGTTTGACGGGAGATTCGATGCGGGAGCGAACCAAGACGTTTACGTACGACTACTCGTACGACTCTTCGGACTGTAAACACACCAACTTCATCTCTCAGGAAAAGGTTAGTGACCCCTTGACCTCTCCTCTGGTCACATCTCCCTCTGTACTACTAAACAGTGTTACAATAATATCATCTATCATTCCTAGACATCGTAATACATTTTATTATTTCTGGAAAATAGCTAAACAAAAGTACTAGAACCTCTTTGCTTACTGCCCATCAGTGATTGATAAGGATTTTAAGGAAACCAATACTGGGTTGGAGAACCACCAAATTACTGACTGTATCCTGGTATTTGCTTCACTCAGTGTCTCCATGATAACGAACATTGCCTACCTATGCTGAGTGTGATGGTCTTGTTGGTGGCTGCAGGTGTTTAAGGACCTGGGCTCAGACGTGCTGAAGGCTGCCTTCGAGGGCTACAACGCATGCATCTTCGCATACGGACAGACTGGCTCCGGAAAGTCCTACACCATGATGGGAATCCCAGTAGGTTGAGTTCAAGACCTAATACTGATGTTAACTCAAGGCTATTAGTTCTACACTGGTATAAACGCTAGGTTATGAGTTGTAAATGCTTATAAACAGTAGGTTATGAGTTCTAGTTCAAATACTGGTGTAAACACTTGGTTAGGAGTTCTAGACCTTATGCTGATGTTAACACTAGGTTATAAGTTCTAGACCAGTGGAAATACTAGGTTATAAATTCTAGACCAGTATAACCACTCGATATGCGTTCTAGACCAGTGGAAACACTATGTTATAAGTTCTAGACTAAAAAAGTTGTGAACACTAGGTTATAAGTTCTAGCACGGTATAAACATTGGGTTATTAGTTCTAGACTGGTATAAACAGTATGTCATCAGTACTTGACACTATTAATCAGGAGGATCCTTGTTGTAGAGCCAATCAACGTGTCTATTCATCCGTCAAATTCCTTTGACATCTGGCCATGTCTAGGACCAGTTCTGTCTGCTGGGACGTCTTTCAAACTTCAGTAGGACTTATCCGTCTTTTTGTTGTTAGCATTACTTCTCTGTCTGTATGTCTGTCTGGTGGGTATGTCTGTCCGTCTGGTGGGTATATTACTGTCTGTCTGGTGGGTATATGTCTGTCTGTCTGGTGGGTATATGTCTGTCTGTCTGGTGGGTATATGTCTGTCTGTCTGGTGGGTATGTCTGTCTGTCTGGTGGGTATATGCCTGTCTGTCTGTCTGGTGGGTATATGTCTGTCTGTCTGGTGGGTATGTCTGTTTGTCTGGTGGGTATATGCCTGTCTGTCTGGTGGGTATGTGTCTCTCTGTCTGGTGGGTATATGCCTGACTGTCTGGTGGGTATGTGGCTGTCTGTCTGTTTGCTGTGGCTGTCTGTCTGGTGGGTTTGGCTGATTGTCTGGTTGGTATGTAACTTGATCTGAGTAGGTATAGGAGGCCAATGGGGTCAGAGTTCCTAGTCTTATCTCTGGCCGGGGCCAGGCTATCTCTCAGCTAACCGTCAATCCTGCACCAGTCAGTTAGCTTCCCTCAGTAGTCAAGTTCATCCACAGTCCCAGAGCTAGGGTCTTCGAGGGGGGGGGGGGGGGGGGGAGGGGGGAACATGGGAGAGACCACAGTGATAAGAGGGAACCAGGGGGACATAGTCTGTGTAGGCCTGCTATCTGTTGATGCTCACATAATCTATAGAACCTGTACTATATAGCCATTCCTTATATTGAAGCTAAGGTATCTATACAACCTAGCCTGCCTCTAATGCCATCTTACCTATAGCATGGAGGCTGTTGGGTTGTTTCTGTGCTTTTTCCTGTTCACTTATGGCCATCTGAGCCGACCCTCTGCCTTTCCAGCAAATATAGATCTGTTCTATTCTTATTCTACTCTGTTTAATGTGGCAGTCTCGTCAAATGAGAGCTGAGAAGGTCTGGGAATAGAATTAGTTCAGCTCTGGGGCGACAGGAGAGCTGGAGGCCGACCTGCGGATGGGGGCACCGTCGGTGAGACTGCAGGTCGACGGGGACCTGGGGCGGTGGGGTGTGGACCTGGAAGTGGTGATCTGACCTTCTGATCCACCTCCAGGGAGACGTGGGCCTCATCCCCCGGATCTGTGAGGGTCTGTTCAGCCGCATCGCGGGGACCACCCGCCGGGACGCGGCCTCGTTCAGGACCGAGGTCAGGTGAGTTAACCCTGCCGCCCTGCCACGAGGATGGATCTGTGCTGGAGAACCTGCCCGAAGAACCACCAAGATAGAACAACACGGAGAATAGCGTCATTTAGAACAGTCTTATCTCCTCCATCCAATTACGACCAGACAATTAGGAACAAGTAATTACATTAAACAAATGAGTAAAAGCCATTTAGGATTGAGTCAATTAGAAACTGCCAATTAGGAGGCAGCCGATAGAGTAATCAATATTAAGAGGTGGACTGTCATGAAGTGTGGAGCACTGGGTCCTCTCTAAGGTTAGGGTTAGGGGATGGGTTCAGTAGTAAACCCTGTGGGGCGTGGGTTCTACAGCTACCTGGAGATCTATAACGAGTGTGTGAGGGACCTGCTGAGAAGGAAGACCAACGACACCTTTAACCTCAGAGTCCGGGAGCACCCCAAAGATGGGCCGTATGTAGAGGGTAAGACCCCCCCTCCCTAATCCAGATATTACCTCATCTTATGGGAATCCAGATCTTACCTCATCTTATGGGAATCCAGATCTTACCTCATCTTATGGGAATCCGGATCTAAACTCATCTCTAATGTGAAACCGGATCTAAACTCATCCCTTGTTAATCCAGATCTGTCCAAGCACCTGGTTCAGAACTACCGGGACGTGGAGGAGCTGATGGAGGCGGGGAACATCAAGCGCACCACGGCGAGCACCGGGATGAACGAAACGAGCAGCCGCTCCCACGCCATATTCACCATCAACTTCACTCAGGTCGGGACCAGAACCAGTTTAACACCTCACACAGGTCCCACACCCAATCAGAACCAGTTTAACACCTCACACAGGTCCCACACCCAATCAGAACCAGTTTAACACCTCGTACAGGTCCCACACCCAATCAGAACCAGTTTAACACCTCGTACAGGTCCCACACCCAATCAGAACCAGTTTAACACCTCGTACAGGTCCCACACCCAATCAGAACCAGTTTAACACCTCACACAGGTCCCACACCCAATCAGAACCAGTTTAACACCTCGTACAGGTCCCACACCCAATCAGAACCAGTTTAACACTTCACACAGGTCCCACAACCAATCAGAACCAGTTTAACACTTCACACAGGACCCAGATCCAATCAGAACCCGTTTAACACTTCACATAGGTCCCACACCTATAACCCTCCTCTCTCTCTCCCTCTCTCCCCCTCTCGCTCTCTCTGTGTCCTGCTATGTCTCCCTCTCTCTCTCTCCATGTCCTGCTGTGTCTCTCTCCCTCTCTCTCTCCATGTCCTGCTGTGTCTCTCTCCCTCTCTCTCTCCATGTCCTGCTGTGTCTCTCTCCCCCCTCTCTCTCTCTCCATGTCCTGCTGTGTCTCTCTCTCTCTCTCCATGTCCTGCTGGGTCTCTCTCTCTCTCTCTCTCCATGTCCTGCTGTGTCTCTCTCCCAGGCCCGGTTTGCTGCGGAGCTGCCCAGTGAGACCGTGAGTCAGATCCACCTGGTGGACCTGGCGGGCAGCGAGCGGGCCGACGCCACCGGAGCCACCGGCGTGCGTCTCAAGGAGGGCGGGAACATCAACAAGTCCCTGGTTACCCTCGGCAACGTCATCTCAGCGCTGGGTGGGTTACCGATCTACTGTAAACAGTGCGCTGTCCTGTGATGTCACCTAAGTTATTCATCACAAAAACTTCCCAACCAATCACACAGCGTTGGCTCTTCCAGCATGTAGCTAGGTTGTGGCGCTAGGTTGATCTAAGGGTAGCCACCGTCTGCTGTCAACCCTGCTAACGTTTGTGCTTATGTGTGCGTGTGTGTGTGTAGCGGACCAGAGTCAGGACACGGTGAACACTAACCTGAAGAAGAGGTCTCTGTTCGTCCCGTACCGAGACTCTGTCCTCACCTGGCTCCTCAAGGACAGCCTGGGAGGGAACTCCAAGACCATCATGATCGCCAGTGAGTCTCCTCAACGCTACCTCTACTGCTATAGTACTACCACTGCTGCCTCTACTGCTATAGTACTACTACTGCTGCCTCTGCTGCTATAGTACTACTACTGCTGCCTCTACTGCTATAGTACTACCACTGCTGCCTCTTCTGCTATAGTACTACTACTACTGCTAGGATTAGCGGCAGGGCTCCAGATGAGATAACCGCCTGGTCCCGGGATCCAGATGTTAATGTGATGACCGCCTGGTCCCGGGATCCAGATGTTAATGTGATGACCGCCTGGTCCCGTGATCCAGATGTTAATGTGATGACCGCCTGGTCCTGTGATCCAGATGTTAATGTGATGACCGCCTGGTCCCGGGATCCAGATGTTAGTGTGATGACCGCCTGGTCCTGTGATCCAGATGTTAATGTGATGACCGCCTGGTCCCGGGATCCAGATGTTAATGTGATGACCGCCTGGTCCTGTGATCCAGATGTTAATGTGATGACCGCCTGGTCCTGTGATCCAGATGTTAATGTGATGACCGCCTGGTCCTGTGATCCAGATGTTAATGTGATGACCGCCTGGTCCTGTGATCCAGATGTTAATGTGATGACCGCCTGGTCCGGTGGTCCAGATGTTAATGCGATGACCACCTGGTCCGGTGGTCCAGATGTTAATGCGATGACCGCCTGGTCCGGTGGTCCAGATGTTAATGTGATGACCACCTGGTCCGGTGGTCCAGATGTTAATGTGATGACCTGTGCTCCAGATGTTTCCCCAGCCGATGTGAACTACGGAGAGACCCTTAGCACGCTGCGCTACGCTAACCGAGCTAAGAACATCATCAACAAGCCCACGGTGAACGAGGACGTGAACGTCCGCCTCATTCGGGAGCTCCGAGCGGAGATCGCCAGACTCCGAGCTCTGCTGATGCAGGGCAACCAGGTAACCATGGAAACCACCGCATGGTCCCTAGGAGCCTCATGCGCAAGTAAAGGATAATGTCCTCTATCACAGCGACAGTCTGTCCTCCATCACAGCTAGTGTCTGGTCTATCACAGCTAGAGTCTGGTCTATCACAGCTAGAGTCTGGTCTATCACAGCTAGAGCCTGGTCTAGCACAGCTAGAGTCTGGTCTATCACAGCTAGAGTCTGTGCTCTATCACAGCTAGAGTCTGTTCTCTATCACAGCTAGAGTCTGGTCTATCACAGCTAGAGTGTGTCCTCTATCACAGCTAGAGTCTGTTCTCTATCACAGCTAGAGTCTGGTCTATCACAGCTAGAGTGTGTCCTCTATCACAGCTAGAGTCTGGTGTATCACAGCTAGAGTCTGTGGTCTATCACAGCTACTGTCGGTCCTCTATCCCAGTTACAGTCCATTCTTTATCACAGTGAGTCTATCCAGAGTTGTAGTATGAATTAATTAACTCATGTTGTTTTTGTGTCTTGTCAGATTGCTCTTCTGGACTCTCCTACAGCTTTGAGTATGGAGGAGAAACTACAGCAGAACGAAGCCCGGGTAACCTCACCTCACTTAACATGCATCCATGTACCAGTCACCATGTCCTTCAGGAGCAGATTGTCGTCATAAAGTGGCTGAAGCCATCACTGTGTCTGTGTTCTCTAGGTTCTTGAGCTGACCAAAGAATGGACCAACAAGTGGAACGAAACCCAGAACATCCTCAAGGTGACCGAACATCTCAGAACAATCTGGACGTTCTGAGTCCAGCTGGACGTTCTGAGTGTCAACTGGTCGCTTATTAGCAGACTGCGGTTGTACTGGGAGGCACCCAGTAGGACCAGTAGCAGACTGGGGTTGTACTGGGTGGCTCCCAGTAGAACCAGTTGCTGAGTGTGGTTTTACTGGGCAGCTTAGAATAGAACCAGTAGCAGTCTGGAGTTGTACTGGGTTAGTCCCAGTAAAACAAGTAGTAGACTGTGGTTTTACTGGGCAGCTCCCAGTAGAACCAGTAGCAGACTTGGGTTGTACTGGGTCACTCCCATTAGTACCAGTAGCAGACAGGAGTTGCAATGGGCAGCTCCCAGTCGAACCAGTAGCAGATTTTGGTTGTACTGGTTAGCTCGCAGTACAACTGGTAGCAGACTGGTTGCACTGGGCCGGTCCCAGTAGATCCAGTAGCAGACGGTTCTGTGCTTCAGGAGGAGACCCTGGCGTTGAGGAAGGAGGGCATCGGGGTGGTGCTGGACTCTGAACTCCCTCACCTCATCGGCATCGACGACGACCTCCTGAGTACTGGGATCATCCTGTACCACCTGAAGGTCAGAACCTCCACCTCCACCTCCCCCAACCTCCACCTCCCCTAACCTCCACCTCCACCTCCCCTAACCTCCACCTCCACATCCCCTAACCTCCACCTCCACCTCCCCTAACCTCCACCTCCACCTCCACCTCCCCTAACCTCCACCTCCACCTCCCCTAACCTCCACCTCACCTCCCCTAACCTCCACCTCCACCTCCCCTAACCTCCACCTCCACCTCACCTAACCTCCACCTCCCCTAACCTCCACCTCCACCTCCCCTAACCTCCACCTTACCTCACCACTACCTCCACCTTACCTCACCAATACCTCCACCAAACCTAACCACTACCTCCACCTCACCTCCCCTAACCTCCACCTCTCCTCCCCTAACCTCCACCTCACCTCCCCTAACCTCCACCTCCACCTCCCCTAACCTCCACCTCCACCTCCACCTCCCCTTACCACTACCTCCACCTCCCCTAACCTCCACCTCACCTCCCCTAACCTCCACCTCCACCTCCCCTAACCTCCACCTCACCTCCCCTAACCTCCACCTCCACCTCCCCTAACCTCCACCTTACCTCACCACTACCTCCACCTTACCTCACCAATACCTCCACCAAACCTAACCACTACCTCCACCTCACCTCCCCTAACCTCCACCTCTCCTCCCCTAACCTCCACCTCACCTCCCCTAACCTCCACCTCACCTCCCCTAACCTCCACCTCACCTCCCCTAACCTCCACCTCACCTCCCCTAACCTCCACCTCACCAATACCTCCACCAAACCTAACCACTACCTCCACCTAACCTCCACCTCACCAATACCTCCACCTTACCTCACCACTACCTCCACCTCACCACACCACTACCTCCACCTTACCTAACCACTACCTCCACCTCACCACACCACTACCTCCACCTCACCACACCACTACCTCCACCTTACCACACCACTACCTCCACCTTACCTCACCAATACCTCCACCTCACATCCCCTAACTCCACCTCACTTCCACCTTACATCCACCTTACCACTACCTCCACCTCACCTAACCTCCAATTCACCAACACCTCTACTTCGCCCTCACCTCCACCTCCACCTCCACCTCAACTCTCTTCCACCTCTACCTTAGCTTCACCACCACTACCTCCACCTCTCCACCGCCTCCATCTTACCTCTCCTCCACCTCTGCTTCACCTCCTCCTCACCGACTCCATCTCCACCTCCACTTCACCTCCACCTCCACACCAACTCCACCTCCACCTCCACCTAACCTCCACCAACACCTAACCTCCACCTCTACCACTGTTGTGATATAATGTGTTTCCTCATCAGGAGGGCCGGACGTTTGTCGGACGGGACGATGCGTCGAGCGAACAGGACATCAGTGAGTCCAAACAGAACCATCACATGGTGTTGCAACAGCACTTCTTCATGTTTTGTTCTGTTATTACAGTACTTGAATACAACATGTAACTGTTATAAAAGAACACAACATGAAGTACTGTTATAACAGAACACAACATGAGGCAGTACTGTTATAACAGAACACAACATGAGGCAGTACTGTTATAACAGAACACAACATGAGGCAATACTGTTATAACAGAACACAACATGAGGCAGTACTGTTATAACAGAACACAACATGAGGCAATACTGTTATAACGGAACACAACATGAGGCAGTACTGTTATAACAGAACACAACATGAGGCAGTACTGTTATAACAGAACACAACATGAGGCAGTACTGTTATAACAGAACACAACATGAGGCAATACTGTTATAACAGAACACAACATGAGGCAATACTGTTATAACAGAATGTAAAGCGGTACTGTTTTATAGGTGATTGTGACCGTCCCCCTATAATTAATTATCAACCAGACAGACGGTTTGTCTGTGAGTTATCAGCCCTTGGCTGGCTATACAAAACCTTTTTACAAAGACTGAGTGCGTCTCTTCTTAGTGTAATTAACTTTGTGTTTAATGGGCTCTGGATGGATGTCTGTGATCAATAACCTTCAATATTTATGCGAGTCCCTTCTCTGGCTGAGCGGCTAAAGCTCACTGATACCAGAGTACATGTGGTCGTGTTCCCCATGCAGTGGTGACGGACTGAAGAATGGATCACGGTGTATTTTTTGTTACGTATTTTAAGCACATAAGCTGCCCCCACATAGCCACTAGGAAGCAGGATCGAACACACAAGCTGCATTACCCCCACACAGCCACAAGGGAGCAGGATCAAACATACAAGCTGTAATAACTACCCCAGCCAAAGAAGGCAGCATCTTTAAGGCCGTAGCTAAGACATCACATAGGCCACTATGTGATGGCCACGCCTACTTCACATAGGCCACGCCTACGTGGTTCATTCCCAGCGCCCGGAGCCAGAGGAGGCCAGAGAATCATAGGCGGACCAACAGAGAGCCTCGGGCCTAAGCCCGGGGCTCGAAGTAGCTCTCGGTATTTCTCTCTACATGTGTTAGATACAATTCCCCACCTTTTGCTTCATAGTTACCATACCGAAATACTTTAACAAATAAAGTGAGTTAAAAGCGACCCGTTTCGAACTACTTTCCACAAGAACACAGCAATTTAGACTACGTAGCATGGACTAATGATCCAAGAGCATGACATATGAACACAGGAATACCCTATGGGCCTCCTGCTATTGTGATCTTCTTGGAAACAGCCCCTTTGTCTTTCCTGCAGTAGAGTTCCCCTTGGTAACGGTGCACTTGTTTTTCTGCGGCAGTGGTCACCGTAGTGACCACCATAGTGAAACTATAGTGATACTATGATGGTAGTTGTCACCGTAGCTACCACTACTCATGGTAATGGCCCCCTTGTTGTTCCTGCTGTAGTGGTCTCCGTGGTTACGGTCTCCGTGATCACGGAGACCACTCCGCTGTACTGGTCTCCCTGGTGACGGTAGTCCTCTTGTTGCGGTTGTAGTCCTCCACGGTCTGGACCTGGAGAGTGAACACTGTGTGTTTGAGAACCAGTGCGGCCAGGTGACCCTGGTCCCACTGGGCTGCTCCCAGTGCTCCGTTAACGGGCTCCCAGCATCCAAACCCGCCCCCCTCAACCAGGGTGAGTTAACTGCAGTAACACGGTGTGGGCATTGTAAACACAACACAGTATGATTATTGTAAACACAACACGGTATGATTATTGTAAACACAAAACAGTATGAGCATTGTTAAGACAACACAGTATGAGCATTGTAATCACAATACAGTATGAGCATTATAATCACAATACAGTATGAGTAATGTAATCACAATACAGTAGATAGTTTACTGGCATCAAATGAAATAACACTAAATGAGATGATATGAATCAACTAAATAAAAAAAATCACAGGGGGGTTTGAATTTAAAAGACTTCATCAGGCTAATTTACTAATAAACACGTTTCTATTCAACACCACAAATGACAAAGTTTCCAATTATTATCTGTTAACCAAATGTTTTAATTTGGTTAAATATGGTTAAACCAGTAAATGGCCGAGGGCTAGTGTGTGTAGATGCTCTTTAAGAACCAGGCATGTAGTTAAAACTCTGGTGGTGCAGGGGCTGTGATCCTATTGGGCCGGACCAACATGTTCCGCTTCAACAACCCTAAGGAGGCCGCCAAACTACGAGAGAAACGCAAGGTAAGACTGACTGGGACCTAGTCGTACCGAAACAGACCCGAGTCTAGACTACTGGAACCTAGTCCTACTAAACCTTACTGGGACCTAGTCATGCTAAGCCTTAATGGGACCTAGTCCTACTAAGCCATACTGGGACAGAGTCCTACTAAACCATACTGGGACCTAGTCCTACTAAACCTTACTGGGACCTAGTCCTACTAAACCTTACCGGGACCTAGTCATGCTAAGCCTTACTGGGACATAGTCCTACTCAACCTTACTGGGACCTAGTCCTCCTGAACATTACTGGGACCTAGTCCTACTAA
The DNA here is from genome assembly GCF_026213295.1 of Gadus chalcogrammus. Taxonomy (NCBI): domain Eukaryota; kingdom Metazoa; phylum Chordata; class Actinopteri; order Gadiformes; family Gadidae; genus Gadus; species Gadus chalcogrammus. The sequence goes on along the minus strand of NC_079414.1, from coordinate 21,679,710 downwards.
ACCTTACTGGGACCTAGTCCTACCACACCATACTGGGACCTAGTCCTACCACACCATACTGGGACCTAGTCCTACTAAACCATACTGGGACCTAGTCCTACTAAACCATACTGAGGTGTTAATGAGTGGTGTTGTGTTCTTCCAGAGTGGTCTCCTCTCCACCTTCAGCCTGTCCATGTCGGATCTGTCCCAGTCCTGCGAGAGCCTCTCCACCGTCATGCTCTACAACCCAGGGTGTGTGTGTGTGTGTGTGTGTGTGTGTGTGTGTGTGTGTGTGTGTGTGTGTGTGTGTGTGTGTGTGTGTGTGTGTGTGTGTGTGTGTGTGTGTGTGTGTGTGTGTGTGTGTGTGTGTGTGTGTGTGTGTTTGTTAGCAAGTATGTCCTTAGTGACTACAAGTTTGTTTCTGTTGCCTCATTTCGGCAAAACCACTAATGCTTAAATGGGTACTTACTAGTGAGAACTTTGTTATGGGTCAGTAATGTCCTGACTTGAAACAATTAGGTAGATAAAGTATTAACTAGAAACAACTGGGTTAGTAATGTCTTGATTAGTAACAACTTATTAATGAGTAACAAGAACTTCAGTGGTTGGTTGTAGCTTCAGCATAACTTTAACCAATTTGTAATGGGATAGGGTTAGTACTAGCTGCATAGATTAGCTAGCTGTACTAGCCATACTATATATACTTGCTATACTATCTGTGCTAGCTATACTAGCCATACTAGATGTGCTAGCCATACTAGTCATACCAGCTGTACTAGAGATACTAGTCATACTAGCTGTACTAGGTGTACTGGCTTTACTAGTCGTACGAGCTATTTCAGCCATACTATATTTACTACTAATACTAACTATACTAGCTATACTAGTCATACTAGATATTCTACCCATATAACTATACTAGCCATACTTGCTTTACTTGCTGTAACAATTAATCCGATACACAGATAGCTTCCGACCTTAGTCTGTTAGTTAAAACTGGTAAAAGTGGTCAGACATTATACCTCAGTGTTGTTTGAACTGGTTAGAAGCTGTCAGGCTTACAAGCCGGTGTAACTTGGTGTAAACTGGTTGGAGGCGGTCGGACGCTGGTTAACTGTGTGTTGTGTCCGGGATGTCCCCTACCAGACTCTTCAACCAGAAGGGCCCAGTCCTCCTCAGGTAGACATAGTGTCCACTTCCTGTTCTGACTAAGTACTTCCTGTCCTGAGTGTCTACCTACCGTGTCTTGTGAAATTAGTGCTGTCACCAGAGTGGCCCCTGAACCATTGTTTGGTGTCTGAACCATCGTCTGGTGTTTGAACCATCGTCTCGTGTCTTAACCATTGTCTCGTGTTTGAACCATCGTCTGGTGTTTGAACCATCGTCTGGTGTCTGAACCATTGTCTCGTGTTTGAACCATCGTCTGGTGTCTGAACCACTGCTCGTGTTTGAACCATCGTCTCGTGTCTGAACCATTGTCTCGTGTCTGAACCATCATTTCATCTCTAAACCATCGTCTCGTGTCTGAACCATCTAGTCATCTCTAAACCATCGTCTCGTGTCTGAACCATCTTGTTCATTTATTCATACATTTATTTATTGCAGACAACTTCTGCCTCCACTTTGCGCCCTCATGTGACGTCCTTGGTAACGCCAGCGTTGCTTTTAAAGAACTGCTCTTCATCACTTCTTCTTTAAAGGGCTGTTCATCACTTCATCTGTACATTTAAAGAGCTGGTCATCATTACTTCACCTGTTTGTCCAAAGAGCTGGTCATCACTTTACTGTTCTTTAAAGAACTGTTCCTCCTCACTTCACTGTTCTTTTAAAGAGCTGTTCATCATCACTCACTGTTCTTTTAAAGAGCTGTTCATCATCACTCACTGTTCTTTTAAAGAGCTGTTCATCATCATTTCACTGTTCTTTTAAAGAGCTGTTCATCACTTCACTGTTCTTTTTTTAAAGAGCTGTTCATCACTTCACTGTTCTTTTAAAGAGCTGTTCATCACTTCACTGTTCTTTTAAAGAGCTGCTCATCATCACTTCACTGTTCTTCTAAAGAGCTGTTCATCACTTCACTGTTCTTCTAAAGAGCTGTTCATCACTTCACTGTTCTTCTAAAGAGCTGTACATCATCACTTCACTGTTCTTCTAAAGAGCTGTTCATCATCACTTCACTGTTCTTCTAAAGAGCTGTTCATCACTTCACTGTTCTTCTAAAGAGCTGTTCATCATCACTTCACTGTTCTTCTAAAGAGCTGTTCATCATCACTTCACTGTTCTTCTAAAGAGCTGCTCATTATTTTTGCCCCACATAAGCATGTTTGTGTGTGTTAATATAATATTACTGTGTGTGTGTGTGTGTGTGTGTGTATATATTTTATTGTAAATGACTGTGTGTGTCTGTGAGTGCGCGGGTGTGATATATGACCATATTCATGTATAATTATCTGTGTTCAGGTTGGAGTTTGAACGACAGCAGAGAGAAGAGCTAGAGAAACTGGAATCCAAGAGGTATAATAATCTTTATAGGAAATAACGGATCATGTATAAAATATATGATGTATTGAAAACATAACGTATAGAATCTATAATGTATATCATATATATAATGACATATAATGTATGAGCATCATGTTTATAATTTAGATTGTATGGAAATTATGTTTACAATATATAATGTATATAATGTATTATGGATTGAATATATAATGTTTATAATGTATAGACTATATAATCTATAAAATCTACAATGTTCATCATATCTATGAAATATAACGTATAGATTATATAATGTATAGAATATGGAATGTATAGATTGTATGATGTATATAATATAGAAGGTGTAGAATATCTAATGTTTACAATATAGAATGTTTATAATGTATAGAATGTATATAGTATAGAATGTATAGAGTGTAGAATGTATAGAGCATAGAATGTAGAATGTATAGAGTATAGAATGTAGAATGGATAGAGTGTAGAATGGATAGAGTATAGAATGTATAGAGTATAGAGTGTAGAATGTATAGAGTATAGAATGTATAGAATGTAGAATGTATAGAGTATAGAATGTATAGAATGTATAGAATGTATAGAATGTATAGAATGTATAGAATGTATAGAGTTTAGAATGTAGAATGTACAGGGTATATAATGTACCTGATGTGTGCGCAGGCGGCTGATCTCAGAGATGGAGGTGCGGCAGCAGACGGAGAAGGAGGAGCTGCAGCGCCTCCAGCAGGAGGTGGAGAGTCAGAGGAAGGAGTCGGAGGAGGTGCAGCAGAGGATCCTGCAGCAGGAGGAGCGGCTGCAGCTCCGCAGCCTGGCCGTGGAGAACCACCTGCGCCTCCTCCTGGCCCAGAGGGAGCGCTCCTCGGACGGGCAGGAGGCCCGGGCGGAGGAGGCGGCGGAGCGGGCGGAGGTCCACCGGGAGCTGGCGCTCCTCCAGGCGCAGCGGGAGGAGCAGGCGGCGGGGCTGCAGGGGGAGCTGCGGCGGCTGGAGGAGCAGGAGGAGGGGCAGCGGCTGCTGGTGGGCCGGCTGGGGGAGGAGCTGAGGGACAAGAGGGAGGCGGCCGCCCTGGCCCTGCCCCCCCGCGACGCCCGCCGGCAGGAGGAGGAGCACCGCGCCCTCACCCAGATACGGGAGGCGCTGCTCCGCGCCAAGGAGGCCGGGGGCCAGGGGGGGGAGGGGGAAGAGGAGGAGGAGGAGGGGCCAGAGGGGAACGACAGGGTCGTACGGGAGGTCCAGGCGCGCTACCGCCGCTTCAAGGAGGTGCAAGTCAAGGAGCTGACGGAGCTGGAGGAGGAGGAGCTGCGGAAACAGAAGGAGCGGCCGGAGGAGGAGGAGCAGACGGCGGCGTCCCGTGGCCAGCGGGAGTCGGAGGACGACGAGGAGCGCCGGCGGCACAAGGAGAGCCAGCTGGCCGGCCTGGCCCGCGAGCGCCTGCGCCTCCTCGGGGAGGAGAGACGCCGCGCCGTGGAGCTCCTGCAGGGCTCCTCCCCCTTAACCAACGGCAACGCGGGCGCCGTAACCGAGGGCAACCCGGCGGTGTCAGGGGCCGCCGGGCTGGAGAGCACGCTGCACGCCGTGGAGGAGGAGCTGCGGGAGAAGGAGGAGCGGATGCGGCGCCTCCGCCGGAGCGAGGAGGAGCTGCGGCAGCTGCAGGAGACGTACGAGTTTGCGGCCGACGTGGCGCAGCAGGAGGGGAAGGTGACGAGGAAGGAGAAGGAGATCCTGCAGAGCAAGGAGGCGCAGCAGAAGGAGGCCATGGAGCAGGCCCTGTCCCGGCTGGAGAGGCGGCGCTGGGCCCTCCAGCACAGCCCCTCCCAGGACCCCCTGGAGGAGGAGGAGGAGCAGGAGGAGGAGGAGGTGCAGCGGAGGAGGAAGAGCGGCGCCCCCGGAGGAGCGGAGGAGCAGGAGAAGTAAAGCATGACGGGGGTCTCCATTTCTACTGCAGTGGGTCGGAACAAGAACCTGAGGGATGGGAGAACCTGGGAGTTAGGAGAACCAGGGAGTTAGGAGAACCTGGGAGTTAGGAGAAACAGAGTTAGGAGAACCAGGGAGAGTTAGGAGAACCTTCAGGTTAGGAGAAACAGAGTTAGAAGGTCCTTGGAGATAGGAGAAACTTTGGGAGTCCCCTGTAGCAGGAGGAGGGGTCTGACCTCCTGTGTGTCCCATCAGGAGGAGGGGTCTGACCTCCTGTGTGTCCCATCAGGGGGAGGGGTCTGACCTCCTGTGTGTCCCATCAGGGGGAGGGGTCTGACCTCCTGTGTGTCCCATCAGGGGGAGGGGTCTGACCTCCTGTGTGTCCCATCAGGGGGAGGGGTCTGACCTCCTGTGTGTCCCATCAGGGGGAGGGGTCTGACCTCCTGTGTGTCCCATCAGGGGGAGGGGTCTGACCTCCTGTGTGTCCCATCAGGAGGAGGGGTCTGACCTCCTGTGTGTCCCATCAGGAGGAGGGGTCTGACCTCCTGTGTGTCCCATCAGGAGGAGGGGTCTGACCTCCTGTGTGTCCCATCAGGGTGGAGCGGGACCTCGAGGAGCTGAGGCAGAGGGTCAGCGAGGGGGAGGACCACACCAGGACCCCCAGTCCCCCCGCCCCAGACCCGCCGCAGGGGCTGCCCTTTAGTGACGACAGGTACCCCTCTGACCTCTGACCTCTGACCTCTAAGCATGAGAAGTTTCAACATTAAAACGTATATTTATTAGTGTGTGTGTGTGTGTGTGTGTGTGTGTGTGTGTGTGTGTGTGTGTGTGTGTGTGTGTGTGTGTGTGTGTGTGTGTGTGTGTGTGTGTGTGTGTGTGTGTGTGTGTGTGTGTGTGTGCGTAGGATAAAGGCCTACATTGAGCAGGAGGTGCAGCGGAGGTTGAGGAGCCTGAACCCCAACACGGAGAGCAGCATGGAGCCGTCTCCATCCTACGAGTCCATGCAGGGAGGACCCCCCCTACCTGATCCTCATGACGTGAACCTCCTTCAGGTAGGTCTCTCCCTACCCCTCCCTTCCTGAACCTCCTTCAGGTAGGTCTCTCCCTACCCCTCCCTTCCTGAACCTCCTTCAGGGAGGACTCTCCCTCCCCCTCCCTCCCTGAACCTCCTTCAGGGAGGACTCTCCCTCCCCCTCCCTCCCTGAACCTCCTTCAGGGAGGACTCTCCCTACCCCTCGCTTCCTGAACCTCCTTCAGGGAGGACTCTCCTTACCCCTCCCTCCCTGAACCTCCTTCAGGGAGGACTCTCCCTACCCCTCCCTACCTGAACCTCCTTCAGGGCGGACTCTCCCTACCCCTCCCTCCCTGAACCTCCTTCAGGTAGGACTCTCCCTACCTTCTCTCGTAGGTCCTCAGGGTGAGTTTGTTTTTGAGGCAGCCTGCTCTCCCATCCTCACGTAGAGTTTGTTTTTCAGGACGTTGATCTGCAGCAGAACCAACAGACCGACAGGAAGCTCAAGTACAAGGTAGGACCGACCGGCCGCTCCTCGTGACGCCTCCAGCTCCCTCCTAGGAGCGCTTTCCACTACGTTCAAATGTTTCCAATCACCTTTTCCTTTCTGCCACATCGTCTATCTCACTAACTTGTAGCCTGTGTGTCTGAACCTGAATCTCATGACTTAATATCTTCTGATATCAGCCTTATAAAGTAAGAGGATAATGTTGGAGTTTTCCAAATGTAGAATCGACTGAATTTAAAACAAATCAAAATGGAGTTCCTTTAATTATATTTATTTCAAACTGAATTATTTTGAAATACCAAACCATTGAATGAAACGCTATCAATGCGAGTAACTCGCTCAATAAGAATAGTATTTTAAACGTTCAATACATTGTTTTTCTGCGGTACGTTTTATCACCATTTAATCCCAGATGGGTGGCGTTAGATAATAACTTAATTTCCTTTCATGGGTCCAATGTTACAAGTTCTGATCTATAATTATCGACATCCACCTCAACAAAACCACTCAAATCATCCAACCCGCTCAAGAGAACTTTCAAAACGGTCTTCCATTTGATTTGTACCTGGGTGGCTCATTTAATTTGCATGCCGAATCTCTGCACCGTAAATTCCACCAATCACCGGCGTCGGCACCTTGAGACGGAGGAAGGTGAAGCTCAGTTGGAGGAGGGCTGGCGGGCAGGATGGGGTCCTCAACCTCCTCCCTATGCTCCTAGAACCCTGCAGAGTGCGGGGCTGGTTCACTGGAGGAACGTTCGGAACCCACTCCCAGGAACCACTCCTCTGGAGACCACCACGACAAGACCTCCATCTCAGATCTCACTCAGTACTCAATACAACACCTAACGAAATGGTGGAGCAAACTGGTGGAGCTGGATCCTGGTCCCGGCTGGCTGGGGAAGGGGTTGGCTTGGGGTGAACCCGGAGGCATGACCTGGCTCAGCGCTTTGTCTGGAATCGGGGCCGACGTAAACGACAACGTCAGCGGTGAAGTTCAGTGCGATGTCCGGGGCTGTGTTTCCAACGGATCTAAGCGAGACGTTTTGCCACCGGAGCTTAGAGAGGAGCACCACCGACGTCCCCATCAGGTCCAAACACCCCGCCCGGATCTACCGCCCCGGTCCGAAGGAGCCCACTCCGTCGAGCCCAGGCCCAGGTCCAAGGAGTCTGTGTACGGTCAGGTGACTCAGGAGCACGCCCCTCCGGGGGGCGGAGCCGAGTCTGGCGGCGGGAGCGTTGTGATTGGCTACGTGGCCGGCAGGCTGACGGAGGCGTACCACCACGTGGGCCAGCACATGCTGACCACCAGGAACCTCGTGGAGAGGGCCACCGGGGCCCACCTCGCAGGCCTGGTGTCTCAGTACCTCACCGCCCCGTCCCCGGAGCCTCCTCTCACCGAGACATGGCGGCCCGGCCCCCAGCCGGACCCCGGCCCCCAGCCGGACCCCGGCCCTAGGGGGGGGCGGGTCGGTCTGGTGGATCTGTCTGCAGGGGGCCTCCTCAGCCCTGGCTCCACGGCGCCGGGCTCCGTGTCCCCCAGCGGCACCCAGGGGCGGCCTGAGACGTTCTTCCAGAGGCTGGTCGTGCTCCCGCCGGCCCTGGCCCGTCTGCAGGTGGGCCCCGCCCAGAGCAGCAGGGCCCTCCTGGACTCACTGGCCCCGGAGGCACGAGGCGCCGCTCTGCTGGGCTCCTTCTGGCTCCACGCCGCCAACCGCACGCACCCCGCCCCGCGGCCCGCGGGCCTGCTGCTGCTCGAGGAGGACCTGTACGTGGTCTCCGCGCCGCGGGGTCCGGACCCGGACGCGGAGCAGGAGCGCCCGGGCGTGTTCCACTGCCTCCGCCTGGAGGACATCGGGGAGATCCGGGTGTGCCTGGCCGGGCAGCGTGTGCGGCTGCTGGGCCGCGGGGGGGAGGATGCGGCGCTGGCCGTGTGCACCTACAGCCCGGAGCTGAGCCAGGAGCTCTGCAGGGCCCTGCTGCCGCGGCTCCTCCTCGCCGGGCCGGAGCTGGAGGAGGCCCTGGGGCACCCGCTGCTCCGCCGCGACCTCGGGGCCCTCTCCCTGGACTGGACGGCCCGCGTCCCCGACCTGGTCCTGGGCGGCGGCCGGCTCCGGCTCACCTCGCGCTTCAAACGGGAGCTGGCCGACCTGCTGTACGTCGTCCACGGCAACATGGAGGGTCCGGGCCGGCCCGCGCTGGCCCACGTGGCCCCCCTGCTGTACACCAGCGTCCGGGCGGAGGGGGGCGGCGGCGTGGTCCAGCTGCTGCTGACGGACACCCACCTGGCCCTGCTGCGGCAGGACGGGGTCTTCCACCACCCGGCGCCGGGGGGCTCCGGTGTGGCGCCCCCGCAGCCCCAGTTCCGGGCGGTGGCGGTGCGGCCGCGGGCCCGGGTGCAGGGCGTGCGGGCGGGGCAGGCCGACGGCTGCCTGGAGGTGGAGGTGGTGTTCGGTGCTGCAGGAGAAGACCCCCACGGCCCTCTAGGTCCCGGACCCCCGGAGTCCTGGAAGCTGAGGTTTGGACGCACGGCGGACGCCCGGGTGCTGGTGGAGCAGCTGTGCTCCTGACAGTGAGGACCTGACGGAGGACTGCACCGCCTCAGGGCATCTCTCAGGGTGGTGGTGCTCATCAGCCACTGAGTCACGACAGCTTCCAGAGAACAAAGCGCTGTTCGTTATTATCACCATCTCTTTCTACCTGTTGATCAACAGGAAGTGATGTTATGGGTATCTCTCTGATGCACAGGACGTGACGTCATCGTGTTAGGGATGGTGAAGATACTGGGTCTCATAAGGGAATTTTATTGATCTAATCATATTTATTCAGCGTATTAATCAGCTGAATCCTCCTTCTAAAATGTCTTTGAGGTCTTAAAAAACGAAGGTTGGCTATTTGTAATATCCACCAAGGCCTTCAGATTTTATTCTAATATCCTGATTCTGGGGTTCTATGTGGAGAAAGGGATTCCAATGCTGCATTAAATAATATTATAATATGATCAAGTACAATATTATAAAATGATCATACTTATAATGAATAATTTAATAAAGTATACAATTTATATATGTAATGAATTCCTGACTAAAGTATATCATTTATATATAAAATGAATAATTAAAAAAGTATCACATTTATATACATAGTGAATTCTTTAAAGTATAACATTTATTTATGCAATGAATTCTTCAATAAAGATGACTCGTTGACTCTTGATTTAGACATGCCTTTCATTCACATCTCATCAAAGTAAAACCATTTATTTGTGATCAATATCAACTGAATTACTCTTGTGATAAATTCTTGTTAGTTTATAAGAAACTGCTTCCCTTCTCTATACCTCCCTTCTGTGCCGTCTCTCTGTCTCTCTCTCTCCTCTCATGATGACATCATGGCAGTGTGTGTCCCCCGCGGCCCCCAGCGGCCCCCCCGCCCAGCAGGGGCCCCTACAGGTGAACGTTCCTCGCTACCTGCTGCGCGGACAAGGCAAGGACGAGCACTATGAGTATGAAGTGAAGGTATGTTTACAGAGCTGTATGGATAGCTCTACATCCCTATTTCTATATATCTACATAGATTTATATATATAGATAAACATCTATGTATCTATAAAGGTATAGATCAGGGATGGGCAACTGGCGGCCTGCGGGCCGCATGCGGCCCGCATCCTCACTCAGTCAGGCCCGCACATAATAAAAAAAATAATAATAATAATAATAATTGATCGAGTTACAGAAAACTCGGTCAAGAAAGATGAGAAGAATTCATAGAATTCGAAGGCAAACCCATGCGTCTAGTTTGCTTAGAAGCGATATCAGTCATTAAAGATATCCACTTAAGTCGTCACTACAACTACTACAACTGCTTGTTGGGTTTGAGTTCATTGAGTTGTTGCACTTAATGTTGGGCCACTGTTTTTCAGTTTTTTGACTTCATTGAATGATGATGTATGTGAGCCCTTTGCACTGATAAAAATACTGACCATTCATGTGGCTGTTTGAGCATGGAAAACATGAAATTAATGTATGTTGGTTCAATTAACATACCGTACATAGATTATGATTCTGGATGATTTTTTAGGTAGTGGCCATCCCCAAAATGCACCAGAATACAGGAAATCATATCTACCAAATTCAAAATTGTGTAGCTTCTCTCAGCTCACGTTTAGTTGAAGCGTGCAGTCATGTGGCCCTCCGATGGTTATGATGAAAAATGTGGCCCTCTTTATCATGAAAGTTGCCCATCCCTGGTATAGATGTATACATATATGAATAAATTATTTTAAACAGGTCTCCCAGAGTATCAATATAAAGAGCTATATTGGCATCGTATCGCCTACAGGAAACAGGCTAAAACCCACCGAGTGGATGGGGTCGGTTCTGGTTTCCTGTCCTGTTTCCTGACGCCCTTCCAAAAGAGATTATTTGAGATCCCAAAATATGTTTAACTAACTTTTATTAACTATAAGTATGAACTGATTTGTACGTGCACAAAGTCAAAATGAAAGCGATCAAAAAGAAGCTTCGGTCAGCACTACGGTGAGCCATCAGCCTCTACCTCCCTGAGGTGAATAGGGGTTTTACCTACGGTGTCACCGCCCAGATCCATGACCCAGCTTTCACACCGCCGTAACAAAGACAAATGACATCACAAACACTAATGCATATCAAGGCCAAAGAGAGCAGCAATACAAACCTTATAAATATCTCCATGAATTCACTCCTGTCTCCTCGGGCTACAATCACATAAACGAAGTCCTTTAGAAATGAACAAAGGAGAACTTTGACCTGGAAACCGCCCGACTGAAATTATAATCCTAGATCCTATAATCCTAGATCCTATAATCCTAGATTCTATGATCCTATAATCCTAGATCCTATAATCCTAGATCCTCTGAAACTATTATCCCAGATCCTATGATCCTATATTCCTATATTCTATGAGTCTATAATCCTAGAGCCTAGATGCTATAATACTAGATCCTATGACCCTATAGATCTAGATCCTATAATTCTAGATAGCATAATCCTAGAACCTATGGTTCTATTGTCCTAGATCCTATAATCCTAGATCCTATAAATCTAGAACCTATGGTCCTATTGTCCTAGATCCTATAATTCTAGATCCTATAAATCTAGATCCTATGATCCCTGTTCTATAATCGTAGATCTCTGTGGGGGACGAGACATGGACGGTCTTCAGGAGGTACAGCCGTTTCCGGGAGATGCATCGGAGCCTCAGGATGAAATACCCGGAGGTGAGGGTCCTACATCACTCTCACAGATGGGTTGATTGTATCTGATGCACTTTGAGTCTGCCTCGTGTAGAAAAGTGCTATGTAAATAAAGTTCCCTGGCTTTGACGACCTGCAGCTCTCTGCTCTGAGTGCTGAGTGTTGTGTTTGTGTTGTGTTTTGACCTGCAGCTCTCTGCTCTGAGTACTGAGTGTTGTGTTTGTGTTGTGTCTGATGACCTGCAGCTCTCTGCTCTGATTACTGAGTGTTGTGTTTGTGTTGTGTTTTGACCTGCAGCTCTCTGCTCTGAGTGCTGACTGTTGTGTTTGTGTTGTGTTTTGACCTGCAGCTCTCTGCTCTGAGTACTGAGTGTTGTGTTTATGTTGTTTCTGATGACCTGCAGCTCTCTGCTCTGAGTGCTGACTGTTGTGTTTGTGTTGTGTTTTGACCTGCAGCTCTCTGCTCTGGAGTTCCCTCCGAAGAAACTCTTTGGGAACCGAGATGAGAGGATGATCAACGAGAGACGAGGTCACTTGGAGGTGATGAAACCAGTTCTAAAGTATCCATGTGGATGTCACACTTACAATAAACCAGTTCTAAAGTATCCATGTGGATGTCACACTTACAATAAACCGGTTCTAAAGTATTGACGGGTGGCCTTAAACTCATTAGACCAGTTCTAAAGTATCCATGTTTGGTCTTAAACTCATTAGTCCAGTTCTAAAGTATCCATGTTTGGTCTTAAACTTATTAGACCAGTTCTAAAGTATCCATGTTTGGTCTTAAACGTATTAGACCAGTTCTAAAGTATCCATGTGTGGTATTAAACTTATTAGAACAGTTCTAAAGTATCCTTGTGGACATCACACTGACATTAAACCAGTTCTAAAGTATCCATGTGTGGTATTAAACTTATTAGAACAGTTCTAAAGTATCCTTGTGGACATCACACTGACATAAAACCAGTTCTAAAGTATCCATTTAAAACTGTACCTGCGGAGGTTATGCTGTGTGTGTGGAGGTTCTCCAGGTCATGGTGTGCGTGTGTGTGTGGAGGTTCTCCAGGTCACGTGTTCTCTCTCTCTCCAGGCGTATCTGCGGAGGTTCTTCCAGGTCATGCTGTGCTCTGCCGGAGGTTCTCCGCTGAGAGGGGGCGACGGTCTCTCCAAGCACGCGGTCGGACAGCTCTCCTCCTTCTTCCGGAAAGGCGTGTTCGACTCCAGCACTCACGGCACCGGCTGACCGTTGCCGTGGGAACCAAGAACAATTAGAAAGGTCCGGGTTCCGGGGGGATTTGCGGGTCAGTCCCCCCCACCCAGTAGTTTGTTATCCAATCATTGTGGGGCTTTAGTTCCCAGTCCAATGTGTCAAACATGTTGGCACTCACAACGCCATAATTGAACTGATGAGTAATGTTTAAGCGGGTGGTAATACAACCCACAGTAATCAAAGAGCTGATGTCTAACTGCAGGGACAGCACCACCAGTGGTGGACACACAGTACTGCACCAAGCCTTTCTGACTGGCCAGGTGAGGTCCCTTACGCAGATCAACGTTGTTCTATTTTAGCTTCGGTTCTAGCCAATCGGGTTGAGGGAATCTTGATAATCTTATGTCAGTATAAATGTTTCTTCTTGTTTCAAAATGCCAACGCGTGCTTTTAAATTGTTCCTAATCACGTCGCAGGCCCCGGTATGTATCTAAGATATGTAAATAGGAATATTAATGTGTACAGTTTTGTATATGAATTGTTCAAACTGTTGACATTGAATGTCATTAAATGGAGTGTGCTCTGAACGCTGACTAACGGAACCGCTTCTATCTCCTCTTTTACTGTTGGTTACCATGGCAACATATGAGTTGGTTACCCTAGCAACATGTCAGTTGGTTTCCGTAGCAACATCTTAGTAGGTTGCTGCAGGAATATATTTGTAGGTTACCGTAGCAAAATATTAGTTGGTTACCCTAGCAACATATCAGTCGGTTACCGTAGCAAAATATAAGTTGGTTACCGCAGCAACATGTAAGTTGGTTACCGTAGCAACCCAGGTCACCACAAGTGGTGTGATATTTTTTACTGTTATAGAACATGGAATGATTCCAGCAAGTGTCTCCTTGATTGATTTAAAATAACATTTTATTCAGAAAATTATATTAATGGATGAAAGACTCTCATAATCACCCACACGAAATACCAGATATCTGAAACATTACAACAGATAATTTTTCCTATAGGAGGGATGTGATTGGTCAGAATTCTCTCCAATAGAGAGCAGCAGAGGGTAGCGTAGTTTCCTAGCGCTGCGGGCTAGCGCTCCTTGTTTTATCAACAGTGGCGTAGAGCTGGTTACCGTGGGGCGGGGCATAGGCCAGATGATAAACGTTTCCACCGCCTGATTCCCGTCACAGGACGTCGTCTTGGTCCGGGACCTCGTCATACACCCCGTCAGAGGTCGGGTCAGAGGTCACGACGGGGTCGGGTGTAGGGTCGTTACTGTGCTTTTGAAGTGTTTTCCTGGAACGGTGCTTCCTATGAATCAGAATGACCAGGGCCGCGCCCAGTGCCACACCCACCGGGATCCACAAGTAGTCAGCATAGGTGACTACTGGTTGGACTGGTTGGTCCACCTGAAGGGGCGGATCCACCTTAAGGTACACTGTGTTCTTAGTACCATTGCAGTAGTACAGGCGAGTGTGCTCTTTTCGCGCCCGCTGCACCGTCAGAGTGCGGTTGTCCGCGGCCAGGCTGAAGTGTCCGTCCTCGTTGTGGTCCAGCAGGGAGACCAGGCTCCCATTCACTCTTATCGCCCAGCGGAACGGGAGTGTAGAGGCGTGAGGACACTTGAGCTCCACCGTTTTCCCTTCATACACGTGCACCACGGAAGGGGACCCTGTGGACACCAGAAGCATGGCTAGGTTCACAACCACTACATTTCCAGTATCTAGATTCCAAATGCTCAACTGTTACTGGCACTCGTTTTAAATAAGCGACCGTTCTGAAAAAATTGGCAATCTTTGGAAAGGTATTAAAAGGGAATTCCCCTCACATGAACAGCATCTAACTCTACATGTCCATGAAAGCGTCAAAGAGAAAGGAAATTCTAACCCTGCAAACTCACACAAGGATGAATTTAGACTTCTGGGTAAGACGAGCAGACGGCAATTTACAGATATCTTGTGTATTCCTTTAATAATAGGATAACAAGGTCTTGGGATTGGACAACCCAAGAAAAGTAGGCACAGTACAACAATGTTTCAGATACATTTGCATATGATGACACTTGCTTTCTTTCCGCTGACGAACGGTGACGTATGCGTGGGTCAATCTAGACTGAATGGAGCCATCCTGCTCCTTAATGACCCGTCTCTGTACTGTCTAACCCCTACCTGCTCCTTAATGACCTGTCTCTCTACTGTCTAACCCCTACCTCATCTAAACATAGCCTCTTTAATTACTTATTGGTAACCGATTCCTACACATGACTTAATCACTAATTAAAGTTATTAACTAATCACTGGTGATCATCAGTGATTTGTTAAGTTTCAGCGTAGTGCTGTTCTTTACCTTGTTGAGCCTGAACGAGCAACACAGCCACTGCTATCCAGCCGTCGACCTTCATCTTGTGCACCTCAGCAATCTCTGACATCAACCTCAATCCTTGAGTAATTTACCCTCCAAGGGCGTGTCTTAACCCCCGAGAATCACGCTTCTTCTGCATTCAGCATTTATTATGCAAGTTATCAAGCAACACTCGCTGACTCATTTATTATGTAACACTCGCTCTCTTTTTTTCTCTCTCAAAGCTTGTTTATTGCGGTTCATAAAAACGCCAACACTTTAAATCCCACACTATGTATATTATTATAACATGAATAGAATGTTCTGGCCGGGTTTGGGCGTTTCTACGACGTTTCCTTGGTGACGATGCGGCCCACCTGGCTCAGGTCGCTGAACGACACCGTAGCGGACCCCCGCTTCACCGGCCGGACATGAAGACAAACGGTAAGGGTGGGTCAGGGTGGGGTCAGGCCTGGGTCAAAAGGTGAGGCCTGGGTCAGGGTGCAGGGCGTGCGGGCGGGGCAGGGCCGACGGCTGCCTGGAGGTGGAGGTGGTGTTCGGTGCTGCAGGAGAAGACCCCCACGGCCCTCTAGGTCCCGGACCCCCGGAGTCCTGGAAGCTGAGGTTTGGACGCACGGCGGACGCCCGGGTGCTGGTGGAGCAGCTGTGCTCCTGACAGTGAGGACCTGACGGAGGACTGCACCGCCTCAGGGCAGCTCTCAGGGTGGTGATCCGCCACTGAGGCATGACAGCTTCCAGAGAACAAAGTTTGTTTTATGGTGCGTTCACATTGCTGAAAATTATGTGGAAAACATTTTCGGGACGTCGTAAAGTTCGCGTGAATGACCCCTCATGACGCTGTTATGATTCTACTTCCGTTCGGAAACTCGGCCACCAGAGTTGGTGACGTATGGTTTCCTAATGACGCCTATGAACATGGCGGAACATGAACATTTTACTCAATATAACGCCTCGTTTCCACATACGTATGTTTTTCGTATCCGTGCTTCCGTAAATTTACGGAAGGAGTCGCTAGTGTTTTACGTACGTGAATTTATTTACGGACAAATGATGGGGGAGCGTATTATAATGGCCGTTTTTAGGAGACCGGTACTCTGGAACATGAGGATCGACATATACACAGATAAAAACAAAACCAACCAGGCTTGGAAAGAGATCGGCGAGGAGTTTGGCCTGCCAGGTACTTACATGTTTTGTGAAAAACATAAAAACTTTCACACGGTATCTCCGTAAAACGATGGCGAAAGTAAAACATTTTGAACGTATATTACGGACATACCGGACAGATATTTTACGGAGGGGAGGAGTCTCGGAGGAAAAACGGACATTACGGAGAATCACATAGGAATGAATGGACTTTCGGTCGGAGACGGTTGGATCGCATACGAGAATGTACGTATGTGGAAACGAGGCGTAAAATAAACAACCATCTTATCACATACTTTACTATTGATTGACGTTGTAACGTCTGTTGGCATGACGTTGCTCAGTTTTAAACGTTGTGTACTGGTAAACAAGCCCTAGATAAGGGGAAGTGTTGCCTTCCATACAGTGGCAATACTGTATGTGCTTCTCATAAATAAGCAAAAGGGGGTAGGTGATAGGAATCAAGGAAATAAAGGCATGCAAACTTGAAACTGATCCTACTAAGTTCTCTTAAGTTCTGACTGGTTTTTATCGTATCACAAAAACACTGCTGTGAAGAGATTTTAGATTCCAAACCGGCTGTTTCCCAAGTGCACATGAATGGTCGCTGTCGGGAACACGCGTAAGCGCGAGCGTCATCACTGGCGAGCCGCCTCGTTATCACCAGGAGAGGAAACCACTATAACCACCATCTCTTTCTCATTGCTGAGCAACAGGAAGTTACATTAGGGTTATTTTTCTAATACACAGGACGTGAAAGGCCGCCTTAATGCACGGGCTTGCCTGGTCTGAAGCCCCAGGGCCTACGCCGATCGGGGGGCCTATCATGAGCTGCAGTAAAAAAAGAAAAAAAAAAAAACGTTTTTTTATTTTTTTATACTGGCTCATGATAGGCCCCCCGATCGGCGAAGCCCCAAGACAATGTGATTTTTTGTTTGGGGCTTACAAAGATCAGAGGCCTATTATCAGCCAAGAAAAAAGAGGGCCAGTGGCCCCTTGACACCACAGCCACAGTCGTCTCCCCCCCCCCTCCGTCAGGATTTCTCGTCCAACCCCCCCCCCCCCCCCCACCCCACCCGTCAACAACGGCAAAATGTCGGAAAAAAGTTACACATCCTTATTGTAAGATCCCCTCTCTGGGGGCCTACGAAACCTCTCAGCCCCAGGGCCCAATGGCAGGTTAAGGCAGGCCACATATTAGTTTGTTGCTGCAGAAATATATTTGTCTTGTACCGTAGCAACATATTAATTGGTTACCGTAGCAACATATCAGTCGGTTACCGTAGCAACATATAAATTGGTTACCGCCGCAACCCGGGTCACCACAAGTCGTGTATTTTTTTTTTCGGTTACAGAACATTTATTCAGAACATTATATTAATTGATGAAAGTCACTCATAATCACCCACACGAAATACCAGATATCTGAAACATTACAACATTATAATTTTCCCCACAGGAGGGATGTGATTGGTCAGAATTCTCTCCAATAGGAGAGCAGCAGAGGGTAGCATAGTTTCCTAGCGCTGCGGGCTAGCGCTCCTTGTTTTATCAACAGTGGCGTAGAGCTGGTTACCGTGGGGCGGGGCATAGGCCAGCTGATAAAAGTTTCCACCGCCTGATTCCCGTCGCAGGACGTCGCCTTGGTCCGGGATCTCTTCGTACACCCCGTCAGAGGTCGGGTCCGAGGTCACGACGGGGTCGGGTGTAGGGTCGCTCCTGTGGTTCTGAAGTGTTTTCCTGAAACTATGCTTCCTATGAATCAGAAGGACCAGGGCCGCGCCCAGGGCCACTCCCAGTGCCAGGCCCACCGCCACGCCCACCGGGATCCCCCAGTGGTCAGCAGATCCCGATAAGGGGGTGGTCGTATCCTCCGCCTCATTTTCCTCAGAGGATCCTGGTTGGTCCTCCTTAAGGGGCGGATCCACCGTGAGGTACACTGCTTTCCTACTCTGGCAGTAGTACATGCCGCTGTGCTCTTTTCGCGCCCGCTGCACCCTCAGAGAGCGGTTGTCCGCGGCCAGGCTGAAGTGTCCGTCCTCGTTGTGGTCCAGCAGGGAGAACAGGGTCCCTCCCTTGTTAAGTCTTTGCCACTGGCCCGGGAGTGGAGAGACGTGAAGACACTTGAGCTCCACCGTCTGCCCTTCAGACACGTGCACCTCGAGAGGGGACCCTGTGGACACCAGAGACACGGCTAGGTTCACACCTCCTTCATTTCCAGTATCTAGATTCCAAATGCTCAACTGTTACTGGCACTCGTTTTAAATAGGCAACCAATCTGAAAACATTGGGAATCTTTGAAAAGGTATTAAAAGTGAATTCCCCTCACATGAACAGCATCTAACTCTGCAAGTCCATTGAAGCAGCTAAGAGAAAGGTAACCCTAACTCACACAAGGATGAATTTGGAATGAAACAACTCGTCTGATCTGGGTATGACAAGGAGACGGAAATGTACAGATATCTTGTGTGTTCCTTTAAAGGTCCCATGGCATGCTACTTTATGGATGCTTTGATATAGATATTAGTGGGCCCCTAACACAGTATTTGAAGACGTTCCCGAAATTCAGCTGTGGTGCAGAATTACAGCCACTACGAGCCAGTCGCACATTGAGCTTTCCCCAAACACGCCGTTTTGGTGTCTGTAGCTTTAATGCAAATGAGGAGGAGATAGGCGGGTCAAGGAGGAGGGTGGGGTTGCGGCCCTGAGCAGCTTTGTTGGACTTTGTTGGACTCAAAATAAAAGGACTTTCCGTCGGAAGAGAGAACCTGGTGTCCAAGCGCTCTGTGAACCCGACATACTGGGAAATTTCCAAAAGGGCGCGTCTGAGCTTTGTCTTTTCAAAGGCGGAGCAGAATGCCTAGTGCTCGTTTTACACCCCACAAAATTTCTCGCTACTGGGGGAGCATAGGTAGGCTAGGGGTATTAGGCAAGGCAAGGCAACTTTATTTATATAGCAGTTTTCATACACAAGGCAGACTCAAAGTGCTTCACATATAAACATTGTCATACAATAAAATAAAATAATAGGTAAGTAAAAGAAAAACATATGCAAAAAATAGAAAGATAAAAAGGCATTTTAGTATTAAAATAGAAAATAAAGGCAAAGTTAAAAAAGCTTTTTAGAAAGTGCAATGTATTTAAGATTTAGCAGAAAGCTATAGCAAACATAAAAGTCTTCAGTCTTGTTTTAAAGGTGCTCAGAGTTGGGGCAAGTCTTAAATCCTCTGGGAGTTTATTCCAGCTATTTGTTGCGTAGTAACTAAATCCTGCTTTCCCATGTTCTGTGTTTACTCTGGGGATAATTACTACTCATATTAATGTTGGAAAATGCCATGGGATCTTTAATAATAGGATCACAAGGTCTTGGAATTGTACAATCCAAGAAAAGTAGTGGATAGATCAGTCTACCCAGTGGTAAACGTTGCTCATCTTTCCTAG
Source organism: Gadus chalcogrammus (assembly GCF_026213295.1). Classification (NCBI taxonomy): domain Eukaryota; kingdom Metazoa; phylum Chordata; class Actinopteri; order Gadiformes; family Gadidae; genus Gadus; species Gadus chalcogrammus. The sequence continues at coordinate 21,660,381 of NC_079414.1, read as the reverse complement.
GAGATCTAGGTGGACACGTCCACTAGTGATGTCATATGGGGCAGATTTTCGAAACAGCTTGTCAGGCTAATCACACCTGGTGGTATAATATGTCCCCTTTAAGTTTCAGAGTAGTGCGTTTCTTTACCTTGTTGAGCCTGAACGAGCCACCCAGCCACTGCTATCCAGCCATAGACCTTCATCGTGAGCAACACAGCACTCTCTTACATCAACCTCAATGTTTGAGGAACTTAGCCTCCAAGGGCGTGCCTTAACCCTGAGCATCACGCTTCTTCTGCTTTCAGCAGAATTATGTAATCGACATCATGTCCACAATATACATAAACACAATATAAACGCATTTATTATAAGCATAATTCATAGTATAAATACATCATTCTGTAATGTTAATGTTATGCTAAAAAACACTAATTTTTCTGTCTCAAAGCTTGTTTATTGGGGTTCATCTTTAAAAAGGCCAACACTTTGAATCCCACACTATGTACATTATTATAACATGAATAGAATGTTGTGGCCGGGGTCCGGCGTCTCTACGGCGTCTCCTTGGTGACGGTGCGGCCCACCTGGGTCAGGTCGCTGAACGACACCGTAGCGGACCCCCGCTTGGCCGGCCGGGCCTGAAGACAAAAGGAAACACGCTGTTAACGCAGACCGAACACCACGCACAACACTGTCCTGAGGTCACATCCTGTTTACCTGGGACTCGTGAGGCTTCCAGCCAATCATGTAGAGGACGTGGAAGGTGGCGGGGACGCCGCCGTCTGGGTGGCCGTACATCTCTGGGGACGGGTCCAACCAGATCAACATTTAAAGTTAGAGTCTACAAACAGTGTCGGTGAGGAGGGTCATATCAGAGGGAGAGAAGACACCAAACAGGAAGTTCACACATTCTGCAACTCGTCTACCGCGGAATCAGTCACTTCCTCTTCCGAAGATAGACCGCAGTGTTTTACTCATCTCTATGATTATCATTCACCTAAACACCACTGAGCTATCCCTACCACTAACAAATCCTACCACTAACCTAACCCTACCACTGACTTAACCCTACTACCAACCCCTAACCTTACCCTACAACTTACATAACCGTACCATTAACCTACCCCTACCACTATCCTAACCATACCACTAACTTGCGTAACTGTGCCAATAACCTCATCCAAACCAGCCCTAACCTTGCTGGAGACGGATTCTCCGAGCGGTGAGGGAACGAGGGCGTCGGGTCCCATGTTCAGACACTCAGCAAGAGACCCCATTAATCGTCTGGTTGTTGTTCTGTTATCTGCTTGGGTCGGTACTGGGGTTCACCGGGCCCTGCTGTACCGGGACCCGGCCTACACTGCTCACACCAGGTGAGACCAGACCCGACAGGATTCCATCCCATAATACTGCCTCTGATACTCCCCTAGACTGGTCCCAGACCAGGTAGGATCCTCCTGGTCTGGGGCTGACCAAAGGAGGACTCTAGTGGTTCTGTGCTTACCTTGGTAAATGGCCGCCGCCGCCAGCATGGAGTCTCTGTGGAGGACGGACTTCCTGTTCCACGCACAGTTACTCTCACCCATCCCTGAGAGAGAGAGAGAGAGAGAGAGAGAGAGAGAGAGAGAGAGAGAGAGAGAGAGAGAGAGAGAGAGAGAGAGAGAGAGAGAGAGAGAGAGAGAATTTGTTAGAATCAAAATGTGTGTATTCATTTCTCAATAAGTAGATTGACGAAAACAGAGATTGTGACATCCGTCAACAACACAACGCAAGCTCTGTGTTCGCCAATCTACTTATTGAGTCCTAAAAACAAGATGGCGTAGACGGGTGAATTACTGATGGTATTGTGTGTATAAAATGTCCTTTTTAATAAACAATCTGTACACTTACAAAGTTATCAATGCCTTGTTTTATATGTTAAGACCCTTATTATACTACTAAAGAAGTGTCGGGCTACTTCTAGCCTTTTAAGTGGTTTAAAATAGCGATTTAGTATTTACCATAACAAATGCCCCCGTCGTTCCAAGTTTATAGCGTTTTGGTAGAAACGGCTAAAACAGCCAACTTAAGAATGCGTCTATACGCGCTTTCTGGCTCCCAAACGAACATTCCAACTCGTTATCATGCTAAACATATCCCAGATCCATTTTACACCGGATTTCTCCTTTAAAAAGCTGCTAAACACCCTTCAATGGATCAGCCACAATTTCAGAACACGCATACACTGGGAGAGGAGGTGGGCTGAACAAAGATCAGGGCTGATTCACATTTCCATATAAACCATGCCAATAGGAACCTGGAGCCAGCAGTTAGTTAGGAAAATAAACTGTAGTGATATTGTGACAAAAATTATGAACATTATATCATTATGTTGAGATGCTGTGTGATGTGTCTGACCTTGCAGATCTGTCATGACCTCGAAGATACTGGGGTAGTCCACCTGGATCTCATCCAGATCCTGCAGAAGAGAGAGAGTCACCCTCTGTCTTGGCCTACTGCTCAATGACCTGTGTCTGAACTGTCTAACCCCTACCTGCCCCTTCATGACCGGTCTTTGTACTGTCTGACCCCTACCTGCCCCTTCATGACCGGTCTTTGTACTGTCTGACCCCTACCTGCCCCTTCATGACCGGTCTTCGTACTGTCTGACCCCTACCTGCTCTTTGGCCAAGCTGTTCCTTGCTGGTTTTAACATGTTTCAAACCAGTTCTAACTGCTCCTAGCTGGTCCCAACGTGGTTCAAATAGGTCCTACCTGGTTCTAACCAGTTCAAAAGGGTCCAAGCTGGTTATTTTATGGTTTTAACCAATTCAAATAGGTTCCAGCTGTTCTTGTATGGTTTTAACCAGTTCAAATGGGTCTAAGCTGGTTCTTACATGATTTTTACCTCTCAAAACTATTTACAAAGTTGACTCTCTTTTTTTCTCTCCCAAAGCACGTTTATTGCGGTTCTAACTGGTTCTAACTGGTCCTAGCTGGTTCTAACATGGTACAAAATGGTTCCTGCTGGTCCTAGCTGGTCCTAGCATGGTTCTAACCGGTTCTAACCGGTCCTACCTACTGCGAGCTGAATCTAGCTGGGTCCTCACCACGGTGAGCATGTTGAAGCCGGCCTGGCCCATCAGGTTCCCCAGGTCGCTGACGGCGGTGTAGGGGGAGATGTGGGGGGAGAAGCCCCCCTCGCGCTCCGTCTCGGCCAGCTGCAGCGAGCAGCGCAGCTCGAACAGCGTCTCCCCGCCCACCACCGCGCCGATGAACACCCCGTCGGGCTTCAGCACCGACTGAATCTGGAGGGGAGCACCGCACGGCCGGCAGCGTCAGCTGCTGCTCCCACTGGTGGGACTGGTAGGATAACTTCCAACCTGATATAACTAGCATCAGAACTACCAAACTGATATAACTAATATCATAACTACAAACCTGAAATAACTACCAACCTGATATAACTACTATGATAACTTCCAACCTGATATAACTACTATAACTACTAACCTGATATAACCACTATGATAACTACCAACCTGATCTAACTACTATAACTACCAACCTGATCTAACTACTATAACTTCTAACCTGATATAACCACAATGATAACTAGCAACCTGATCTAACTACTAGAACTTCCAACCTGATATAACCACTATGATAACTAGCAACCTGATCTAACTACTATAACTTCCAACCTGATATAACTAGTATCAGAACTACCAATCTGATATAACTAATATAACTACTAACCTGATCTAACTACTATGATAACTACAAAGTGGGAGTTCTGCTGTTGCTCTAACATGAGCACAGCAGCCATTGTGAAATGTTGGACACGTCTTAACGTTGGAGCTGACCTAATGCTGCAGCTGACTAAATGTCGAGGCGTACCTGTTTGAAGGCTCCCGGCAGGTCGTTGATCCAGTGCATACTAAGAGGAGAAAGACGGAAACTGGTGGATTACACGATTTAAAACAACTTAATCAAACTCAACCTTAGTTTGTCTTGTTTATGCTAACATTCTGCATGCTTCCGTTCGGCTCCTATCACAATCCTATCCTCCATGGCAGGAACGTCCCCCTCTTAGGGTTAGGGCGGTGGAGCTCTGGGAGACCGACTGGGAAGTCATATAACCCATCTATCGGCGTAGACTAGAGGGAATATTCTCCATTGACGTCATCTTTATCTCCCTTCACCTGTTGACCTTTGATAGCACCGGGCTAGGGTCATCCCCTCATGCTGCTGATCACCAGGTCAAAGGTCATCACCTCATGCTGCTGATCACCAGGTCAAAGGTCAAATGTCATCACCTCATACTGCTGATCACTAGGTCAAAGGTCATCACCTCATGCTGCTGAGGCGCCAGGTCAAAGGATAAAGGTCATCACCTCATGCTGCTGAGCACCAGGTCAAAGGTGTTTTCTGGGAAGGGCAGGTACTCCTCGTCGGCCAGGACGCACTGGGTCGGGATCTCACAGGCGGACCTCTGGTTCTGGAGGGAAAACACTTCAGTCTACAACTCCCTATCTGTTCCCCCTTCCTACTGCCTTATCACTTCAGACTCTAGAGCTTAGATCGGGCCCAGAAAATCAAGCTCGACCCGGCCCGAGCCCGTGTAAATATATATGTAAGGGATAATGTATATATAGAACGCCGGTCATTATCGAGGAAATAAGCCCCTTCAGCCTAATGACCGGCAACGTTCTATACATTATCCCGCTTATTACATGGCTACTTGCCAAAACGAAAAAATAACTTCACATGGTGTGTCTTTTTACAATTTATTCGTTACCAGCGTTATCAGCAGAGAAATAGTCCGCCAAAGAAGTTGACGTCGCTTAGCAACCAAAGACGCTGGGGTTGACAAGTTACCGGACTACTACTTCTTTAATATGTCCATGATGACTACTACTTCCCATGCAGGTGAACGGAGCGTTCCACGGCATTGAGAAGACCCGAGTAATAAAGGCCTATAATATTTCTGTTTATGGCATAGATTTCTCCTCAGATTAGGCCAATAAAGCAATGATAAAAACACAAGCAAAACACAAACTGCTCGATCAAAGGCCCGGCCTGACCCGGCCCGAGGATAGTGGTGGGAAGTACCGGCCGGGTCGGGCCGGGCCGGGCCGGGTCGGGCTCGGGCAGAGAATCTAAACTCTACTTCAGTCTACAACTACCTGACTGTTCACCTTCCTACTGCATTATCACTTCAGTCCACAACTACCTGACTGTTCCCCTTCCTACTGCACTATAAATGACTTCAATCGACAAGGCCTATCTGTTACTTCAATGTACAACACTTCCTAAAATACTGCCGACAATGTACTTGAATCAGCTGCAGGCCCCACCTGTCTTGTCTCATGTTAATAGAAGTACATGTTCAGGCGTTTCAAGGCTAAATATTGAAGATGTTCCATGTGGACCTGGAGACTCACCAGGCGGTCTTCTGAGGTGTCTGCCAGGACCAAACGCTCCACCACATCCTGAGAGACAGGAACCAGGCCAGAGGTCAATCAATGATACACATATCATTCAATCACTGATTGATCAATGAGTAAAAGGCAACATATTATACCACCAGGTTTGAGTGTGATTATTTCTAACAAACCGTTTTGAGTGAGCGTGTCCACCTAGATGTGTGCTGGATAGATCAGTCTACCAGCCTACCCAGTGGACTGTAGCAAATGTTGCTGATATATCCATCATCACATCTAGGTGGACACGCCCACTTGTGATGTCAGAAGAGGCAGATTTTCAAAACGGCTTGTAATGGCTAATCACACTCACACCTGGTGGTATAATGCGTCCCCTTTAAAAATGCTGGGAGGGTGTACCTTGCTCAGGTGTTGGGCGATGTGGCTCTTCCCACAGCCCAAGTCCAGAGCCAGCGGGAAGGTTCTGGAGAAAGACAGAAACTGAGAACCTTTAGAACCCAGTTCGAACAACATTCCCATGTTTGAAAGGTCCTGTACATACACAGACTATTATAATGATTGCCTTAGTATTTTTGTCTAATGTGGTTTGAAGGGGTAAAAACAAGTGTGGAGCAAATGCAAGTTGGGCTCACAATGGGGTCTTGAGACTAATGAGGGGTCCTGGGGTTTCGGACCACTGCCATGCAAAGTTGACCACAGTGTGAACACAGCTTACAACTTACTGTGTAAAAATGTGTTAAGACGTTTAGTTTAAACTCTGATAGGTCAGCATATAGGACAGGTGTGGTGCTGTGGTGTCTTTACTTACCGAGCGATGTCATAGACCCGATCCGCCACGCGACTCCCCACCTGCAGAACATCCCCCAACAACCCAAATCATCTCCTCATTCAGCACTACGACAAGCTTCATTCAACCTGCTACATGTAATAAAACTACTCCTATATTGTAGGCTATCAGTTCGGTAAGTTAAATCAAAGCAATAGACGTACTACGAAATGTCATTAGTTGAACATAATACAACAGTCATAATACTATTACAGAATGTAATTAAGTTGTGTTATATTTTAGAATTGTTATGTTTTTGATATTCGTTGCTACGTTGAATGCACATGGTGTTGTTATATGTTTGGCCATGAGGAGATCTAGGCATTACCTCGTCTCTAAGGTAGTCAAATTGCTGGCTCCCCTGTAGCGACGCTGCCCACTTCCTCTGTCGTCTCTTCATCTCTCTGTCAAACACATTCATACCTGCCCCTCCGGACCTGTGCCTGCGGGACTCTGTCCGCTGTGGAGGCGGAGGGTTGAGGGATGCCAGGCGGCTTTTCGGGGTGTTTGGGGCCGCTGTCAGGACACCTCTTTGTGGATGGGCGAACCAAGTCCTGCAGGTCAATAGGACTCGGGTCCGGGAATTACTGACGAGCTTATTCATTCTGGACCTATCGTTCTGTTGCTGGGAATTACTCTACAAATTGAAGAATGTTTCCCGACATTGCAAAACAGACACACTGTTGACGACCACATTGACTGACCTTAAGGAAACTATAGAAAACCTGGACTGGATATAGGATTCCGCCTAACCGGAACTGGATTGCATTTAGAATGCAGATATTTTTGTGTATTGACTATGTTTAGCAATTATCAATCTGCAAACAGCAAAGTTGGACGATTATACATATATTGCTGTACATGTATGTCATGCAATTGTTTTATAGATAGTAATACAAATATATTTCTCCTTGTAGGGTCAGTTTGTCCCATTTCTCTTACTGTAGTAAAATGGGCGGGGCAGAAAGGTCAATGAAGTAATGCATGCCGGGAAAACACGTGTGTAAACCACCAGAAGAACACAACTTGGTATGAAAATTTAGACACGTTACTTTCTTGACTGAAGGATTTATGGATATAATGTATTTAAATAATATGGTATTATGTGGTGTTGATTTATGTTTCACTCCCTCCATGTAAATGTTGCAGACTCTTTTAACAGTTAGATGCTAAACTAGCGTAATGTTGTTTCGCTCTGTCTGCAATGTATATCTGCCGGATCAACATTACCGAGATTTAAGCAGAAGGGCTGTGTCTTTCCCCGTTAAACGGAAAGGCTGATCTCTTACTATCTGCTACACTTAGTTACTGCATTTATGTAAACTTCCAGCCTGATCTGATAACGACAACAATCATCCTGGTATGATAAATACCAACCTGATATAACTACTATGATAACTACCAAACTGATTCAACTACTGATAACTACAAACCTGATATAACCACTCTAGGATTGCTATCAGCCTAATATAACTACTATGATAACTTTCAACCTGATATAACTACTATGATAACTACCAACCTGATATTACTACTATGATAACCACCAAGCTGATATTACTACTATGATAACCACCAAGCTGATATAACTACTATGATAATTACCAACCTGGTTTAATTCCCTGTATATCTACCTGTTGTTCCAGGCAGATAGTCACCTGTAGTCTCTCAGGTAGCAGAGTCGTCATGTCGAATAAGCCCAACGAGGATGCGCGGTTCCGCCGGGTGCAGAAGGACCCGCGGTTCTGGGAGATGCCCGACCGGGAGCAGAAGGTCCAGATCGACAAGCGCTTCCAGGCCATGTTCAAGGACAAGCGCTTCCAGGTGAAGCAGACGGTGGACAAGCGGGGCCGGCCGGTCAACCACACCGCCAAGGAGGACCTCAGGCGCTTCTACAACCTCTCTGAGTCTGAGGGCGAGGAGGTGGAGGAGCCGGGGAAGAAGGAAGGAAAGAAGAAGGTGGCGGTGAAGACGGGAGGGCCGACCAAAGAGGCAGAAGGTAGGTTCTTACTCAGTGGCTCGTGAGGGCAAGTCAGATAGGAAGACAACACATTATAACTGTGGATTTCCGCTAGTGTACCGTGTACTGGCTGGTGTGGCTTCACTCAGTGGGGCATGTTGGTGATTCAGGGACTTAACAAAAGCTGTTAGCCTGTTTGGGATTCAGGGAATAAACAAAAGCTATCAGCATGTTGGTGATTCAGGGACCAAACAAATATGTTAGCATGTTGGTCTGACCCAACTGAGTGGGTCGGCTTAGCTCAGGAATGGTTGCTAGTTCGATCCCCAGCTCCTCCTAGCTGAGTGTTGATGTGTCCCTGAGCAAGACACGTAACCCCAACTGCTCCTGACGAGCTGGTTGCATGGTTGACTCTGCCGTCGGTGTGTCAATGTGTGTATTAACCGATGTAAGTCGCTTTGGATAAAAGCGTCTGCTAAACGCCCTAATTAATTGGTGATTCAGGGACTAAACAAAAGCTATCAGCATGTTGGTGATTCAGGGACTAAACAAAAGATGTTAGCATGTTGGTGATTCAGGGACTAAACAAAAGCTCTTCCCAGATGAGGAAGGTGAGGAGGACGACTCTGAGCTGGAAGGAGGCAGTGCTGACGAAGAGGAGTCAGCGGAGGAGGAGTCTGGTTTGGACTCTGGTTCTGAGGATGACAGTGAGCCCGACCTGGCCAGGGGGGTGGGCAACGTTGAGACCAGCTCTGATGAAGACGAGGAGGAAGATGAGGTGGAGTCCCTCCTCCGACGGGAGGAAGAGGAGATCCAACACGACTGGGGTGACCTGTGTAAAGACGCCCCCCGTGGGGAAGAGGTGAGAGGTGATTTCCAGATGGGAAACTTTCACATCGTGGGTGGCGAATACAAAGGGGAGGGGGAGGGACCATTCTGGAGAGATGAGGATTGGCCATGGCTGAAGTCTGCCATGGCGGGAGAGACCAAGTTAAATGTCAATGCACTATGGGTGAAGTGGGCATTTCAGCAAGTCTGCAGTCAAGGCTGCAACACAGTTAAAGGAATCTAAACAACAAAGAAGTGAGCAGATTGTCTTGGCCTCAGTATCCGACTTGTGGCTAAAGTGGCAATGCAAATGCGATCTATATTCAATTAGAGAAAGGATGGGATGTATCTCTCGCTGCAAGGAGAATGTATACAAAGTCCTTTTCAATAGTTATTATATAAGGTTTATATAATTTGTATATAATTGTATATTATAGTTTCTATTCATATTTCCATGAGAAGGAGTCTGTGTGTAGGTTTGTAACCTGGATTAGACAGGTTGTGTACTTTGCTACAGTATTGTGTGTGTGTGTGTGTGTGTGTAGGTTTGGGCCCGGCTAGCTGTGTGTAACCTGGACTGGTCAGGTTGTGTACTTTGCTACAGTAGTGTGTGTGTGTGTGTGTGTGTGTGTGTGTGTGTGTGTGTGTGTGTGTGTGTGTGTGTGTGTGTGTGTGTGTGTGTGTGTGTGTGTGTGTGTGTGTGTGTGTGTGTGTGTGTGTGTGTGTGTGTGTGTGTTGGTTTGGGCCCGGCTAGCTGTGTGTAACCTGGACTGGTCAGGTTGTGTATTTTGCTACAGCTTTGTGTGTGTGTGTGTGTGTGTGTAGGTGTGGCCCCGGTTAGCTGTGTGTAACCTGGACTGGGACCGCCTGAAGGCTAAAGATCTGCTGGCTCTCTTCAACTCCTTCAAACCATCAGGAGGGGTGGTGCTGTCAGTCAAGGTGAACCTACTGCACACTATATACACACTATCACACAGAATGACACTCTATATACACCCTATCACACAGAATGACACTCTATATACACACTATCACACAGAATGACACTCTATATACACACTATCACACAGAATGACACTATATACACACTATCACACAGAATGACACTCTATATACACCCTATCACACAGAATGACACTCTATATACACACTATCACACAGAATGACACTCTATATATACACTATCACACAGAATGACACTCTATATACACACTATCACACAGAATGACACTCTATATACACACTATCACACAGAATGACACTCTATATACACACACTATTACACAGAATGACACACTATATACACACTATCACACAGAATGACACTCTATATACATACTATTACACAGAATGACACTCTATATACATACTATTACACAGAATTACACTCTATATACACACACTATTACACAGAATGACACACTATATACACACTATTACACAGAATGACACACTATATACACACTATTACACAGAATGACACTCTATATACACACTATTACACTATGTCAACACACTATTACACTCTGTATACACACTATTACACCATATACACACTATTACACAGAATAACATTATATATGTATACACATTATTAAACTATATATACACACTATTACACCATATATACACACTATTACAAAGAATAACATTATATATATATAAAACACATTATTAAACTATATATACACACTATTACACTATATTTACATACTATTACACTACATTAGCACACTATTACACACTTAGTCACTACATTTACATACTATGACACTACTACGCAACACTGTATATATATCATCTATACAACGTGTATACTATATCTTAACTTATATAATCAAATGTATATCCAGATCTACCCGTCAGAGTTTGGGAAGGAGCGCCTGCAGATGGAGCAGAGTCAGGGACCTCTGGAGCTGCTGGTCAGCCTCCCTGAAGACCCCGAGAAGGACTCAGAGGAAGAGAAGTACCACTCCTTTATGCTATTGAATCAACTCACTTAGAACTTAAGCAACATACATTGTGTATACGTAGGTACTATCTATATGCTCGTATATAAAAAAGGAATTTCATCCTCAAACGGCGATGACTACAGTTGTGCTGCTGGGTTTCTTACGCTCTGTGAGGAACAAATTAAATCAATGGTGATAGAAGAATATTTGGACATCATTACGGTAGTGATAGAAGAATACTTTCACATCAATGGTGAACAATAATATTTTGACATCAATAGTGAACAAGAATACTTTGACATCAATAGTGATACAGGAATACTTTGTCCTCAACATGAAGGCCGATGGGTCAGCTGGTGCGTGACGAGGTGTGTTCTGCTGCAGGGTGCACAGGGAGAAGCTGCGTGACTACCAGTTCAAGCGTCTCCGCTACTTCTTCGCCGTGGTGGAGTGTGACTCTGCAGAGACGGCCGCAAAAATCTACAGCGAGTGTGACGGCTTTGAGTACGAGAGCAGTAGCTCTATCCTGGACCTGCGGTGAGTCAAGAACAGCGACCGGACCAGAGAACAGACCAGAGACTATAGACACTAGACCAGAACTATAGAGTCTAGACCGGAGACTGTAGCAACTAGACCAGAAACATAGAAACTAGACCAGAATCTATAGAAACTATCTACCAGTGTGTAGACGGTGCTCTGTCTAGACGGTAGTTTGACTGTCCTGTGTGTAGACGGTAGTTTGACTGTCCTGTGTATAGACGGTAGTTTGACTGTCCTGTGTGTAGACGGTAGTTATACTGTCCTGTGTGTAGACGGTAGTTTGACTGTCCTGTGTCTAGATGGTAGTTATACTGTCCTGTGTATAGATGGTAGTTTGACTGTCCTGTGGGCACCAGTTTCATTCCAGACGACGTTGTGTTTGATGAGGAGCCCAAAGAGGTGGCCACAGAGGTGGAGCTCACCACCTACACCCCCAAAATGTTCACCTCCTCTGCTGCCGCTACCTCCAAGGTACACTCACTCACTCATTCCCACACACACACACTCACTAACACACGCACAAACACCAACACACGCATTCACACTTGCACTCACACCAACGCACGCACACTCACACAGACGTAGCCAGGTGTTTGAGGTGGAGGTGTTCCTGCTGCAGGTGGAGGTGACCTGGGACGAGACGGACCACGACCGCATCCAGGCACTCAACAGGCACTTCAACAAGTCTGACCTCATGGATATGGACTTCAACGCCTACCTGGCCTCCTCCAGCGAGGAGGAGGAGGAGCAGGAGGAGGAGCAGACTGGAGCATTGGAGCCTGAAGAGAAGGCCGAAGACAAGCCGGCAGGTAGGGACCTTCCAAACCATGACACTAGGGTTTAGGGTGTAGGGTGTCCTAGTCCAACTATAGGTGTAGGTTGTCCTAGTTCTACTATATGTTCTATTTACGTTTTCCTAGTCCTACTATATGTGTAGTTTATGGTGTTGTGGAGCTACGAACAAAGTGATTGCAGAGAGCTGGCTCTGTAAGGTAGGGGTAGAAGAACAATGGCCAATGTATAAAAATAATACCATGAAAATATGAAATGCTGAGGCCAAAGCAGCACTCATCATCTCATGCCACCTACTAGGGGCGTGGTTTGGAGTCTGGAAGTGTTGGAGTCTGTCCACACATAAGGAAGTATCAGAGTCTGTCCAGTCCCCACCAATAGGGACGTGTTGGGGTCTGTCCACCAATAGGGACGTTGTGGGGTCTGTCCCAAATCCCAAATCACTCAGTCCTCCAATCAGACCGGAGCAGGTGTTGTAGGAGGAGCAGGAGGAAGAAGGTGGAGGATGACCTGGTGTATCTACTTTATTAGGGACGTGTTGGGGTTGGGGTCTGTCCACCAATAGGGACGTTGTGGGGTCTGTCCACCAATAGGAACGTTGTGGGGTCTGTCCACCAATAGGGACGTGTTGGGGTCTGTCCACCAATAGGGGCGTGTCGGAGTCTGTCCACCAATAGGGACGTGTTCGAGTCTGTCTCATTGCTAGTGGGAATAATAACTCATGTCTTGTCTACTTCCTGTTCCAGGGGTGCAGAGGGAGGGGCCTCCAGTGGAGGAGGAGGAGGAGGAAGACAAGAGGAGGAGACGGAAGAACAAGAAGAAGAGTGGAGAGGAGCAGATCGCCCGCTACCGAGAGCTGCTGAAGGGCATCCAGCAGAAGGAGAGCCAGCAGAGAGGAGACAATGAGATGGAGATGGAAGTGTCCTGGGTCCCTGGTAGGTAGACCACCCTCTGGTAGACCCCCCTCTGGGGCACTTCATCTAGTAGACCACCGTCTGGTAGACCCCCTCTGGGGCACTACATCTAGTAGACCACCCTCTGGTAGACCCCCCTCTGGGGCACTACATCTAGTAGACCACCCTCTGGTAGACCCCCCTCTGGGGCACTACATCTAGTAGACCACCGTCTGGTAGACCCACTCTGGGGAACTACATCTAGTAGACCACCCTCTGGTCCAGAACATCTAGTAGACCACCCTCTGGTCCAGAACATCTAGTAGACCACCCTCTGGTCCAGAACATCTAGGAGACCACCCTCTGGTCCAGAACATCTAGTAGACCACCCTCTGGTCCAGAACATCTAGTAGACCACCCTCTGGTCCAGAAAATCTAGTAGACCACCCTCTGATCCAGAACATCTAGGAGACCACCCTCTGGGGCACTACATCTAGTAGACCATCCTCTGGTCCTGAACATCTAGTAGACCACCCTCTGATCCAGAACATCTAGTAGACCACCTTATTGTCAATGAGGGCGGGAGCGGGGGAGAAGGTGGGTCTCCATGGCAACAGTGTCTCCATGGCAACAGGTCTGAGGGAGACCACGGAGAGGCTGGTGAAGAAGAAGATGGAGGTCCAGGAGCAGCGGACCCCCTGGGAGGACTACCTGGAGAAGAAGAAGGAGAGGAGGAAGCAGAGGAGGAACCAAGAGGTGGGGCGTTTGATGACGCGTGGTCATAGGAGAGGAACCAGGAGTTGGGGTGTGTTTGTATCGTGTGTTTGATGATGGTTGGTTATAGAGAAGGACCAGGAGACGGGGGGTGTTTGTGTTGGGTGTTTGATGTGGTTATACACACAGTGCAACAGCGAGTCTCTTTCCCCAGGGGGAGGCGGAGTCCAACCTCGCTGATGAAGATGATGAAGATGACGTTCCGTCAGACGTGGACCTTAACGACCCCTACTTCGCTGAGGAGCTGGGCGCTTCAGGTACCTTGTCAGCAACAGCCAATCAGACTGATGAGTCCTTCAGCAGGACTGAAGGTTATCCAGTAAGCATCCATGTTGAACCCTGCTGACCCGGCATTAACTTCCTGTCTGGTTGGCTCACCTCCTTGCAGCAGGTGTAAAGAAGAAACCAACGAAGAAGACGGAAGAGGAGAGTTCAGAGGAGGATGAAGAGCTGGAGAAGAGAAAGGTTTCAGAACTTAATAAAATAAAGCTGTGTTTTCTAAAAGCCGCAGGAGAAGTAAAACGGGGTTGTATGTTTCAAAATGCCACAAATAAGACGCTCTGTAGTACAATCCACAATGCTGGCGTGAACTGTTCAAATAGTGCAATATTCTTGGTGGCCGTGCCTCGTTGCCGGTCCAATGATGGTTGAGTTGGCGTCCATGAGTAATTGGAGACGATGCCGATCCAAGCTATATTAAAACCCTGAACTTTTTGATCGATTTAGTAAAAAAAAAAGGACTCATGGACTGAGAGCACATTGTGGGAAGCGCTGAAAAAATGCTGGCTTTAAATTGTGAGGGCATTAGGAACTTCATGTTTTAGCACTCAAACGCAAATCACTGAAGAAAGCGCCAAAGCCCTTTTAGTTGCATAATTGACCTAATAGCCGCTCTGGAAAATAAGCTGGAGCGACAGAATCGGATACAAGCCGTGTTTATATTTTCAAAACAGACGGAACAAACCATAATTCTGCTGCATTCTAACAACTGAACTAAACACTGTCTGTCTGTCTGCCTGCCTGTCTGTCTCTCAGGCGGAGATGTCTCTGCTGATGGGAGATGATGAGGATGAGAAGCACAACCATTTCAACTTTGAGAAGATCGTTGAGCTGCAGAACCTCAGCAAGAAGAAGAAGAAGAAACTACAGAAGAAGGGCCAGGAGGACCTCCCCAAGGACAACTTCCAGGTCAGCGAGATCATCAATATCATTAGATAAACCATTTAAATATACTATGATCTGCTGCATGGGAAACAAAACATGCACAATATCCAATGTAAAATATGCTGCGATAGGAAATATACCATGTATAATGTCTAATCTAAACTATACTGTATAATGAAATACACCATGTATAATATCCAATCTAAAATATACTACTAGCATACCTTTATAATGAATACAAAATGTATAATAAACAATCTTTAATGTACTACTATATATATAAAAAATATACAATATATGATGTACCATAGTAAACTGTAGTATAAAATATATAATTTAGTCAAAGCTGATATTTTCAGATCTGTCAGATTTACATTTTTTACATTTAGATTTACATTTAAAAGCTCCGCTTTTATCCAAAGCGACCTACAATAAGTACATTTGTCAGAAGAAGGAGAAACAGATCAGTTCAGTGTGTGTGTGTGTGTGTGTGTGTGTGTGTGCAGGTGGACGTCGCAGACCCCCGGTTCCAGGCGGTGTTCACGTCCCACCTGTTCAACCTGGACCCGTCGGACCCCAACTTCCGGAAGACGCGCGGCACGGACACCATCGTGGCCGAGAAGCTCCGGCGCCGTGCCCAGCAGGAAACGCACCGCCGCAGGAAACAGGAAGTGCCCACGCAGATACAGGAGGCGGCGGTGGCGGGCAGCGCTGGGGGCGGCGCTGAGAAGAAGAGTCTGGACCCAAGTCTCTCTCTGCTGGTCAAGTCCGTCAAGAACAAGACCCAACAGTTCCAGGCCAGCAAGAAACCCAGACTCATGTAGGACCCCCCCCTCCTCTCCTCTGTCCTTGGGGAGACGCCTCCTCTCCTCTGTCCTTGAGAACACGCTTCCTCTCCTCTGTCCTTGAGGAGATGGCAGCAGCAGGTTCTGGTCCAGACTGGTTGGTACGGCTGATCAGAGGACCATCTCACCTGGACCAAATAACACGAGGCCACTACGGCCTTCGTGATGTCATCGAAAGATGGATTACAATGATGTCATCTAAAAAATGTATTAGAACGATGTCATGCCAAAATGGATTAGAATGATTTGGCATAAAATGGATCGATTTGTGATCTAAAATAGGATTACAATGTCATATGGGTGGATTAAAACATTTAAGGATGGATTCGATTGATTTGGTATAAAATGGATCGATTTGTCACCTGTCATACAGGTGGATTAAAACATTTAAGGTCGGATTAGAATGATGTCAGGTAAATAGTGATCGGAATAATGTTCTGGTTTTAATGTAACATGTGGTTGTAACAGCTGTGTTGAATAACGAGCGACTGTAGATAAATATTTCCTTTATTTTCAACGCTGCAGCCAGCCAACCCCTCCCAGCCACGCACCAATCACCACGCAGTACCCACACAGCCACTGGGAAACGCATCACACTGGGTATCAGCACGACCAACCTAAGATCAAACGGATCAAGGAACTGTAGTTTGTAAAGGACCGTTTTGATGAACTAGTGGTGAGAACATGGCCCCAACAACTCTAAGAGGAATTATGCTTTCCTTCACTCCCTTCAAATGTTCAAATTCAAACACAATAATAACTGATAAAAAAAAAAAAGGATTTGATCCTGAATATCAAAATGAGCAGCAACCTTGATGGGTTTAAGCCCCATCTGTCATGTGGCCCCTCCTTTAGGAACCTCTGGAATGTAGTCCAGTCAAGCGTCAATGTGGACATGAGAACTCGGGTGTGGAATAAGGCTAATAGTGTTATTAAGGCAGTGCTTTAGAGTTTACACTCGGGTCCCCAGACACCCCCCCCCCCTTCTAGTTGAGACCATCCTCAGGCATAGAAGACCAGCTCGGGGATCTGCCCCCCCTGGACCCCGGTTCCGTTGGTACTGTCCGAGGAGCACTGGAACTGGAAGGTGACCTTGCCACTCTGCACCTCCGTCACGCCCTCCTGGCCGAAGTAGCTGAGCTCGTTGCCGTCCAGGACCACGCTGGCCGTGTAGAAGGCGTCCGGCTCCACCTGCACCGGGTACTCGAACCACACGGGGAAGGTGGTGCTGGAGCCGTCGGAGAAGTACTTGACGACGTTGTGGCCCACGGTGGCGCCCTGCCGCTTGAGCTCGATCCGGGCGCCGTACTCGGCCGAGCCGCAGCTGGAGCCGTACAGCCCGAAGCCCGCCACGAAGACGCGCTTGTCCACGGCGAACTGGATGCTGTCGCAGCGGCCGCGGTAGCGCCACTGGTTGCTGCGGTAGGCGCAGGACTGGAAGCGGTGGCAGCGCTGGGCGGGGAGGCCCGGGCGAGGCGCGCTGCAGAACAGCAGCTCGGGCTTGTTGAGCGCCGTGAACCACAGGAAGAGCTCGTTGGTCTCGCCCAGCGTCAGCAGGCCCGACTGCGCCGGCCCGTTGGCGAAGTCGTCCAGGGGCATGCTGGGAAGGCGCAGCAGGTAGACGGCCTTCCCCAGGACCAGCCGGCGGTTCTCGGCGCTGGGGTCCAGGTCCCGCCGCTGGCACTCGGCCTCGGCCCAGCCCAGCGCCGCCTCGAACACCGTCAGCTCCTTGGCGTTGAGCGTCTCCCGCCGCAGGATGCTCTCCAGCGTGCGGGCGTCGATGTCGCAGAAGCCCTCGGAGCGGAGGGCCAGCTCGGCCTGCGCGTCGATCACCTCCCAGCAGCGCAGCGTGAGCTCGGGCTCCTCGAACAGGCAGCTCTGGGACAGCAGCACGCAGGCGCTGCGGGCGCTCAGGCTGCCCTCCAGGAAGGACACGCAGGCCCTCGCCAGGTGGGGCACCATGTACTTCTTGGCGGCGTACAGCGTGGCCAGCACCGTGTCGGCGCACAGCTGGATCTCATCGCAGTAGATGTACCTGCGGAGGGGAAAGCACACCTTACAAACTACACCCAACAACGCACACCTCACTCCCCCCCCCCCACCCCCTCGCAGTGCTCCTGCAACATGTGACGGTAGAAGACGGTGGAACCGAGGAGACGGAGAGGCAGGAGGGCAGGTGACGCGTGAAGCCAGTTGTTTTGCTGGGAGTTTGTCAATGGTGTGTAATGGTGTGTAATGGTCACTGGTATGAGTGTATTGGTGCCGGTCTAGGGGAGGAGAGCCCACTTCAACATGGCCAGGAAGGACGGCGGCTCGACGTCGGGGATGCGGATCTCTCCCTGGTCCTCGGCCAGCTCTCCGTAGAACATGGCGTGGAACACGGAGCTGCCCACCGCCAGAACGTACTGCAGGACACAAGAACCACAGTTACACAGAACCACGGCAGCGGAAGCATAGTTCCACAGATCAGAACAACACACACCATGGTGCATGTAGCTACTAGGGTGGGGTAAGTGTCCAGGGTGGGGTAAGTGACCAGGGTGGGGTAAGTGACCAGGGTGCTGCAGTCTGACCTTGTGACCCGGGACCCGCTGGGTGCTCCCCGGGGGCCCGACCAGGAAGAAGACGTCGGCCATCACCTCATTGTTAAACATCACAGAGTTCCTGGGGTTGGGGGTGGGGGTACAGATTGGTCATTAAGGAAAAAGGTAGCGGTGGGAGGGCTTCTTGCCCTAGGATGCATACAGGTAGACATTGGGGATGGTCCAACACCACGACCACTACACTAGTGAGCCCCCCTAGTGAGTCTTAAGATTCAGGTCATCCCCACCTCTCTCTGATGGTGGGGTAGAGGCCCTGCCAGTGAGGGCCCTGTCCCGTGGGGGAGCTGCTGTGGTCAGTCCGGTTCTGCTGCTGGTTTCTGTTGGGGGAGGAGGAGGAGGAGGCGGGGGGAGAAGGAGACAACTTGTTCTTGGAGGGGATGAGTTCGGCCGCCATATTGGCCCACTACTGGTCCACTGGGCCGTGCATAGTGGGTCCCGGGAGATGAAGTGATGTTTCGTTCGCTCAGCGAGGAAGCTGAAAGAAAAACCAAGTGCATCACGATGTCAAGTCTTTCACAAACCAGGTGTAAAAAACCCGTGCAGGTTTTTGATTCCTGATTTGCGGGCAACGTTCTAACTTCTGTTCGAGGGGTAAAATAAGTTTTGCACTGAGATCAAATACTTGTGAATGTAAATGTTAACGTATTCCATTAAGTTACAAGTAATCATGATTTATGTGGAAATGTTAATACTTTTTTAAATATTCGAATCTCTAAGTTTAAGACATTTTGACAATTGTTTTTAACTTTAGCTTTATAGCTATACATGTTCAGAAATTGAAACCATAAATAAAGAATAGTGTAGTTCCGATATCAATACCTTTAATCCGAAAGAGAGTTCATTATACAGGAGGTTGTAATCTTGTTTTACCTCCGGTCTCAGAATGGAAAGATTTGTTTACTGCAGAGTAGAATAAGTTTTCTTCTTCGCCTTTCTACTTGTAACAAACAAACATCGGCCCCTGGCGGCGGGCAGTGCTACATGTCTCCGCAGAGATTAAATAATTGTATGTAACCTAATAACCTTACCTCATATATGCTAGACAAATCTTTATCTATCATCGGGTGTTTTTTTCTAATATAATTGTTACATTGTAGACAATATAAAATTGTCAGTGTATATATAGCAAGGTAGTCTCAGTGAAACCAGCGATCAAGCGTTTTACGAAATGTAGCCCCTATGCAACAGTTATATAGTTATTATACCATTATAATCCAGTATGCGTGGCAGGGTGCGCAGCCTCTTTGAATAAATGATACACGAATCGCCCTTGAGGAAATGTTCCTCCGTGCTCTCCGTAGCTGTGAACTGCGTCGCCGAAGTAGCGTAAACCCAACACATTTAGCCTCTAAAGCTATGAGTCGAATTCACAAGTGTGTCATCGGTTCTTATACATTTAAGGTCCGTTATACCTTAAGAAAACCATTGGCTATTCAGTGAATCGCGAGTATTGGATGCGCTGTGTCCGGTAGTTAGCTCGTAACTAGACGCTAGGTCTGTGATCCAGGTGTAACACGCAGGGTTGGTGGACCCACTTCGCTTCGTTTTTTGAACCACTGACACCGGTCAAGTTATGTGGAGACATATTTTTCTAATGCTTGGCCTTTTGGCTTTAGCCTGGTTATTTGGAGACCGGGTGTTCGACTGGTATCAAGGGAATACCATCAAACTAAAAACGGAACCGCCGAAAAGTGAGCAGCCGAGAAGCCTGCTGGCGGACACCCCGGAACAGAGCTGTTTCTGTCATGTGAGTACAGTAGGGTGCTGTTGGAACTCTGTTTCTCCTTACATCTGAGATGACCCATGAGCCCATGTCAGGAAGACCTCTAACATCAAAGGTCCACAAAGCTTCTGGCATCTTCTGTTGTTTTATGTGACGTCACACCTGGACGAGTGATGACGGCCAACTGAACTAGACTCACACCTTTGTATAAACACGATACAGTATAACTAGATGTAAACACTTTTGAAACAAGATATAACTACGATGTTACACTATATTAACACAATATTTATATTTATGGCATCAGTGCCTTTATGCCATCACCAGCCATATATGAGAGAAATCAGAAAAAACCTTCAACATGTTGGGGTTGTCTGAACAGCCTTCAGCGAAGTCACAAACGAATATTATCTTGTCCGTTTAAGAGAAATAGTTTTATACAATAGTTATATTTCCATGTGAACTCATTCTGTAAGTTGCCTTTCTGATTACAGTGTGTTTATTTCTCTTGAATTTAGTCTATGTAGAATATATAGTTCCATGTCACAGAAGCGTATACGTGTCGATCTCTACCACCCTTTATAGACTATTGATCTTACTAATGTTTCAAGTACCTATCCGCTAAAGACACGTTTCAAAAGCTCAAATTCACTTAATAAATAAGAAGCACTTTAAACACTGGACGCAATGTGATTTTTGAAGTACTGTTATTAACTGTTTCTCAGGCAGCGTGGTGTGCTCTGATTGGCTACACGGGAGGCTTGCCCATTGTTTATCTCTGGGACTTGTAGTCTTTCCAATAAGAACAAGCCGTTGCCTACGATTCATGTCAGCACTTTATTCAACTACAGTCGTCCATCTTTAGGGCAGGGCTACGTTTGACAGCACTTGACGCTCATTTGTGTTTGGAGGCGGGGCCAAAGCAGGAATAAAACACTAGACATGTTCCCAGCAGCTGTCAGTTCAGAAGTTTCATTCATTAATGAGAGGAAAACTGTTGAGTAAGTGCAAGACTCAAGTGCCAAATGAAGTGTTGTGCATTCAGCGACGCTGGAGTAGAGTAGTGAACAAGGGACAGCTTTCTGCGCTATGATCGGCCGAACTCTGTCCATATGGTACGGGGTCTTCACCTGCTTGGCGGTGATATCTGGACGTCTCTACCCCGAGGTCAGCACTCATACCATTTTGAAGCAATGCAACCTAGTTTCACTGAAACTGGCCACTCTGTATTTGTTTGTTCATGGTAGGAGATGCTTTGTTTACCATGGCAAACGCATGTCCCTCATTTACCGACCCTTATACCTAGTTCCCTGGACGCTCTCAGGGTGGTGTTTATGTGCTGGGTGTCCACACGTAGAACCAGCTGCTAGGCAAGGTACTGGGGTGTAGTCACTGGGTGGTAGGTAGGTAGTGTAGTTATGGTGGGGTGACTGACTCCACTTGTTGGTGTGTTGGTGGTGTTTTCAGCTGACAGGGGTGCTGGATGACTGCTTCTGTGACATCGAGAGCATCGACTCCTTCAACAACTTCAAGATCTACCCCCGTGTCAAGAGGCTGACCGAGAGAGACTTCTTCAGATACTACCGGGTAAGTACCACTAGGTTGGTGGTACCGCTAGGTGAGTACCACTAGTCAACTATCATTAGGTCAGTACTAGGTTACTATCGCTAGGTCAGTACCACTAGGTTACTATCACTAGGTTAGTACAACTAGGTCACAAGGTCAGTACAATACGTTACTATCACTAGGATAGTTCCACTAGATTACTATCACTAGGTCAGTACCACTAGGTCAGTACCACTAAGTGAGTAGCACTAGTACCACTCTCTACCGTGCTAATAGGCAGGTGTTATCCAGGTTGATGGTTAAGCTCTGTGTGTAGACACAGAGCTGGTCTAAAAATACTGTCCTGACTTTATATCTACACAACCGCTTCAGATAACACATCTTCTGTCTGCTACATAATGTGGCCCAGGTTCACGTCCAGAGACACCATGAGCCCACGGGAAGGCTGCAGGTGTAGTGTTACCTCAAACAGATGCACTTCTTCTTCTTCTTCTTCTTCTGTCACTACTAAACAGGCGCTTCCTGTTAAAGATAACAGAGCCCTTCCTCTTCTCAACCCCTTTGTCTTCATGGTGAACCGCAGCTCCGCCAAAGGGTCTGGGCGAATAGCCGCCTCGTGTTATTGTCACAGAGACATCGTCGGCCTGGAAATTGATTTGCATATCTGTTATGCTATCTAAAGTCAAATGAGGTTCAGCTGAACACGTGCTGAAGGCTCTCCATCAACTTCCTGAAGGGACTGGGAGTGTGGGTGGACTGGGTTGCAGTCGTTTTTCGTTCTATGTTAACTAGTTCCCCAGAAACCACCAGTGCTTGGTCCTACTGGTGGTGAGAGAGTACAGGCTGATCCACACGACTATGTATGTACCCCACGTTGGCCGGGGGCCGTGTCGGGACTCGGAGGCCCCCCCTCAGACCTTTGCAGAGCTGCCTGCATGTACATGTCACGTGACAGTGTGCACAGGGGGGCGGGTTAGCGTTTAAGACCACATACGTACAAACCCACAAGCAAATGGATGGCAGGACGTGGGCGGCGTTGGCCCCTGTGCAGGACGAGGCGGTGTGGTTTGGCCCTCACCAGGGTCGACCTGGGTCCTCCTCCCTGAACCCAGGCTGAGCTGCTCTGTAATCCCCACCTCTCCACCTCAACCCACCCTGGACCACCACCCCTGGTCAACACAGGCCCGAGACCGAACCCACCCGTAGCATCGCTACACGCTAGCCTCCGTGTTTTAAAAATATTCAGGCTGTCAGGCTGCACGTCTGTCTTGATCTATACACAGAGAGTGTATAATGTTTAGATTATTTTATACTTTTGTATCATATTTTGAAACTAAAATATGCATTTTGGGACGTCGTTGTTAAGGCAGCAGGCGTGTGTCGCTTAGGTGGCATGGGCAGCATGTGAAGGACTGGTTTGACTGGTCACGCTGTAGTTAACCAGTGGCAGCATGTGAAGGACTGGTTTGACTGGTCTACTGTTCCTTGCAGGTGAACCTGAAGCGTCCATGTCCTTTCTGGCCCGACGACGGACACTGCTCCAACCGAGACTGCAACGTGGAGCCCTGCCCAGAGGTCAGAGGTCAACCCCTCGGCTCAGTACAGTACACATTATACAGAAATACAGGAGAAGATGACCTGCTCACCTGTCTGTCTGTCTGTCTCTCTCCGTCTGCCTACTTGCCTGTCTCTCTATCTATTTTCAGAGTATGATTCCTGTGGGAATTAAGTCGGGGAACTTCAACAAGGTAGGCCTGCTGACTCAGCACGTCGCCGTTAATGCAGCCATGTTGTTTTAGCTCATAAACCTGCTGACTCGGCCAATCCCCATCGCTACATTCACGTTGTTGTAGCTGATAAACCACCGCTTAAGAGTGCATTACACTATCGGTTAAGAGTGAATTTAACCTAGTTTATCTAGTTTACAGTGAATTCAACAGCTAGTTTAGAGTGAATTTAACCACTCACTCCAGAGAGTGAATGATCGTTTTAAGTTGGCAGGCTAGTGGTGAGATTCTGAGTGATGGTTGTGTTTTAGCAGGCTAGTGGGGAGAGATAGAGAGAGAGTGAGTGAGTGTTTAGGATCGAGGTAATGACCACTGGACTGCCTATCATCTCGGACCTTAAGATACTCCTCTCTCTAGCAGCTTGCATCGTATCCTAACTGTCATAGAGCCTGGAAAACCCTACTACAGATACTAAACTACTAGTACTTTGCATACTAAACTATTATAGATACTCAACTACTTTACATACTCAACTACTTTACATAATCAACTACTATACATGCTAAACTATTATCCATACTAAACAACTATATTTACTGTACATACTAATCTACTATACATACTAGCGTTAGAGACTGGACAACCCTACCATACATGCTAAACTACCATGCATACTAAACTGCCATACACGCTAGCATAGAGACTGGATAACCCTACTATAAATGCTAAACTACCATACATACTAAACTACTATACACACATAGATACTGGATAACCCTACCATACAGAGCAAAATGCCATGCATACTCGACTGTTTATATAGATGTGCTCATCGATGCTGTAGTCTTCGGTCCAGCATGGAGCTGGTTGATAAAGGGATTGTTTGAACAGTGTGTTGGTTCAGCTGGTGGCTAGCCTAGACTTATTGTTTTCAGCTTCGGTTGTTGTGTTACGGGCCATGTAGTACTCATGTAGTACTGGTGCTGACATAGCCTACTGTAGTACCGGGGCTGTAGTACCCTAAGGTAGTACCCTATGGTTGTACCCCGCGGTAGTAGCGTAGCACTGCAATACTCTAACACTACTTCAGCAATTAATTCATAACTCTGTTATGAGTCATTATTGGTTGGTATTTTCGGCACCTGTCTAGGTGCTGGAATGACTCACAGCAGAGTGTTAATGACTCATAGCAGAGTGCTTAAGGCCGAGTTCTCGCCCTGAATCAAAGGTTGTGTAAAGACAGGCAGGGTCGTGGTGGTCGTTTCTTGCTGTCTACGTGATATGCCCACATCTCTCTCTCATTCGTTTTCTTCTAATAAACGAAGAATCCGAGGGCGAGGGCTTTGTGAGACGAGGGCGGAGCTAGTGACTCTACTGACCTTTGATCTGTCAGATGTCATAATCGATTTAAAGAGACTAGAATTACTCTTCTGCTCTCTCTCTCTCTCTCTCCCCCTCCAGTACTCAAAGGCAGCCGCTCCTGTGTCTGATGTGGCGTCATGTGAGCGGCCCACAGACCTCGGAGCCATCAACAGCAGCCTGAGGTGAGAGCAGATACACCCAGTCTGGACCCCATGCACCCAGTCTGGCAGGCTGGACCCAGTATACCCCGTCTCTGAACCCCATTTACCCAGTTTGGACCCCATGCAACCAGCCTGGCAGTCTGGACTCAGTATACCCAGTCTCTGAACCCCATTTACCCAGTCTCTGAACCCCATTTACCCAGTCTCTGAACCCCATTTACCCAGTCTCTGAACCCCATTTACCCAGTCTGAACCCCACTTACCCAGTCTGGACCCCATTTACCCAGTCTGGACCCCATTTACCCAGTCTGGACCCCATATACCCAGTCTCTGAACCCCATTTACCCAGTCTCTGGACCCCATTGAGCCATGCTGGATCCCTCAGACTGTCTGTCTGTCTGTCTATCCATCTCTCGTTCTGTCTGTCCTCAGTAACCAGAGTAAAGAGGCCTTTGTGGACTGGGATCGTCACGACGACGCACAGGACCACTTCTGTGAGATAGATGGTGAGTCCGTTTGCTCCATGGAGAGAAACATCGATGCTGTAGTTCTTGTGTTATGCTCTGGTTGGATACAACGGAGGGTGGATGGTTTGCTAGACAGAAAAGGTGAATCCACGCCTAAAAAACAAAGCAAATATTTTTATCACGGGAGGGATTCAGCATAACCTTTACCCTTGCATCGTTCGCAAGAGTAGGATCTCACCAAACCCGTGTGACCCAGGTCGTTGGCGCTGCGCCATTTAAGTCTTAGTATGTATTCACATGGTAGCTGGATAGTAAGGCTGTGTGTCCCCCCCCCAGATGACAGCTCTCCAGGTGGATGGTATCTAGATAGTAAGGCTGTGTGTCCCCCCCCAGATGAGAGCTCTCCAGGTGGATGGTATCTAGATAGTAAGGCTGTGTGCCCCCCCCCCCCCCCCAGATGACAGCTCTCCAGGTTGATGGTATCTAGATAGTAAGGCTGTGTGTCCCCCCAGATGAGAGCTCTCCAGATGCAGCCTATGTGGACCTGTTGCTGAACCCAGAGCGATACACCGGGTACCAGGGTCCTTCTGCCTGGAGGGTCTGGAACAGCATCTACGAGGAGAACTGCTTCAAGTACTGTTATATACGCTATCTATACTCTATACAACCTATATATACTGGATATACCCTTTACTAGAGGTACTCAATACTATTATACTCAATATGTATATGCTTGAAAGCATCTATGATGGGAAATGCTTGGAGTACTAAAACCCTATATTCTCTGTACACTCTATATTTACTCTAAAGCCCACAGCATCTACTGTATGTGGAGAACTGCTTCCAGTACAATCATAAACACTATATAGAGACTAGCTCACAGGTTATATATACTATATCTACATTAGCTAACAGCTTATTTATTCTATATCTACTCTAGTTAAGAGGTTAAATATACTATATCTACATTAGCTAACATTTTATATAGATATATAGATATAGATATAGATATATATACTATATATATATATATACTATATATATGCTATTTATACATATGTGTGTTTCTTTCTTTTACACAGACCTCGATCAGTGTACCGACCTTTGAACCCACTGGCTCCTACCAGGGGTGAGACACGCACACACAAGTTGACTGTCGAAGTGTTTGGCTATTTAAAGACCAGATAACAACTGCTCTCTCTTATCTCTAACTCTCTCTTTCTACTGGTCTCTCCAACGGCTAACAGGAGACGATGATGGTGAGCTCATATCATTTGAATTATTGCCACTAGTATCTTATAGTATGTTGTAGTAGTAGTAGTAGTAGTAGTAGTAGTAGTAGTAGTAGTTAAGTGTATAAGAGCTGAGACGCTCTAACCCAGATGTGTTTCTGTCTCGCAGGAGAAGGATTCTACAACTGGCTGGAAGGTACTTGTCTGTCTCTCCCTTTCTCTATCCCTGTCTCTACCTGTCTGATGTTTGATCTCCTGGCATAACGAGTGTTAATAGCATCAGCCACTCACCTCGTCTCTTTTGTCTCCCACCAGGGCTGTGTCTGGAGAAGAGAGTCTTCTATAGGCTCATCTCTGGTCTTCACACCAGCATCAACATGCACTTGTGTTCCCAGTATCTGCTGGATGGTACGGACAGCACCTTACACCAGTTATCTTGTGTGTGTGTGTGTGTGTGTGTGTGTGTGTGTGTGTGTGTGTGTGTGTGTGTGTGTGTGTGTGTGTGTGTGTGTGTGTGTGTGTGTGTGTGTGTGTGTGTGTGTGTGTGTGTGTGTGTGTGTGTGTGTGATCGGTGGTACTAGTGATCTTAAGTGCGACGGGTGGTACTAGTGATCTTAAGTGTGACGGGTGGTACTAGTGATCTCAAGGCTCTGATGGGTGGTACTAGTGATCTAAAGTGTCTGAAGGGTGGTACTAGTGATCTAAAATGTCTGAAGGGTGGTACTAGTGAGCTAAAGTGTGTTTCGTCTTTGCGGCGTCCCAGAGGGGTGGGGCAAGTCGGTGTGGGGTCCCAACGTGCAGGAGTTCCGCCAGCGCTTCGACCCGGCGGAGACCAAGGGCGAGGGCACGCGGCGCCTCAAGAACCTGTACTTCCTGTACCTCATCGAGCTGCGGGCGCTCTCCAAGGTGGCGCCCTACTTCGACCGCTCCTTCATCAACCTGTACACGGGCAACAACCAGGAGGACGGGGCCACCAAGGACCTGCTGCTGCAGATCTTCAACGAGACCAGGTGGGGCTCGCCGCACCGACGACACCCTGAGGACTCCCACACTGAGGACGCACACTACACACACACACTGAGGACGCACACTACACACACACTGGGGACACACTCTACCAAAATCACTGCCCACAATCACTGCACGCACTGTGGACACATTGACTACAAACACACGCCCACACACACTTAATAAACACACCGAGGACACACTCACTAAACGCACTCCCTAAACACACTCGTTCACCAGCAAACACTACACTCCACAAACAAACATTGTTCACACACTCGGCATTGCACACTTACTACCCACACTCACTGGGAACTGGACTTCCACAAGTCCCCAGTCCCACATTGGATCCAGACGGGGGAGGGAGGAGAGCTGCGGATCCATGCTCTGTGTTCATGTGTTTGTGTGTTTGTGTGTTCATATGTTAATGTGTCCGCAGGGCCTTCCCCATGCACTTTGATGAGAGCTCCATGTTCGCTGGGAAGAAGCTGGAGGCCAAGATATTAAAGGTATAGAAAGCACTCCTATCTTACTCCCCCTTAAAGTGAATCCCCATAGCTTTAAATGCATCTGATTCATAAATACTGAAGGTCATGATGGGTAAGAAAGATAACATTAAGAGCTTCTGGGGTAATGGATCAATGCTTTTCTCTGCAGGAGGAGTTTCGACTCCATTTCAAGAACATCTCCAGGATAATGGACTGTGTAGGCTGCAGTAAATGTCGTCTGTGGGGAAAACTACAGGTGAGCTAGCAAGCTATAACACCTGTATGCTAACATATAGACTACAGCTGAGCTAGCAAGCTATATCACATGTATACTAATGTGTAAACTACAGCTGAGCTAGCAAGCGTTAACACCTGTATGCTAACGTGTGTGTGTGTGTGTGTGTGTGTGTGTGTGTGTGTGTGTGTGTGTGTGTGTGTGTGTGTGTGTGTGTGTGTGTCTCTAGACCCAGGGTCTGGGCACGGCCCTGAAGATCCTGTTCTCTGAGAAGGAGATCCAGAGCCTCACTGAAAACAGCCCCTCCTCGGCCTTCCAGCTCACCAGGCAGGAGATCGTGGCCTTGCTCAATGGCTTCGGCAGGTAGGGTACTGGGACTCTGGTCGGACACTTATTTGATTGTTCACTTCCTCACAAAAAATATTTGAATCAATTGGGGAGAGGCTCTGAAAGTGTTGTTGTAAGAACAAACGTAGGAACACACACCACCTCAGGGTCTAGACTGTGAGCTGGTAATGGACGCACAGATCTTTGCTACAGGGGTGAAACAAATGCTAACTAGAAGAGCTTCCAGGGAGAGGGATGAATTATTCACCTTCTCTTATCTCAATGTGTTGGCATACCGCTATGGTTCCTGTCTCTCATGACTGAGATTTAATCATTAATCCTCTCTAATGGCTCCTCCTCCTCCTCCTCCTCCTCCTCCTCCTCCTCCTCCTCCTCCCTCTCCTCCTCCTCCTCCCTCTCCTCCTCCCTCTCCTCCTCCTCCCTCTCCTCCTCCCTCTCCTCCCTCTCCTCCCTCTCCTCCCTCCCCTCCTCCTCCTCCCCTCCTCCTGCTCCTCCCTCCACTCCTCCTCCACTCCTCCTGCTCCTCCCTCTCCTCCTCCCCTTCCCTCCCCTCTCCTCCCTCTCCTCCCTCCCCTCCTCCTCCCTCTCCTCCCTCCCTCTCCTCCCTCCCCTCCTCCCCTCCCCTCCTCCTCCTCCCACTCCTCCCTCCCCTCCCCTCCTCCTCCCTCCCCTCCTCCTCCTCCCCTTCCCCCCACTCCTCCCTCCCCTTCCCTCCCCTCCTCCTCCCTCCCCTTCCCTCCCCTCCTCCTGCCTCTCCCTCTCCTGCTCTGCAGGCTCTCCACCAGCATCCACCAGCTCCATGTCTTCCGCTCCTTGCTGAAGGGGAAGAGGTAGCGGTCCTCCGAGCCAGCAGGTGGCGCCAGTCCCTAGGGAACTGCAATAGTCTCATCCAGGATGAGGCCTCCTTCAGGGACCCTCTCTTACTGTAGTCCACATGCCCCCCGGCCTGCGGTGTGCCCCCCAGTCCTTCCCACAACGCCTGCTGATCCCTCGCTTCTCCTTCCGTCAAATTGGGACAAAACTCTGCTTTTGAATAGTTTCTTCTTCCTGAGCGGTGGAACTATAGCGCCCCCTAGAGGCTTTCATCTGTATGAAGCGGGGCCTCGCCCCTCGGGATGACAACATGCTCACAAAGAACAGGAACAGCACCCCACCCCCCCCCCCCCTCCAGTCCTCTGATAGGCTGTTGCCCTTTTGAGGATTCCTGCTGCATTATGCTTCTCAGGCTGTGTGTGTGTGTGTGTGTGTGTGTGTGTGTGTGTGTGTGTGTGTGTGTGTGTGTGTGTGTGTGTGTGTGTGTGTGTGTGTGTGTGTGTGTGTGTGTGCGCGTGCGTGTACCTTGGGACGTGTGTGTGTTTGTAAGCCCCTGCGGTTGCTGTGAATGATCAACAGTTGCAGCTATGATTATTGAAAGCTGTGATGGAATCCATTCTTAAGAAATATCCTCCATCGGATAGCACATGAAACTTGTGCTGTTTTATAGTTCTTTGTATTCTGTGAAGCGATTCCCTCTCGGAATCAGTCTGTCTCCAGCTTGGCCGGGCTGTTGTAATGCTGTGCCTCCTTTTGATTTAGTTTTTTGTCGTCTTTGAGCACGATGTTTAGTGCTAACGCTGAAGGCTACTCCTCTGAACCATAGCAAAGCTGTCTTTTTCCAAACGCAACGTAGAACAAGCATAGGACCCCCCTCACTTCCCTTTAGTGATGGTGTTTCCTAGGAAACGAGGAGGGTGGGGTAGAGCTGATGGACCAAAGTGAAGTTTGTTACGTCTCTTATTTATTCTGGTGGATTTTGTGTGTATATTGTGGTTTTGATTTGATTTACTTTAGTTCATTTGGACCTGGCCGAGCCCTTCTGACCTCTTGACCTCTGCTCAGCAGGGTGCAGAAAGAGAAACATGCTAGCAAGACATGCTAACTTCTCCGCAGTTGATACCATTCTACAGTCAAGCAATGTTAGGTGTGTGTGTTTCTGTTTGTGTGTGTGTGTGTGTGTGTGTGTTTGTCTGTCTCCATCCCTCACATTCCACATGTCTGCCTTAAGAACCAAGCAATCATTGATTTGAACGCCTGCTTGTGGTTCTGGTGTTTCCGTCTGGTTTCTCCACGTCTGCTCGTGACTGTGTAAACGTGGGAGTTGTATTTATTTGAACAGAGTAATGAATAAATCTAATTTCCAGATGGCAGCAGTTGTCGTCCCTTTTATTGTGTCCAAATACAAAGCAGGTGTGAGACCAAAGGTGTAGTAACTAGTTGAGTGTACTAGTTGAGTGTGGTAACTAGTCACCAGTTGGGGGTAGTAACTAGTAGTCTAGTTGAGTTTAGTAACTATCAGTCACTTGCTGAGCAGCTGAGTAACTAGTTATCACTACTTGAGAGTAGTAACTAGTAGCAGCTAGTATTTTGACCACTGAAATTCTTTTATTTTCACGACACTACACAGATCCAAAGACACAAAAACAGCTCTTGGCTAACGTCAAACCGGTTCTTTGTAAACTGTTCAAACGTGCTAAACCATAGAACCAGATCAGTGTTATCTATGTTACCTATCTGTTTGTTTGAAAATGGAAAAAAAATATCAATCTTGTTTGGCTCTTGTAGTCAGGTTCGATACGCTTGTACGGATCAGTATCAGTACACCCGCTATTTCTTCATACAGCTGTGACTTCTGCTGGTCCTGCTGTTCCTGGTCTCTCCTGCTTCCCCTCCTGGTCCTGATTGCCTTCAGACGATGCTCTCTGGTGGTTGGAACCAGTGACATGTCTGGACCGGTCCTGGATACTAGTTTGCAATCATCGTGATGCAGCAAGAGGTTCTGATGGAATTGTCTGTGTCACCGTCAGTGATGGCAGCCAATAACTGTCCATGGTTCACTGTGCACGTCATACTGTGGCCTGGCCATTAACAGCACAACCTCGACAGCAAAACATTCCTCAAACAGTGATTTCAAGTCTTGCTGAAATGCTTCCCAGAGTTTATTAAATAAAGATCATAAGAAACATTGAACCAAAGCTTCTACCACTACTACTACTACTACTAGTTTAACCCCAGACCAGAGATGTTGGTCAGAACCTTCAGATTGTCGCAAGTGTGAGCATGCAGCACATTCTGACAACAAAATAATTCACAGATATACAGATGGACATATCTGAAGTGTGGGCTGAGGTTCTGGCTGGTGGTGGGCACAGGTCCACAGGGAGACGCTGAACATGGGGTCAGAGCCGGACCTGACCAAACTCCTTCACTCAAGCCTCCTGGATATCTCAATCCTTTTGTCAAGCCCAACTCTGGTATCGACCACCAGTCACCATCTTTTGAGCATGAGCACAAATCTAGACCGGGTAATACGCACGTTCCATATGAAACCAGGACCTCATACATACTGGAGTACTAAGAACGTTCAGCATGGGACCAGGACCTCGTACATACAGGAGTACTGAGTACGTTCCATATGGGACCAGGACATCATACATAACGGAGTACTAAGAACGTTCAGCATGGGACCAGGACCTCGTACATACAGGAGTACTGAGTACGTTCCATATGGGACCAGGACCTCATACATACAGGAGTACTGAGTATGTTCCATATGGGACCGGGACCTCGTACATACAGGAGTACTGAGTACGTTCCATATGGGACCGGGACATCAATCATACAGGAGTACTGAGTATGTTCCATATTGGACCGGGACATCATACATACAGGAGTACTGAGTACGTTCCATATGGGACCGGGACATCAATCATACAGGAGTACTGAGTACGTTCCATATGGGACCGGGACATCAATCATACTGGAGTACTGAGTATGTTCCATATTGGACCGGGACATCATACATACAGGAGTACTGAGTACGTTCCATATGGGACCGGGACCTCAATCATACAGGAGTACTGAGTACGTTCCATATGGGACCGGGACCTCAATCATACAGGAGTACTGAGTACGTTCCATATGGGACCGGGACATCATACATACAGGAGTACTGAGTACGTTCCATATGGGACCGGGACCTCATATATACAGGAGTACTGAGTATGTTCCATCCGGGGGCCCAGGTAATAAAATGCTTTGTAGAAATGCTGCACTGTGGGTCCAGATGGTAGAACCAATCCTGACCCTGCTCTTCATGGGTAGGGGTGTAGCTCCTCTGTGGTGGCGGTGGTGTACCTCTGGTGGTTGGTGGTGCTGAAGCTGTGGTGACTCCCCCAGTCGTAGCAGTCTGATGGTAGGCTGGCAGAAGGAAAGACCACATGCCTCAGTCAAGGTGTTGCACAGACAACTATGGACTTTCTTAAAGGCCTGGTACCATCACTTGGTTAACAAGGCCCAAGGTAAAAACGTCTTTAACATTCATATAAATGTATTTTATTAAGTTCATAATCAATAGATGAAATTAACTCTAAGAAGGGACAATCAGCATCTTGTTTAAGCGAGGAAGGAAGGCGCTACAGTTTCGGAGACCGGTTGTGGTCAGAGACAGCCTTGCTCTGTTCCTCCCGCTGGTTGCTACGGTAATGATTGGGGGAACAGGTGACGTGGTTACCTGGCGGACGCGTTCTGAGGAGGGATGCTCCATGCAAGGTCGTCATCGCTGTCATAGCGACGAGGGTTGTCGAAGAAATACCTTCTGGATGATAACACATGGTGGGGAATCCCTGCAGCAATCTGTAGGGACGCATAGACCTGGTTTATAGTGAAGCATAGACCTGGTGTATAGGGATGCATAGACCTAGTTTATAGTGAAGCATAGACCTGATTTATAGGGATGAATAGACCTGGTTTATAGGGACACATAGACCTGGTTTATAGGGGCGCATATACCTGGTTTATAGGGGCGCATAGACCTGCTTCATAGGGACGCATAGACCTGGTTTATAGGGGCGCATAGACCTGGTTTATAGGGACGCATATACCTGGTTTATAGGGATGCATACACCTGGTTTATAGGGACACATAGACCTGGTTTTTGGGGACGCACATACGTGGTTAATAGGGACACATAAAACAGGTTTATAGTTACGCATAGACCTGGTTAATAGGGACACATAGACCTGGTTTATAAGGAACATATATACTTGGTTTATAGGGACACAATTCCAGTTTATGGTGAAAGATAGACCTGGTTTATAGTGAAGCATATACCTGGTTTATAGGGACACAGACCTGGTTTATAGTGACGTATAGACCTGGTTTATAGGAACACAGACCTGGTATATAGTGAAGCATAGACCTGGTTTATAGTGTAGCATATACCTGGTTTAAAGGGACACAGATCTGGCTTGTAGGGACACATAGACCCGGTTCATAGTGACGCATATACTTGGTTTATAAGGAAACATTGCCCTTGTTTATAGAGACACATTGACATTTTTATAGAGACAGACCTGGTTTACAGAGATAGACCTGGTTTATAGAGACACAGATTGGGTGCATAGAGACCCCTGGACCTGGTTTAAAGATCCCACCCACAACTCACCACCCAACCCTAACCCCCTTAGTCCCTAACCCTCTCAGACATGTCATCCAGGAGCTCAGCAGCATACTGACCCCATCCTGTGGGGGGCGACGGACTCTGAAGAAGAACACGACCAGGGAAGTGGGTAGGAGCTCCCAGACGAAAAGCACCACCCCAAACACAACGTAGCCACCATCCCCCAGCGAGGAGCGCAGGTCGGCCTAGAGACACACCACCAACACCCAGGGACCAGCGGGACATACAGGAACACCGAGAAACATACAGGAACATACAGGAACATACAGGAACATAGGTGAACATACAGGGACCACAGGAACCACAGGGACATAGCGGGACATTCAGGAACATAAAGGGACCACAGAAACATACAGGAATATACAGGGACATCCAAGAACCACAGGAACACACGTGAACCACATGGACATGCCGTGACATACAGGGGAAGGTAAAAAAAAGTTCAGATCAGGAACACAGATGTTAATTTATATTGCCCCTTTCAAAAATAACTGAGATTCAGAAGTGATCAATTGGATGGAGGGTACGTTGGTAGTATTATGTAGTAACTGTTTGGATGGGGGGTGGTTTGGTAGTATTATGTGGTTACTGTTTGGATCGGGGGTGGTTTGTTACTGGGGTTACTAGTTAGTGTTCTGGGGTTCTGTGTTACCTGGTCCGAGACGTTGTACCAGTCGTAGTCGAAGGAGTCCATCTTCTCGATGTCTGCAAGGGCGAGCACCAGCAGGTTGTAGCAGGCTCTGCTGGCGTACAATAGGATCACCGTGGTGCCAATCAGAGACACCTGACACACCGACGTCCCCTGTAGCCAATCAACAAGAAGAACACAGAGAGGCCATGAACCAGCACTCCAGGGTGCCCCTCCCCATCATGTCTCTCCGCTGGAGACAGAGATCTCTGATGTGTGTCCATATTAAAGCTGCATTATGTATGTTCCTTCATCAGCAGCCTCTAGTGGTTTGTAGGCAAAGTGCAGGTTTTGAAGATAATAATCCTATTAGGTAATTTATTATTCTAAGCGAAGTATGGTTTGTAGTAGGGTAGGCAGGACTAGTAGGCTTAGTATGGTTGGTAGGGTTAGTAGTAGGGTTAGTGGTATAGTTAGTGGCAGGGTTAGTGGAAGGGTTAGTAGAGTTAGCAGGGCTAGAGGGTTAGTGGTAGGGCTCATATGGTTAGTAGTATAGTTAGTGGTAGGGTTACTAGAGTTAGCAGGGTTAGAGGGTTAGTGGTAGGGTTAGTAGTATAGTTAGTGGTAGGGTAAATAGAGTTAGTAGGGTTAGTAGCAGGGTTAGTTGTAGGGTTAGTATGGTTAGTGGTAGGGTTAGTGGTACGGTAAATAGAGTTAGTAGGGTTAGTAGTAGGGTTAGTATGGTTAGTAGTATAGTTAGTGGTAGGGTAAATAGAGTTAGTAGGGTCAGTAGTACGGTTAGTGGTAGGGTTAGTATGGTTAGTAGTATTGTTAGTGGTAGGTTTAGTAGAGTTAGTAGGGTTAGTAGTAGGGTTAGCGGTAGTGCTAGTATGGTTAGCAGTACCTTGGACTCCAGGTAGATGCTAGCAAGGGACATCTTGGCCACCTTGTAGAGGCAGACGGACAGCGAGATGGCGCACAGGACGAAGAGGCTGTCGTTGATGGTGACGCGCACCAGCACCAGGGTCTTCACGGGCGCCCAGGAGGTCTTCACCAGCAGAGCACACACCAGGTTGACCCCCAGGAAGAGCGCACTCACCCCGGCAAACACCAGGTACAGCGGCAGCCTGAACCAGGGCCAGAGGTTAGAGGTCAAATTGTTGTTGAGCTGTAGAGTCACACTGGGTGTTTACTGGTAGAATCATACGGAAGGAGGAGGTGGAGGAGGGGGAAGAGGAGGTGGAGGAGGAAGAGGAGGTGGAGGAGGTGGAGGAACAGTCGGTTCCTGTATCTGTGAGGTTGAGAGGGGAATAGGTGGAAGGGAAGGAGGAGACGGTGGAGGAGGGAGATGAGGTGGAGGAGGAAGAGGAGGCCGAGGAGGAGGAAGAGGAGGTGGAGGAACAGTCGGTTCCTGTGTCTGTGAGGTTGAGAGGGGAAGAGGAGGAAGGGAAGGAGGAGGAGAAGGAGGAGGAGGTGGTGGAGGTGGAAGTGTTGGAGGAGGAGGAGGAGGTGGTACCTGTATCGGAGTAGAGCTGGGGTGTACTTGGACTTTGCCTTAAAGTAAACCTGTAAATAAACAAGATGGAGGATTAGTACGTCTAGTAGGGGTAGTAGAGTTAGTAGGGTTAGTAGAGTTGGGTAAGTTGGGTTAGTAGTAAGGCTAGTTGGGACAGTAAGTAGGGTTAGTAGGGTTAGGGTGAGTTGGGTTAGTAGTTAGGTTAGTAGCAAGGGTCAGTAGTAGGGTTATTAGGGTTAGGGTTAGTCGTAGGGTTAGTAGGGTTAGTCGTAGGGTTAGTAGTGTTAGTCGTAGGGTTAGTAGGGTCAGGCGTAGGGTTAGTAGGGTTAGTCGTAGGGTTAGTAGTGTTAGTCGTAGGGTTAGTAGGGTTAGTCGTAGGGATAGTAGGGTTAGTCGTAGGGTTAGTAGTGTTAGTCGTAGGGTTAGTAGGGTTAGTCGTAGGGATAGTAGGGTTAGTCGTAGGGTTAGTAGTGTTAGTCGTAGGGTTAGTAGGGTTAGTCGTAGGGATAGTAGGGTTAGTAGGGTTAGTCGTAGGGTTAGTAGGGTTAGTAGGGTTAGTCGTAGGGTTAGTAGGGTTAGTCTTAGGGTTAGTCGTAGGGTGAGTAGGGTCAGGGTCAGCGGGCCTACCTGAGCGCAGTACAGGTTCATGAGGCTGAGCGTGAAGAACTGCAGGCAGACGGGGAGGCAGTAGAGCAGCCAGAAGGGCAGGGGCCCCAGCGCGTTGGCCCGGCCGCAGTCCCTGAAGTAGAAGGAGAAGAGCAGGGCCCGCAGCGCCGCCCACAGGAGGCACAGCCACAGGAAGGCCGTCTGGTAGCTGAAGCGCTTGTGGCGGTACCGCAGGACCAGCCACAGCTGGGCGTACACAAAGCCGAAGAGCAGGGTGTAGAACAGGGTGTAGACCACCGTCAGGCCCAGCTTCACCACGGGGGGCACCGCCGGGGAGGTGGTGGGGGCAGCGGGGGGGGCGAGGGAGCTGTTGGCGGCCGCCGCGCCTCCTGCCGCTCCTGCTGTTCCTCCTGCTGCCATCTCATGCTCCGGCACACGACTCTCCTCCATCAATGACCAGCAGGAGAATAGAGCAAGAACTCCCACTCTCTCTCTCTTGCTCTCTCTCTCTCTCTCTCTCTCTCTCTCTGTCTGTCCCTCTCTCCCTCTCTCTCTCTCTCCTTCTCTTTCTCCCTCTCCCTCTTTCTCTCTCTTCTGTTTCTCTTCGTCTTCTTGTCTCTCTCCCTTTCAACTGATCTATCTATCCTCGCGGTCTTTCTAGCGCTCTCTCTGTCTCTCCATCTCTCGTGTCTCTCCTGCAGATCCTCACAGCCTGAGAGGCAGAGAGAGAGGGATAGGGCACTCCCCTCCTTTTGCCGGTACCTCGGAGGGGGGCTGCTATTGGTTTGCTGCTGTCACATGACAAAACACATGACCGTCTTCTCAGTCATTGATTGGTGGGAGGAGCAGAGAGAGCTGGTCGTGCCTCTGGGGGGAGGGGAGAGATGGATCTGGAAGGAGAGTGAGGCTGAGCGAGAGAGGTGTGGTATCCACGTGGAGAGGGGGCGGGGGGGTTCTACACACCCCCTCATCATCACAGTAGCACATCTTCTTCCTCACTCCTCATCTTCCTCCTCTATGGTGTAATAAATATAAATCAATATAAATCACACAAAACAAACCACCACAAGGTACCATGTTTAACGGCAGAGGATGAAATAGTCAGAATGTGTGAGAAAGGCAAGGGATTTCATCCATTCCTAGTATCTGCAGCAAATACTCTGAAAAGCCCTTCTACCTAGTTGGTTCCACCAAGGTGGTTCTACCTAGATGATTCTAAGATGGTTCTATCAATATGGTTCTACCACTGTGCATCTTAAGTGCATCAGAATATTTGATTGACTATTGAACTTCAAACCAGACATCAGTAGTAGATCCGATCTAAATGAACGCGTTCCCGTAGAAAGATGGGAGGGGCTCCTTAACACGAAGTCCTGAGCGTTCACTTTGTTTCGGGACAGAGGGGAAATAAAAAATTTACACTAAGGATTTAAACAAAAAAGACTTCACATCTAACATATTGTAACCATCCAAACGTAAATCATTGCCGACATTTGAAGCATTCAGCCAGGACTCAGTAATAATAAAATGTCTGGATCTGCATGCACTATCAACGTTTAAATTATCTCTGTTTTATAAAATTGTACCGTTGCCCATTATGGCAGACTGTATAAGTGAGGGATCCTAACGGCAGCAATAAAACATATCGTTAAAATAAAAGTAGGCTGTAAAATGATCAAACTCCTATCCATAAAATACGTTAATGGGGCTAGTAGGCTTCATCTCAAATTTCAAAGCAGTACAACACAGCACTTAATTCGATGAAGACTGCTGCAGACACATTTCCGCGGTGCAGGGCTACTCCCGGGCCCAGCGCTAGGTGGCAGCAGATCTCTACCCTGGTTGAGCCGTCTGGGCTGGAATTAACCAGGCCAGGGTTACGGATGGTTATTATAACCTTTTCTTTGATAGGGTTCTGATGGGTGTTCAGGTGTATGCAGCTATTTTACCCAATGTGTAGGCCTACATATCTATCCCGCTACGGCCCCTTATTTATAACCAGGCGCCACCCGGTACAGCCCCCTTCCCCCGCATCACCCACCTCCCAGCATTGCCCCCCCCCCCTCCCCTCCTCACCCCCCTTCACACCCTAACCCCCTCCCCACCCTAACCTCTATCCCCCTCCCTCCCCAGCCACTCACTCTTCTCTCCCCCGCGTCACCACCTTCTCCCGCCTCCAACCTCACTCCCTCCCACGCCTCACCCCTCCCACTCCGGCCTCCCCCCAATGCTCTCCTCCTCAGACCTCCATTCAACCCCTGAATGCGGTGAGGAGCACTCTCCGTCTCTTCCTCTCCCTTACCTTACCTTGGCGTCTCTCCAGAGTCTGGACTCTTGAGCCTGAGCCTCTCTCTAGAGTGTGGATTCCCCTCGTACCTGAGCGTCTCTCTTGAGGCCGGACCAAGTCCTACCTGAGCGCCTCTCTAGAGTCAGGATTTTCTTCGCACCTGAGCGTCTCCCTAGAGTCCGGACCGCAGCATGGGCCGGCCCGACAGGTGGTTGCTTTGGGGGGTTTTGCTCCCGATGGTCTGCTCAGTGTGGAGCATCTCCCGGACGGACTTGTTCCAGTCTCCTTCCGAGGAGGATGAGTTGGATCCCGGGAGCGACGAGTCCGTGGAGGTGAAGCTGGACTCCGGACTCCACTTCATGGGGGAGACCCTGAAGACCGTCTATGTGAGTGCACCACGCAGATACTGTTACGTTGCTATTAGTTCAGCACTAATCAAGTTCATGACTTAAATTATTTCAATGTGCGTCTCTCGGGTTTATTTCAAGTGTGTCTGAGCGCCTCGTGATGAAACGTGATCCCTAACTTTAAACTACTGATGAGTCTACCTCTAAACCGGCTTCAACCACACTTAAGCTGACCATTTTACTATTCTACTCTCAATCTGATACGGCTAATGACTTTTACAGCCTTTCA
>NC_079414.1:21592812-21617812 GCF_026213295.1 Gadus chalcogrammus | reverse complement strand
TCCCACGCCAGACCCCTGATCTCACTGGGTTTGCATGCATGAGCTAACCAATACATCATATGTGTTCTTATTAAGACCAAGACTCACCCTACAGAGACTCACCCAGACTCACCCAATACAGAGACTCACCCAGACTCAACCTGTACAGAGACTCACCCTGACTCAACCTATACATAGACTCACCCAGACTCAACCTATACAGAGACTCACCCAGACTCACCCTATACAGATACTCACCTATACAGAGACTCACCCAGACTCACCCTATACAGCCACTCACCCAGAAGCATACCTATTGAGAGACTCAACCAACTCACCCTATAGAGAGACAAACCAAGACTCACCCTCTACAGAGACTCAACAGACTCACCCTATATTCTATCACTTACTCTTCTAAACTCACGCTTATCAAAATGACTATTCTCCCAACTCTTGATTTCGGTGATACTGTCTATAGAACTGCATGCAAGGGCACTCTAGCCAAACTGGACACACTCTATCACTCTGCTCTCCGCTTTGCTACGAATGCCCCCCTCAACAGCCACCGCTGCAGTCTTTACTCTCTGGTAAATTGGCCATCGCTTCACACTCGTTGTCATATTCACTGGCTCACTCTCGTCTACAAGACCAACGGACACCCCCCTACCTTTCCCGCCTGCTGCATCGTCTACCTATCACATGTAACACCCGGTCCTCTCTCCATACCCTGCTAACAACCGCTCAAACCAGATCCATACTCGGCCTTGCATCATTCCAGTCAGCTGCTGCCGTTGACTGGAACTACAAAAACACCTCAAACTGACTCCAAACCAGACTCCCCCTATAGAGACTCACCCAGACTCCCCCTATAGAGACTAACCCAGACTCACCCATACAGAGATTTACCCAGAATCCCCCTATAGAGACTAACCCAGACTCACCCATACAGAGATTTACCCAGACTCCCCTACCTCCACCAGCCCCACCCCTCCCACCACCAATAGCTGCCCTCCCCCTGACCTCCGTCTCTCTCTTCTAGATCCACACCAACGGCTTTGTGTCGACGGGCAAGCCCCCATCCGAGGCTTCCTACCTGGGCCAGACGCCCGCCAGCTTCCAGATGCTGGCCGTTCTCCTGGGGGACCTGGAGGCTCGGCCCGGCCAGGGAAAGGTCTCCTTCTGGCAGACCACCAGTCCAGACGTCCTGGGTTCCATCTCCCCGACCCTCGAGCGGGCGTTCCCAGAGATTGCGGTGGAGGGGGAGCTGAAACACGCCCTGGTGGTCAAATGGCACAACATGGCCGCACACGGGAGCAGGAGCCACGGGGACAGCGTGGGCGCTAAGGTGAGGAGGTCAGGAGGTCAGGGGTCATGATGTGCGGCCCGGCTGCTGACCGTGTGTTCATGAGATGGAGTGTTTCTCTACTGAGCTGAAGCACGGTGCGGACAGGGCTGCTAGGACTGGGGTCCACTACAGACAGGGCATAGCTTCTGGATGTAGGGTTCACTACAGACCGGGCATAGCTTCTGAATGCAGGGTTCACTACAGACCAGGCTTGGATGCTGGGACTAGGGTCCACTACAGACTAGGCTTAGCTTCTGTGTGTGGGGTCCACTGAAGGCCGGGTTGGGAATGATATTCGTTGTTTATTGTTATGTGTGATAAATGAGATGGGATGACATTACCCCTTTGCCACTACTGCTTCACTATTGGCAGATGAACATGGCATGGCTCTGAGCCCAGTGGAAGAGAAGGTCAGTTGTTGGGAGGCATCCAGACATGCCTCCGCTCCAGCCATGAGAACGTAGACATTTCATACGTTTCAAGTGTGTGAGGATCTGGATGCGTGGAGGCGTTGGAGACAGGCTGAATGTCTGTCCTCTCTGGGACGTCCACCACACTGTCTCCTTTGTGTTTTCAGACCAACACATTCCAGCTGGTGGTGGCCTCCTTCTCCGCCTCCTCCTACGCTATCCTGCTGTACCCCAGAGACGGCCTGCAGTTCCTCTCCACGTCGATAGGGGGCGAGAGCAAGCCCCTAGAGGCTGGCTTTAACCAGGGCCAGCAGATAGGCTGGTTCGGTTACATAACCGAGGGAGAGTACTACAGAACCACAACAGAGGAAGAGAGCTCCATTGCAGCCCTGGCAGAGTATGTGGCGCATCTCGTCCGCTTACTTGACCACCATATTTTATGTCCCTTCACCAGGGTGCTGGTTCGAGACCCGGCTCCTCCTAGCTAAATGTCGGGATGTTGAAGCTGATAGCATTTAGTCACCACTGTTGTTTTGGTCGTATCATTACAGGAAGACAAACACAGGTCGCGCGGGTGTCTGGGCGTACAAGGTCGGACACCTTTACTATGTCGACATCCTTCCTGGCGAGGCCAACACGATCACTGGACCGGAGCAGGAGGGAGCCGTTGTCACCGAGTCTCCAAGGCATCCAGAGGATAAACAGGAAGTAGAGACGGAGGCCCCAGGCTCAGCTGTGGAGGATACCGAGATGACCCCTCTTATCATTCAGCCTGAGCCTCAGAACACGACCCCGGACCACCAGCCTGAGACCCAAGACCCATTTGAGCCAGAAACAGAGACACCATTACCTGGTACCACATACCCTAATCCTGAGAGCACCCAAACCCTCGAATTCACCCCACAGACCACGGAAGCATGGTACCCCGATCTGGAGGAACCTCAACAACCACAGACCAATGAACAAGAGTATCCTGAACCAGAAGAAGCAGAGCACCCAGGAAGAACAAGTCCTGAGCGGCCCCAGCGTCCAGAGGTGGTGGTGGTAGACCAAGACCTGGATGTAGACGGTAAAGATCACTAGAGTTCATTCATTCATTGACAAAAGGGTGACGGTACTACCGGTAATGGTACCAACAGTAACGTTTAGGGTAAGGTTACTGACTGAAAGGTTTTCCACCGGCAACGTTAGGATTCTAACGGTAAGGTTACAAACAGCGTTTTTACTAACGGCGTGATTGCTAGCGGGAAGGTTACTAGCGACAAGGTTACTAGCGGCCGTGTTGCTAGCGGTAAGGTTGCTAGCGATAAGTTTGCTAGCGGTAAGGTTACTTACGGTACGTTTTTTAACTGTAAGGCTACTAGCATAAGGTTTGTAAAAGTAATGTTAGTAACGTAATGTGTCCAGTGTTAGGTTTCTAACCTTGAGATCTCTGTGTTTAACAATGGGAGGCCTCTTTTCCTCCACAGTGTTTTCCTACAACTCTGAGACCTGCAGCCGCACCAGACTGACTTGCTCCGCCTTCGCTGATTGCCGCGACTACAGCACCGGGCCCTGCTGCCAGTGCCGTCCTGGTTTCTATGGTAACGGGAAGGACTGTGTTGCAGAAGGTAAGACACTAGCAACCCCCGACGGACCAAAATATGTCTGGACGCAATTGGATAGACAAACCTACAACCAATCAGAGCAACGGCCCTCGTCAAATATCAGTGGTAGACATCTTGGTTGTTTATCAAAATGCCTCAACAGCGCTCCCATAGGATGTATGTCATTGCATGAAGCCCCCCAGGTTTTAGATCTAATGTTTGGGTTGCGATGCTGACGGTGCAGCAGGCTGACGGTGCTGGAGGGTGGGGTCACGGTGTTGCAGGGTGGGCTAACATGGCTGGAGGGTGGGCTAACATTGCTGGTGCTCGACAGGGAAACCCCAGAGGATGAACGGGAAGGTGAACGGCCGTGTCTTTGTGGGTGACGCCTCCACCCCCGTCCAGCTCAGCAACAACGATCTCCACTCCTACGTGGTGGCCAATGACGGACGGGCGTACGTCGCCATCAGCAGCGTCCCCGCGGGCCTGGGCCCCTCCCTTCAGCCCCTGACCTCGCTGGGCGGAGTCATGGGCTGGGCCTTCGCTCTGGAGCAACCGGGCTACCAGAACGGATTCAGCCTCATCGGTACGACAACACCACGACAAAAACATAATAACAACAAGACACCAACAACAACATAATAATAACAACCACACCCCAACAACAACATAATAACAACAAGACGGCAACAACAACATAATAACAACAACCACACCACAACAACAACATAATAACAACAAGACGCCAACAACAACATAATAACAACAACCACACCACAACAACAACATAATAACAACAACCATACCACAACAACATAATAACAACAACCACACCACTACAACAACGACTTAATCCCAACAACAGCGCCACAAACAACAAAGCAACCACAACATAATAACAAGACCCAACCACAATATACGAATAATCACAACCACAACATAACCACCCCTGTTGTGCCCACAGGAGG
This sequence comes from Gadus chalcogrammus, assembly GCF_026213295.1. NCBI lineage: Eukaryota > Metazoa > Chordata > Actinopteri > Gadiformes > Gadidae > Gadus > Gadus chalcogrammus. The sequence goes on along the minus strand of NC_079414.1, from coordinate 21,613,524 downwards.
TGTCTTCAGCAGGCAGGTGGAGGTGGTGTGGGGGGGTGGAGAGAGACTCAGCATCACCCAGGAGTTCCAGGGCATCGACGAGCACGAACACCTGCTGGTCAGCACCTCCCTGGAGGGGAGGGTCCCTGAGCTGGCCCCCGGGGCGTCCGTCCACATCCAGGCCTACCAGGAGGTCTACCAGCACAGCGGCAACTGTAATGCTACACACAGTACTGCAGTACCTGTAGTACTGTATTTATTATTATTATTTTTTTTTTATTTATTATGTTTATATATTTTTCGTTTTTTTCCACAATTTCTTCTTTTTTTTTTTTTAAATGATTTATGATGACTATATGCTCTGTAAGGTGACCTTGGGTGTCTTGAAAGGCGCCCCTAAATTAAATGTATTATTATTAGTAGTAGTACTGCACACGGGACAGCACAGTCGGACCCCAGGAAGACTAGCTCCCACTCCGGTGCTATGCTAATGGGGATCCTAATCATAATAATAATAGTAATAATAATAATGCACTGCAGTATTACACACAGTACTGCAGTACTACACGCAGCACTGCAGTACTACACACAGTACTGCAGTTCTACACACAGTACTGCAGTGCTACACACAGCACACACAATACTGCGTGACCTCACACAGTACCTCTATAATGTTAACAGTACTGAAGTACTACCCACAGTACTGCAGTACTGTACACAGTACTACACATACTGATACACAGCATTATAGTACTATAGACAGTAATACAGTGTTACACACAATACTACAAACACTACTGCAGTACTGTACACAGTACTACACATACTACTAAACAGCATTGTAGTACTATAGACAGTAATACAGTATGACACATAGTACTACACACAGTGCTGCAGTACTTCACACACAACTACAGTACTTCACAAAGTAGTGCACATATATACCGATATAAAAACAGTATTTTAAATAAAGAAATCCAAAACATACAATATAGAACAGATAGAAAGTGTGAATTAGCTTTTGTCCATTTATGTTGACATGAGGAACGTGTTCCTTAATGTTGACATGTGGAAGGTGTTCATGTTCCTTAATGTCGACATGAGGAACGTGTTCCTTAATGTTGACATGAGGAACGTGTTCATGTTCCTTAATGTTGACATGAGGAACGTGTTCATGTTCTTACCGTTAACATGAGGAACGTGTTCATGTTCCTTAATGTTGACATGAGGAACGTGTTCATGTTCTTACCGTTAACATGAGGAATGCGTTCATGTTCTTAATGTTGACCTGAGGAACGTGTTCATGTTCCGTATTGTTGACATGAGGAACGTGTTCATGTTCATAATGTTGACCTGAGGGACGTGTTCATGTTCTTAATGTTGACCTGAGGGACGTGTTCATGTTCTTAATGTTGACCTGAGGGACGTGTTCATGTTCTTAATGTTGACCTGAGGGACGTGTTCATGTTCTTAATGTTGACCTGAGGGACGTGTTCATGTTGACCTGAGGAACGTGTTCATGTTCCAAGAGTTTGTAATAGAAAGCGTTCTGTGAGAAAACAAATAAAAGATCAGGCATGTTGAAGGCAGCAGTGTGACGGCAAGGGGTTAAAGGTCAGGCTGCGTTGACTTCCTGTCAGCAGAATCCCTGGTGCTTCTCCAAATAATATTCCTCCTCCTCCTCCTCCTCCTCCTCCTCCTCCAGACATCACCTCCTCCTCCAACAGGGAGTACACCGTCACCCTGCCCAGTGGGGAGACGCGGCCCCAAACCTTCCAGTGGCGGCAGACCATCAGCTTCCAGAGCTGTCCACATGACGACGGTCGTCAGGACGACGGGAGGCGCGCACCCCAGACCCAGCAGCTGAGCGTGGACCAGATCTTCGTGATGTACGACACAGAGAACCAGCTCATCCGATACGCCATGAGCAACAAGATAGGATCCATGAGCAGTGAGTCCTGCACCTCCTACACCTCCTCCTACACCCCCCCCCCCCATGCTTGGAGGTGGGGAGTATTAGGGAGGATTTAGAGGTTCCACCTTCCTTGTCATGCACTTTTAAGAGGATATCTGGGAGGAAATTACATCCAGTGAGGTCGCCCTCAGAGTTCTGCCGGAAAAATGCTGAGGTTAGAGGCCGTGTTTTCTTCAGCTGTCAAGAGAGACCGGGGGAGGGAGGGAGGGAAAGAGAGAGAGAGAGAGAGAGAGAGAGAGAGAGAGAGAGAGAGAGAGAGAGAGAGAGAGAGAGAGAGAGAGAGAGAGAGAGAGATCTTTGAGGAGGCATAACAGCTAGGAGGCTCTGTGTGTGTGTGTGTGTGTGTGTGTGTGTGTGTGTGTGTGTGTGTGTGTGTGTGTGTGTGTGTGTGTGTGTGTGTGTGTGTGTGTGTGTGTGTGTGTGTGTGTGTGTGTGTGTGTGTGTGTTTGTCTGTAGCCAGCAGGTTAAACTAACATCTGTACATCTCTGGTTTATTGGTTGAAGTGAAACATCTGGCTCTACTTCCTGCTGAGGTCACATGGTCTCACAGGAAGCTGATTGGCTGCTGCCACGGTGACCGGGGAAACCAGTGGACACATGTAGTTCGACTAACACAGATAACTTTATTACAACTAACTATAACAACAACTATAACTTTATTACAACTAACCATTAACATTTAATAACAGCTATAACTTTATAAAAACAGACATATATGATATTTCCTTCTAGTTAATGCTGACATAATTTATTTCATCCTAGTTTTTGTGGTAGTATATGCTATTTAATGCTCATTGTTGTGCTAGAAGATAGCACAATAACAATAATGTACAATAATATCAGTTGAATGGTATTTAATTTGCTAGTAGATTATGCTAGTCCGCGCTAGGAGATGCTTGTCTTTGCTAGTAGATGCTAGGTGATGCTAGGCCATGCTAGTAAATCCAACTAGTCTGTGCTAGTTGATGCTATCTACGCTAGATGAAAGACAGTGTATGTCTATGCTAATAGATGCTAGTGAATGCTAGTCTGTGCTAGTAGATGGTAGTAAATGTTAGTCTATGCTAGTAGATACCAGATGAGGCCATGCTAATATATGCTAGTCAATGCTAAGCCGTGTTAGTGGATAGTAATTCAACTTTTCAACCTTCGTTTCAGGTGGACCCCCGGAGCAGAACCCGTGCTTCACGGGTCGTCATGGCTGTGACAACAACGCCGTCTGTCGTCATGGAGACGGACTCGAGTTCACTTGCGAGTGTTCCACTGGCTTCAGCGGAGACGGGAGGACCTGCTATGGTAACACCCAGGGCCGTCGGACTGCGGGTGTTAGGTGGACATTTGTGGGGGGGCCCAAGGCAGATGGGGGCCCCTAAAAAAAAATATATATATATATTATTTCTTTAGAATTTTCTAACAACCCCAAGTGGTAGGAGCCGCACACTGCGCTCAGCGGCAAATTGCCGCCAGGCAACGTCTCGCCCCCCTCGTAGATGTATGTTAATATGTTAATGTTTGTAGATGTATGTTAATATATGTGTAGATGTATGTTAATCTGTGTAGATGATTATTGATAATATTTTTTTATATGTAGAATGTATTTTCACATATATGTGTCAATGTGTGTAGATGTATATTAACATATGTTGATATGTGTGGATGCATTTTAATCTATGTTAATCTGTGGTAATATGTATAGATGTATATTAATATTTGTTAATATTTGTAGATGTATGTGGATCTGTGTTAATATGTGTACATGTACAGTATATTAATGTATGTTAATATGTGTAGATGTAGACGAGTGCCGGGCCGCCCCCCCAGTCTGTGGGCGGGACTCTGTCTGCACCAATCAGCAGGGGAGTTTCCGCTGCGACTGCCCCGACGGCTTCCTGCCCGGGGACCACAACACCTGCATCAGTACGTACCGGGATGTGTGTGTGTGCGTGTGTGTGTGTGTGTGTGTGTGTGTGTGTGTGTGTGTGTGTGTGTGTGTGTGTGTGTGTGTGTGCGTGCGTGCGTGCGTGCGTGCGTGCGTGCGTGCGTGCGTGCGTGCGTGCGTGCGTGCGTGCGTGCGTGCGTGCGTGCGTGCGTGCGTGCGTGCGTGCGTGCGTGCGTGCGTGCGTGCGTGCGTGCGTGCGTGCGTGCGTGCGTGCGTGCGTGCGTGCGTGCGTGCGTGCGTGCGTGCGTGCGTGCGTGCGTGCGTGCGTGCGTGCGTGCGTGCGTGCGTGCGTGCGTGCGTGCGTGCGTGCGTGCGTGCGTGCGTGCGTGCGTGCGTGCGTGCGTGCGTGCGTGCGTGCGTGCGTGCGTGCGTGCGTGCGTGCGTGCGTGCGTGCGTGCGTGCGTGCGTGCGTGCGTGCGTGCGTGCGTGCGTGCGTGCGTGCGTGCGTGCGTGCGTGCGTGCGTGCGTGCGTGCGTGCGTGCGTGCGTGCGTGCGTGCGTGCGTGCGTGCGTGCGTGCGTGCGTGCGTGCGTGCGTGCGTGCGTGCGTGCGTGCGTGCGTGCGTGCGTGCGTGCGTGCGTGCGTGCGTGCGTGCGTGCGTGCGTGCGTGCGTGCGTGCGTGCGTGCGTGCGTGCGTGCGTGCGTGCGTGCGTGTGGAGGGGTGGTGCATGTGTGTGTGTGTATGTGTCTTAGGAGAGGGGGGTGCATGTATGTGTTTGTGCGTGTATGTGAAGGGTGTGTGTGTGTGTGTGTGTGTGTGTGTGTGTGTGTGTGCTTGTGTTTGTGTTTGTGTGTGTATGTGTGTGTGTTGAGAGGGGGTGCATGTGTATGTTTGTGCGTGTATGTGAGGGGTGTATGTGTGTGTGTGTGTGTGTGTGTGTGTGTGAGTGTGTGTGTGTGTGTGTGTGTGTGTGTGTGTGTGTGTGTGTGTGTGTGTGTGTGTGTGTGTGTGTGTGTGTGTGTGTGTGTGTGTGTGTGTGTGTGTGTGTGTGCGTGTGTGTGTGTGCGACACCCAAAGTGTCCTGCTGTGTACAGATGTTGAAGAGTGACCTTATAGAAATAAACAGACTTGATGTGATCCATATGTTGGATGAAAGCCAGGAGGATATTACGGGCGGGATTCTCTACTCGCACTGATATACCATGTGTGTTGAGGGGTGTGTGTGTGTGTGTGTGTGTGTGTGTGTGTGTGTGTGTGTGTGTGTGTGTGTGTGTGTGTGTGTGTGTGTGTGTGTGTGTGTGTGTGTGTGTGTGTGTGTGTGTGTGTGTGTTTGGGTGTGTGTGTGTGTGTGTTTAGGATTGTGTGTGTGTAGGGGGGGGTTATGTGGGTGATGAAGAATAACTTCATTTAGGACACTTCAGACGGCAAAATATTTTATTTTATTTTAGAGCAAGATCATGGGAAGATGTAGGCAGCAAAGGTACCAAGCATACAGTCCATGAGAAAACGGGTGGACATGATTCTGATAGGGAGATGTTCACATCAAAGGCAGTTAATAGCATACAAAGGTAATTAGGTAGGTGAGAGGGAATGGCCGTCGCGGGGAGGTTAGGATTGGCGATGGCTGAAGTCAGACATGGCAGGAGAGACCAAGTTAAATCACAATACACGGTGAAGGAGACATGTCCTGTCTGCAAATCTGCAAGCAAGACTGCAACACAGTTAAAGGAATCTACACAACAGAGAAGTCAGTACACTAGCATGGCCTCAGTGTCAGACTCCGTGGCTACAATGCAAATGCTAACTAAATTAACACCTTTCTGTTAGAGCGAGGAAGGGAGGTATCTCTCGATCCAAGGAGAATCTATACAAAGTCATTTTCAATTGACTATTATTTACATAAACAAGGTTTATATAATCTCTATATAATTGTGTTTTATAGTTAAAATGTATATTTTCGTGACAGTCGTGTGTGTTTTTTTTTGGGGGATTTTGTGTGTGGGTTCGGAATGTTGTGTCGTGGGTGCGTCTAAAGGGGTTTGTGCGTATTGTGTGTCTTTAGGGGAGGAGCTTCCTGTGGACCACTGCCAGACAGGGCGTCATGACTGTGATGTCATAGAGAGAGCAACGTGTCACTTCACCGGAGGCTCCGCCTACCTCTGTTCCTGCCTGCCGGGTTACCTAGGAGACGGACGTGTGTGTGAGGGTGAGCAGAAGCGCCTCGGAGAGTGTGTGCGTGTGTGTGTTCAAGAGTGTGTTGGACTGTGTGTTGGAAAGTGTGTGTGTGTGCGTGTGTGTGTGTGTGTGTGCTTGTGTGTGTGTGTGTGTGTGTGTGTGTGTGTGTGTGTGTGTGTGTGTGTGTGTGTGTGTGCGTGCGTGCGTGCGTGCGTGCGTGCGTGCGTGCGTGCGTGCGTGCGTGCGTGCGTGCGTGCGTGTGTGCGTGTGTGTGTGTGTGTGTGTGTGTGTGTGTGTTGGAGAGTATATGTGTGTCTGTCCTCGACATGTTCTGACTCTGCTGGCCTTGTCCTTGGGCAAGGCATCAGATAACTGCTCTATCAGAGTCTGGGGTAGACCCCCCCAGTTACCGTGGCGATGAGAACGTCTGCCTGGTGCTCGTGTGACTGAGAGGATATCATCGCTCACCTCGTCTCCGTAGACACGGGGTCACGTGACTAGACCAGCTCTTCGTCAAATCAGAACGTAGCCATAACAGTGAAGTGCAATCAGAAATCACACGCTGTTCCTTTTCCTGATGACCTTGGGAACTGGTCCTGACCACTTGAGATCCACCAGTACTCCTAGTACCATGAGTATCATGAGTAGTTAGGGGTACTAGTACTGCAGTATCATGAGTATCCTCACAGGCACTAGTACTGCAGTACCATGAGTATCCTTAGGGGTTCTAGTACTGCAGTAATGACTAATGAGTTAATGACGATCCCTGAATAGTAGATCTGTACTGAGTTAATGATGAACCATGAATAGTAGATCAGCAATGAGTTGAGGACCAAAAGTTTTTTTAACCCCCTCCTCCAGATGTGGATGAGTGCCAGCAGGGTCGTTGTCACGCTGACGCGGTCTGCTTCAACACCCAGGGATCCTACATCTGTCAATGCCGCCCAGATTTCCAAGGCGATGGTTTCCACTGTAGCCCCGTTTCCACAGGTAGGTCCAGTTACTGTTTATTACCATTTATCGTTATTATTCTACTAATACTACAGTACAGAGACAGGGCATTAAGGAGCAGGTAGGGGTTGGACAGTACAGAGACAGGGCATTAAGGAGCAGGTAGGGGTTGGACAGTACAGAGACAGGGCATTAAGGAGCAGGTAGGGGTTGGACAGTACAGAGACAGGGCATTAAGGAGCAGGTAGGGGTTAGACAGTACAGAGACAGGGCATTAAGGAGCAGGTAGGGGTTGGACAGTACAGAGACAGGGCATTAAGGAGCAGGTAGGGGTTAGACAGTACAGAGACAGGGCATTAAGGAGCAGGTAGGGGTTGGACAGTACAGAGACAGGGCATTAAGGAGCAGGTAGGGGCTACACAGTGAAGATACATGGTATTTAGGAGCAGGTAGGGGTTGGACAGTACAGAATCATGTCATTAAGGAGAATGTAGGGGAGAGACAGTGGGCCGGGGTGTTAAACACTGGCTCCAGTGGAAGGACGATAGGGGAGATATGCAGGACTGCTTTAGGCTCAACAAACAGCAGCAGGCTGTTTATCTCCTGGAGAGGAGCAGACGCGGTGCCGCAGAGCAGCCCCTGACTCGTCCTGTAAACAGAAGAGCACGTCTATAGGCCTGGGTTAGACCTGGACTATAGGACTGGGTTAGACCTGGACTATAGGACTGGGTTAGACCTGGTCTATAGGACTGGGTTAGACCTGGTCTATAGGACTGGGTTAGACCTGGACTATAGGACTGGGTTAGACCTGGACTATAGGACTGGGTTAGACCTGGTCTATAGGACTGGGTTAGACCTGGTCTATAGGACTGGGTTAGACCTGGACTATAGGACTGGGTTAGACCTGGACTATAGGACTGGGTTAGACCTGGACTATAGGACTGGGTTAGACCTGGTCTATAGGACTGGGTCAGACCTGGTCTATAGGACTGGGTTAGACCTGGTCTATAGGACTGGGTCAGACCTGGACTATAGGACTGGGTCAGACCTGGACTATAGGACTGGGTCAGACCTGGACTATAGGACTGGGTCAGAACTGGACTATAGGACTGGGTCAGAACTGGACTATAGGACTGGATCAGACCTGGTCTATTGGGCTGGGTTGAAACCAGATCTACAGGATTGGGAATGGGATAGATCCGGTCTTTAGGATAGGGGTTGGATCAGGTCTATTAGGCTGGGTTGAGACCAGGTCTATGGGACTGGGGTTAGTCCAGGTCTATGGCACTGGGGTTAGTCCAGGTCTACAGGACTGGGGTTAGTCCAGGTCTATGGAATTTGGTTAGACCAGGTCTACAGGACTTGGGTTAGACCAGGTCAACAGTACTGGGGTTAGTCCAGGTCTATAGGACTGGGGTTAGACCAGGCCTCGAGGGCTGGTGTAAGTCCAGGTATATAGGACTGGGTTAGAATAGATCTGTAGTGAATGGGTCTCTAGAGGTAGAATGGGAGCTCTTGCCGTCCTGCTGTTCACAGTGGGGCCTGTCCTCTGTTGTTGGAGGTGTGTAATTACTTCCTTGGGCTTTGGCCTCTTTACGACCTACTCGCTGTAAACATCCTTTAGTCTCCGGCCTCTCGCTGAGGTGCAATGTAGAGCTGTATGTTATAGAGTGGTGATATAGAGCTGTACGTTATAGAGTGGTGCCATAGAGCTGTATGTAATAGAGTGGTGATATAGAGCTGTATGTTATAGAGTGGTGATATAGAGCTGTATGTTATAGAGTGGTGCTATAGAGCTGAATGTTATAGACTGGTGATATAGAGCTGTATGTAACAGAGTGGTGATATAGAGCTGAATGTTATAGACTGGTGATATAGAGCTGTATGTTATAGAGCGGGAGCCGACGGCGTGTGAGCGCCACAGAGAGAGCGTGAAGGCGCCCCCTAGCGAAGGCCTCCTGTCTTTCTTCCGGCCGCGCCCGGCGGTTGGTCAGTACGTCCCCCAGTGTGACGAGGGCGGGGCCTACCGGCCCACCCAGTGCCACCCCACCGCCGCCCAGTGCTGGTGTGTCGACCCCCGCGGGCAGGAGGTCCCCGGCACCCGCACCGCAGACACACACCCCCTCTGTAAGTAACCGTGACAACCTGCTAACCCCTCTGCCTGAGTCACCGCGACAGCCAGCTACTCTCTCTGCGTAACCATGACGGCCAGTTCACCTTTCCCGTTCCCATGGCAACCGGCTACCCTGTCTGAACTGAGACGGCAACCAGCTCCTTTCGCTGCGTGACCACCACAACCGGCTTGACCTCCTATGTGCATCCTTGACAACCGCCGTAACCTACATCAGTAACCATGACGACTGACCCCTGAATCCGTATGCAGCATGCGTTCAAGCCCTCACCCCTCCTGTTATTGGCTGCCTGTCCCCCAGGTATCGACCAGGCCATAGCTCCGCCCACGGCAGGCCCCGCCCCCAGGCCTGATGTCATCCCGGTGGCACCGGGAGCCCGCCTCCTGTTCGCCCAGAGCGGGAAGATGGAGCAGATCCCCCTGGATGGAGACGCCATGAGGAAGGAGCTCACCTCCACCCTGCTACACATCCCTGTAACACAAACCTCCACCCTCCTACACAGCCCTGTAACACACACCTCCACCCTGCTACACATCCCTGTAATACACACCTCCACCCTGCTACACATCCCTGTAGCACACACCTCCACCCTGCTACACATCCCTGTAACACACACCTCCACCCTGCTACACATCCCTGTAACACACATCTCCACCCTGCTACACATCCCTGTAACATACACCTCCACCCTGCTACACATCCCTGTAGCACACACCTCCACCCTGCTACACATCCCTGTAGCACACACCTCCACCCTGCTACACATCCCCGTAGCACACACCTCCACCCTGCTACACATCCCTGTAACACACACCTCCACCCTGCTACACATCCCTGTAGCACACACCTCCACCCTGCTACACATCCCTGTAACACACACCTCCACCCTGCTACATAGCACTGTAAACACACACACAACACAGACACACAGATACCACTACCGTGCTGCATGCACACACACACATACACAGTCATCCAAATCCTTAACTAGATAGCTCTCTGTGCAGGCAGAGGGAGGGCCAGCTTGCTAGTAATCATCCCTGCTGCCGAAACTAGCTAGTTATCTGTATTGTCTTTAACCAATTTAGAGTAAAACTAATCTTGTTTTTAAAATAAATAACTGCTATGGGCGATGTGTGTGCTGAGGTCTGTTCCTGTTATGTGACCAGGATCGCGTGGTCATCTCCGTGGCGTTCGACTGTGTTGATCAAATGGTGTACTGGAGTGACATCACCGGCCCCGCCATCAGCAAGGCCAGCCTAAGCGGTGGAGACATCATCCCCGTCATTACTACAGGTAACAAAACACTACCACGGGTAACACCAGGTTTCAGGACAGGTAACAGGACAGGTAACAGGACAGGTAACAGGACAGGTAACAGGACAGGTAACAGGACAGGTAACAGGACAGGTAACAGGACAGGTAACAAAACACTACCACAGGTAACACCAGGTAACAGCACAGGTAACAGCACAGGTAACACCACAGGTAACACCACAGGTAGAAGCACAGGTAGCGCCAGGTAACACCACAGGTAACACCACAGGTAACACCACAGGTAACACCACAGGTAGCTCCAGGTAACACTAGAAGAAGGGGGTTGTAAAGAGACGTCTTTGCAGGTCTGGAGAGCCCCGAGGGTGTGGCGGTGGACCACGTGTCCCGGCTGCTGTTCTGGACCGACTCCATGCGCGACACCGTGGAGGTGTCCCAGCTCGACGGCAGCCAGCGCCACGTCCTGTTCGACACGGACCTGGTCAACCCCCGGCCCATCGTGGTGGATCCCACCTACGGGTGGGTGGTCCCTCAATATAATCAATATAACCAATGATCATCAACACACAGGAACACATTCAGCTGCACCTGACCGGTCGGCACAGGTGACATGAAAAGAGATGAGGAAGTATAGGAGTCTTTTCTGTACTCAAAGTATTAGTAGTAGAAGTATTAACAGTACCAGACTAGTAGTACCAGTGGCAGTAACACAGTAATAACAGCAGCACTGCAGGCATAGCAGTATAAGTTGTATTAATAGAAGTATAAACAGTAGTAGCAGTAGCAGGACAGAGTATTACTGCAGTACTAGTACTAGTAGTAGTAGCACATAGTATTACTGCAGTTTTAGCAGTAGTAGAACACAGTGTTGCTGCAGTACTAAAAGTAGAAGAACCCAGTACTACTGTAGTACTAGTACTACCAGTTATAGTACATAGTGCAGCGCTAGCGGTAGAACACAACATTACTGCAGTAGTAGTAGCAGTAGAACCCAGTATTACTGCAGTACTAGTAGCAGCAGAACCCAGTATTACTGCAGTACTAGCAGCAGCAGAACCCAGTATTAATGTAGTACTAGCTGTAGTAGAACACACCATTACTGCAGTACCAGTAGTAGTATAACCCAGTATTACTGCAGTACTAGTAGCAGCAGAACCCTGTACTATTGCAATACTAAATGGTGGTGCTCTGGTTATAGCCGACTGTACTGGGCGGACTGGAACCGAGACGGACCCAAGATCGAGACGGCCAACATGGACGGCTCGGAGAGGACGGTTCTGGTGAAGGATGACCTGGGCCTGCCCAACGGCCTGACCTTTGACCCGGAGACACAGCTCCTCTGCTGGGCCGATGCAGGTAACCATGGAAACACAGAGAATACTTTGTGAAAGTACTAAAGTGCAGGATGCTGCACGACAGTAGTACAATTAGAAAAAGCAAAGGATAATCGTTCACATTTCCTAGTCATGCGAGGTAGACAAGATTGACTGAGTTTATGACGCTCCGGATAGAACTGTCCGTCATCCAATTGCTCTGCTGTGTTCTGATTGGTCGGTCGGGCATTGATCGGATGTTCTGATTGGTTTAGGCACACGGAAGGTGGAGTGCTGGGACGCGGGTCGCCGGGTGCGTCGTCAGGTGGTCTCTGGGGTCCAGTACCCCTTCGGCCTCGCGTCGTACGGAGGAAACCTGTTCTACACCGACTGGAGGAGGTACCAAAATGATACTACATTATATATTATATTATTATATATTACAATATACATTACACTGCATTATATATTATATTATACATTATATATTACAATATACATTATACTGCATTATATATTATATTATACATTATATATTACAATATACATTATACTGCATTATATATTATATTATACATTATATATTACAATATACATTATACTGCATTATATATTATATTATACATGGTATGATATATTATATTATACATTATATTATATATTATACATTAGATATTATTTTATACATTATTTATTATCCATAAAATATTAACATTATATGATATATTATATGATATATTAAACTATATATTCTATACACGCTGTGTGTGTGTGTGTGTGTGTGTGTGTGTGTGTGTGTGTGTGTGTGTGTGTGTGTGTGTGTGTGTGTGTGTGTGTGTGTGTGTGTGTGTGTGTGTGTGTGTGTGTGTGTGTGCGTGTGTGCGCGCAGGGCGGCGGTTGTGACGGTGGATCGCAGTGCGGAGAGAGAGACGGACGAATTCCTGCCTCAGAAGCGTTCCCAGCCATACGGGATCACCGTGGCAACCACACAGTGTCACCAAGGTACCCTAACCACCCCTGACCTCTGACCTCCGACCTGACTGGTTAGCTCAGAGCAGAAAAAACACTTCGGTTCTGAATATCCACACCAGCACAGTAGAGACCCACGGGGTAGAGTCTCAGACCCAGATACTGAGACAGGGGGGAGAGACCCAGATACTGAGACAGGGGGGAGAGACCCAGATACTGAGACAGGGGGGAGAGACCCAGATACTGAGACAGGGGGGAGAGACCCAGATACTGAGACAGGGGGGAGAGACCCAGATACTGAGACAGGGGGGAGAGACCCAGATACTGAGACAGGGGGTAGTGACCCAGGTAAGAGACCCTAGGGGTAGAGACCCTGGGGGTAGAGATACAGTGGGTGGAAAGACCCAGTGGTTGGAGACCCAGGGCAAGAACCATATCCTAAACGTTGCCATCCTGGCATAATGACCTGGTGCATTATGGGGGATAACACTCTGACCACCTCTTCGTCTGGTTGCTAGGATACAACTACTGCTTCAACAACGGCGGCTGCTCCCAGCTGTGTCTCCCTCGCCCCGGGGGCTTCACCTGCCGCTGCCCCTCCCATGGAGACGGCACATGCTAGGACAGGAAGCTGGTCCGCCAGACAGGAAGTGACATGAGTCTGCTGACCGGGAGCGGCTAATTATACCTCCCCCTCCGAGGCCGACGGAGGAGGCTTACATTGCTGACAAACAAGTGTGTTTATAAGTGTACTACTAACACGCTCACGTGTTTATAAGTGTACTGTTGACACAGTAGTGTGTTTATAAGTTTACTGTTGACACACTAGCGTCTTTATAAACGTACTGCTAACGCGAAAATCTGTTTATAAGTGTACCGCTAAATAACACACTAGTGTGTTTATGAGTGTACTGCTGGCACACTAGTGTGTTTATAATTGTACTGGGTTCTTTCTAAATGCTACTTGAAGGAACCTTGTCTGCCAGATGTGGAGAAGGCTACAACAAAACCTGTTGAAGAGCTTTTAAAGAACATTTCCAAACTTTCAGGAAACATTTTCAGGGAGTTTCCATTTTTATAAACGATCATACACATCCAGCGCTCAGGACTCATCACTGTGAAAGCGTGTCCACGCTTTTCTATATGAACACGCTCACATTGAATTATTATTATCGTCATTGTTATTATCATGAACAAGCACCAAGTCCAACCAATGGGCCTTATTCATCCAGCAGCCATCTTCCACACTCATGGCCGAGGGAGACTGCTCTCCTTCTTTCCTTTTGATTGGTTGATCTGTTGGCCAACTGTGGGGTCAACGCTACGCTCAGGAGGACGGAGCCAGGGGAAGGATTTCCGTTATTTGATTCTTGAACCAAATTACCACTACTTTGAGATGGATGATCTTTTTGAGCTAGATGTATGTTTATTATTAATATTATAATATGACATCAAACTGTAGCTTTGTGCAGCAGTGCTTGAAGTCCTGGTGTTTTATTAATACTCTTGTGTATCGTATTTAGAAAAGAGTATTTATCGATAGTTCTACTGAACTCAAGCAAAGTTAGCTAGAAATGCACTGCTTTTGTTGTTGTTTAACCAAGAAATTGTAAATAATTTCCCACAATATAAACATTGTCTGACATATTACCCTTCTTTCCATCAATCAATATGTATATATCATCTATCGATTTTCTACTGTTTTCTACTGTCTTCCTTAAGTTCCAAAGAGAGCCATGTTACTTGCATAAAACCAGATATCACTGTTTATTCGGGCGGTATCTTGAATAAAGAACAAAATGTACAGCCTCAATAAACCTCGAAACAGCTGCTGGGATTTACTGAGGAGGCACACGCACTCTGGAGAACACGTGAATGGCAACACACAGACAATGTAAAACACGCCAATAAAGCACATCTTATCTTATTAGTGATTAAAGGTTTCGCAGTGCTGCCGCGGGTCACCGCTAGACGGCAGCACCCGCTTGAGAGGATCAGCTAACCACCGGCTTCCCGGAAATGAAGGAAAACAAGGTCCCACATGTTGGAAGAAGACCTGCCCATTTAAGTTTTGGTATTTTTATTTATTCATATTCAATTGACTCATTAGGTTATAGTTCTTAAGCCTTCGGAGCTCTAATGGTATATTGTGTTAATTCTGCGGATTTTTTATGCGTGATGGACCTATAACTTAAAGCCAGTCGCTAACCAGGTGAGATCGATACTACATGGTTCTGCATCAGTGTTTAGTGTAAGAATCGCTTTAATGGTTAAAGCCATGTGTTTATACTGTTGAGTTGATTCCTTAAGTTGTCGTCTAATCCTTAGAACACTGCGGAGAAGCTGTCGGTTGTTATAAATAATAACCATGACCAGCATACCCAAGAAAGCGAAGCTGAAAAGTGGCGATAAAAGTAGCATTGTGAGGAAGAAGATGGAGGAGACGGCGTTCTCAGGCGACAGCGAGGTAGAGTCCGATGTCGAAATGGAAGCAAACTTCGCGCTTCTGACCAAGAACAGGACGGTTGTGGGGGAGGAAGAGGAGGGTGATGAAGGTGGTGCATCTAGTGGTGAGGAGGAGAGTGGAGACGGTAGTGATGATGAAGAAGAGGAGGACCGGGGAGAAGGAAGTGATAAAGAGGAGGAAGAGCGGGGAGAAGGTAGTAGTGGTGGTGATGATGAGGAGGAGCAAGGAGAAGGTAGTGATGAAGATGATGATGATGAGGGTGAGAGCTCGGATGAAGATGATGAAAGTGGAGAGACGAAGGAGGTGGAAGCTGTAGGAAACGCACACACTGAAAAAGATGGGAAAGGTGAGTTTAGGTTTTGCTCAAGACCACATTTGGCCTGCGGTTAAATGCATCTGCTATTTATAAGTTACATATTCTATGTTATTAATAAATATACTATTTTATTATTTAAGATAATTAAGATGTACAGTGTGTTTACGTCATAGATGGACCCTGCAGTCCAGTTTAGAGCTCATCCCGTGATATTTTCAAAACACTGTTGTAAAGGAGGTGACGTGAGTCACCTCCGTTCTGCGAGTTATCGCAGAACTTAAACTATTTCGAGTCACCGCCCTTGCCGTAAATAATTACCATACTATTTCCATGAGTGCGTTCAGTCAACGCTGTGGTCCAAACCATGACCTCTAGAACTCGTGCCCTGGTTGCTACGGTCCTCTGAACGACCCCCTCTGTTCCAGACCTGTCCACCATGTCCTTTGAGGAAATCCTGAAGCTCCAGCAGAAGGTTGGGATGAAGGCCTACAAGAAGATGGCCCACGGCTCCACCGTCGGCCCGCGGGCCCGCAGAGGAGAGAAACGCCTCAACAAGAACAGGTGACCTTTGACCTTCTGAGTCCACACGCTCCACGGTCGCGGGGATCCAAACTCGGGGACACAATGCATGTGCGTCTTTGCAGAGCGGCCTGCATGTGTACTTGGATGTCACTTTACCCTTCCACAAGGGGGCAGCATAGCCTTTCAGACCACAAATATACATGCACCTTTCATAACGTCAGGGAAGATATCTCCATGGTAACCAATCCTGTCTGATATCTCCATGGAAACTAACCCTGTTTCACATCGCCGTGGAAACGGTTTCATAACTTTTCATGTAGTCACTGAAGTTGTCGTCAGTGTAACTATGCCCACTAACCCTCCACTAATATATCAGACCTACAGAGTTATTTGAGTATCTTACCACGTAGAAGCAGGAGGGGTTAAGGGGCATCTTGGTCAAGGATGGCTTCTGGTCCAACATGGGGATTGAACCCAGAACCCTCTTGGCTGGGTGTCCAACACCCTGACCACAAGACGGTCCTGTGTTCCTGTGCTTTAGAACCATAGAGAACGTCCTGACCACTGTACTGTCCTGTGTTCTTGAGCTATAGAACCATAGAGAACGTCCTGACCAATGGACTGTCCTGTGTTCTTGAGCTATAGAACCATAGAGAACGTCCTGACCACTGTACTGTCCTGTGTTCTTGAGCTATAGAACCATAGAGAACGTCCTGACCAATGGACTGTCCTGTGTTCTTGAGCTATAGAACCATAGAGAACGTCCTGACCAATGGACTGTCCTGTGTTCTTGAGCTATAGAACCATAGAGAACGTGCTGACCACTGTACTGTCCTGTGTTCTTGAGCTATAGAACCATAGAGAACGTCCTGACCAATGGACTGTCCTGTGTTCTTGAGCTATAGAACCATAGAGAACGTCCTGACCAATGGACTGTCCTGTGTTCTTGAGCTATAGAACCATAGTGAACGCACTGACCCCTGGACTGTCCTGTGTTCTTGTGTTCCAGGCCCATAGAGATTTCCTCCAAGAGATACGTCCCGTTCCTGAGGGAGGTGGTCGCAGTGAAGAAGAGTGTGAGTGCTTTAAAGCTGGTCTTCCTTTCAGGAATTTAAGATCTGCCCAGTATTACAGAAGCTAGGGAAGCCAGGGAAATATTCCATGTTTCCCTTGTTTATTATTACTATAACTACCATATTATATTATGCTTACATCATACCAAGCTTTTATATTATAATTAAATAACTACTAATATAATAATAATTCTACCTTTACTACAAACCCCATTTTGTATAATCAGTTATTCAATTAGTATAATACTGTGGTGACCCACAAGTACGATTAAGAGGCATTCACCCAGGGTCTGTACCTTTTAAGGGAAAGGGTTACGCAACAGAGTTGCGGTTTTAACCTGGTGTCCCAGTTTGACCTCTCTCGCGCTTGATGTGAAGTTACATTGAAGTGGAGCGTAAAGCTGACTGAAAGCATCTCCGTCCCTTGTCTCCTCATTTATTGCACTCCACAATACCTCCTATACTGTATATATGATATTGTAGTAGGGGCCGTAATGGTCTGGTGTATCAATGTGGTGTGTCCTAATAAGAGCTGTTGTGTTCTTATATGACCTGGGCCCAATCCCATTTCTACCCCTTACCCCTTCCCCTTACCCCTCCCCCTTGTTTTGAAGGGGGAATGGGGATGGGGTAAGGGGTAGAAATGGGATTGGGCCCTGGTGTATTGGTTTGGTGTCTTCTAATATGATCTGGTGTGTCGCGTCCTAATATGACCCGGTGTGCTTTGTAGGTGAGACGGGACCCACGCTTTGACGACCTCTCAGGAGAATACAAGCCGGAGATCTTCGAGAAAACCTACCGCTTCATCAATGACATCAGAAGCTCGGAGAAGGAGGTGTGTGAGGACGCAACCAGTATAAACCAGTTTCAGAAGTTACGGATAGGTTCAACCAAAGTCCCCGTGTCGCGTTGCTATTATCCAGAGGGAAATTTGTAAAATATCCACTAACCCTCAGACTCCACAAACTGCTACGGCGATGTGGTTCTAGTAACACAAACCACAGCATGATGTCGGGACGTCCCTGGCGACCCATATTGGAAATCTTGTCTGACCGTTGGCGATCCAACCTGCTGCAGTCTGTGCGTGTGTAATGAGTGTGTGCGTGTGTCCTCTTCGTCCTCAGGAAGTGAAGAAGATGATGAAGCGGTCTCAGCGCCCCTCCAAGAAGGAGGAGCTGAAGACCCTGGTTCTGAGGATGGTGAGATCACATCCTGTCTCATACATCACATCCTGTCTCATGCATCACATCCTGTCTTTATCTGGTGGTGAGGTCACATGACTGATGCATCACATCCTGTCTCATACAGCACATCCTGTCTTTATCTCACTCATACATCACATCCTGTCTATCTGGGATTTCTCATCTATAGGTCTTACATTTTATTGTTCAGAAATCACTGTGTGTGTGTGTGTGTGTGTGTGTGTGTGTGTGTGTGTGTGTGTGTGTGTGTGTGTGTGTGTGTGTGTGTGTGTGTGTGTGTGTGTGTGTGTGTGTGTGTGTGTGTGTGTGTTGATCAAGTGACATTTGTGTTGATCACATGACTGTGTTTTGTAGGACAACCAGGAGCGGTCGAGAAGGAGCCAGGAGGCGCAGAGGGAGAAGGAGCTGGAGTTCAAGAGGAAGCAGAAGGAGCAGGCAGCGCAGGGCCTGCAGCCCTTCTTCCTCAACAAGGGTAGGTGGAGCCCACACAGGCCACGCCCACACACAGGCCACGCCCACACACAGGCCACGCCCACTGAGGTCATGCCCACACAAACCACGCCCCCATGGTGTACACACCGTCTCAGTTTGGGTTTGGAGGGCTCTAGAGGCTGGGGGGCTCTACCGTGTGAGGCTATATGGTTGAGGCTGAGGGCTCCTATGTTCTGACCTCTCTGTTCCCCCCCCAGGCGAGCAGAACAAGCTGCAGCTAGCGGAGAAGTACGAGCAGCTGAAGAGGAGCGGCAAGCTGGAAAATTTCCTGACCAAGAAGAGGAAGAGGAACGCCACCAAGGACCGCAAGAAGCTGCCTTACCAGAACTACAAAAACCAAGACCAATAGTCCAACCAGAACTACAATCAACAGAATCCATAGTTACACCAGAACTACAAACCCAAGCCCCACCAGAACTACGAACCCCAGATCTTTATGTGTGTGTTTTGAAGGGCTACGATCCGGATGTTGAAGTGAACAAACTTCTGGAACTCCGTTTGAAACGGGTCAGTTGTTCATGTTACACTTCATTTTATTCAGTCAATTCAAATAAATGTATAAAAGTACCTATTTTCTCTGTGTGTGTATATGTATTGATTGTCTATGTAGTAATCTGTGTGTTTGGGTGTATGAATCAAGTGTGTGTGCTATCAGGGCTGAAAAGATCTTGAACGATTGCATTCACCCGCCCTTCTTATGAAGCCCCGCCCGACCCACTCCCATTTAATGCAGCCCCCCCCCTCCTCTAATGCACCCATGTTGTGCTACTGGTAGTGGACTACTAATCCGCGCTCCGTGCACAATATGGCGACCGTTGAAATTCTAACTTCAGTGTGTGGGCCAGTACTTCTGGTCCAAACTTCCGGTGATCTGACACATCTACAGCGAAACAGCGAGAGCAAGCTTGTTTGTTTACCAAAGAGTCAGTTTACCAGAGAGAGCTTTTTTTTCTGTTAATGAGTGTTTTTATGATTCGAGGTAGGCGAATTGCCTTTCAAAGGGTGAGGGCCTCAGGACTTCAATGTTGTGTGCCATTGTGTACCGTTTCGTCACGGTACAACAAGAAAGTTAGCTTTCATTCATTCCCCGTTGACGCTGTGGTACGGGCTGAGTGGTAGCAGAGAATCCGGAGGGATGACTTCAACCCGACCAAAAACACCCGGGTCTGTTGTCGGCATTTGCCTCCTACAGTTTCATGCCATTTTGGAGATTAATTGAACCTGCTGAGACCCACAAGATGATTCGCATAACCAACGTCAAGACCGCCTCTGCCAGCATCAGAACAGGTAATGTGGTAACATGACGTAAATGCTAAGAGTTGTAGGTTTATGTAACACTGAAAGTGGATAGGGTTAGGGTTCACTGTTTTATTTCATAACTGCACCTGTTGGTTTGTGAGTTAAATCCATTTAACTAAAAAGTAAAAGCCAACCAGCTGATATTAGTATTATTTTCTGATCTTTACTCTAATAACAATGGCAAGGTTACTAAACAGAGGGTTTTGTTATATCTCAACAGAAACCGAGACCCATTGACGAGTGTCTGCTCTTCCTGATGTAACTGTCAGTGGGTTTGACCAGTGTCTGCTGTTCCTGATGTACCTGTCAGTGGGTTTGACCAGTGTCTGCTCTTCCTGATGTACCTGTCAGTGGGTTTGAGCAGTGTCTGCTGTTCCTGATGTACCTGTCAGTGGGTTTGACCAGTGTCTGCTGTTCCTGATGTACCTGTCAGTGGGTTTGACCAGTGTCTGCTGTTCCTGATGTACCTGTCGGTGGGTTTCCCTCTTGGGGACCTTGCAGAGTGGTTCAACATTCATCGCACTACTGCAGGTTGGATAATCTCTACATGGACCCATTTCCTGTACTGCCTGCTGGGAAGCAAGCGCCTTTGGGTTCCTCCAGAGATAGTGAGAGCTCACCTGCCACCTGAGTTTGCAGCTTTTTCTGACACCCAGGTTGTCCTTGATTGTACAGAGATATTCTGTCAGACGC
>NC_079414.1:21420312-21587812 GCF_026213295.1 Gadus chalcogrammus | reverse complement strand
ACTGAAAGCTGCGCGTGGATCTGAAGGCATTTCCGCGTGGATCAGCAAGGCGGAAAATTAGTGCCAAAAGTCACGTGACAAACAAATTGTGAACTGTGATTCACACTGTGTGTGTGTGAATCGTTGTGCGTGAGCAAAACACGTTTTGCGTGTGTGCGGGGTTTTGGCATGATTCTCACTCCATATACTTAAAAGAAATAGGAGATCATAAGGTGAAATGTAAAATATGCCAAGCGAAATCGAGCTACCAGAGTAGGCCTACTACAAGTAGGCAACTATGCGGCAACATATGCTCCTGAAACACAACGGTGAGTTGGGGAAAGCAGACCCGCAGCAACAAAGTGTGTCGGCTATTTTCACCGCTGCAAGACGCAGCTGTAATCCCGGCCCTGTCGAGAAGATCACAACGCTGAGTATTTCCATAGTCAATTTGCTGCCGTTTTATTTGCAGCTTTAAATTATTTGCAATGGTTAGGCTACTTGTTTCGTTTTTTTGTTTTTTTTTAAACCGTTACAGGCCTTGGTTCGACGTGATTTAAATTGTGAGACGCATATTTATTTTTGTAAGGAAAATGTGTTTTGAACGTTTGCAAAAATAAATAATGAATACTCTGATAGCTCTGACTGTTTTGATGGAGAATAAGCATTACATGTTTGGTTGGTAATATTGCCGTTCATCATTAGGCCTATTCCTGCTGCAGATGCGTTGCATTCTAAAAATAGATTCGATTAAACGAGTACTCGATTGATCCTCGAGGAATTCCTTCGATCACTCGAGTTTGGAATTTACTACTCGTGCCCATCCTTCCTCTATAGTGAACTACTTTTGGAGACAGAAAGGGAGAGAACAGGTGAGAAGAAAGGAATGCAGAGGAAATGTGAGGAGGAGCAAGGACCAGAGAGGAGAGGGTACAAAGATAAAACAGGGAGGAAAAGGAAGGCCAAACTACAATCTGTGGAAAGAGGAGAGGATGAAGTGGGCCTTAGGAGAATACAGATAGGGAGTAAAGAAAGGAATTAGAGTGAGTGTGCACCTCTTATCACGAGCATGGGGTGTGCCGCGATCCACACTGCAAAGACGCCTCAGTGGAAAGGTGACTGGCAGTGAACTTGTGAAATAAAAAATAAAATTGGCAGAGCTGATCTTTCAAGAACTGTAGGGCCTAAATAAATATATTTTATTAAATAATTTCAACACAAATTGATCAGAAACAGTCATTATTAATCATAAAAACACATGGAAAAGGCATATATGGTATTGTGTTATTGTGGGATATACCAAAAAGTGGCCCAATTTAGCTGATATCACCCTACTGCTAATGATGTTATTAAGTGTTATCAAGGGGTGCATTAAGAATCAAGTACTTCTAATGACGTTATTAAGGGTTGTCAAGCTGTGCATTAAGCAACTAATGATGTTATTAAGGGTTATATTTTATTTTATTTTCTGCCTTGTGTATGAAAAGTACTATATAAATAAAGTTTATATATGTATCTATATATATATTTGCCTTGCCTTATCAAGCTGTGCATTAAGCATCATGTATGTCTAACGGTGTTATTAAGGGTTAGGGGTGCACAAGGCGTTATAGATCTAATCATAGTGACTCCCCCTCGGTCCCGGCCCAACAGGTGGTCTCAGGCGCCGGCCGCTTCGAGCTCCAGGTGGACTCGGTCCAGAACATCAAGGGGCGGGTCCAGACGGGTGCGTGCTGCGGCGGCGCCGGCCCGGGCGGCGTCTGCGCGGCGTGCGCCACCTTCGCCAGGGTGTGCCTGAAGGAGTTCCAGCAGCGGGTGTCGGCGGGCGGGCCGTGCAGCTACGGGGCCACGGACACCCCGGTGCTGGGCGGGAACAGCTTCACCCTGGGGGGCCAGGGGCCCGGCCCGGACACGGGGAGGGCTGTGGTGGCGTTCAGATTCGCGTGGCCGGTGAGTTCAAACCTTTGGTCCTTGCGGACCCTCTATGTCCCCCTCTGATCATATCAAATAAGATACACAACATTACAATTCAAAATATGACAATAATTAAAATAATACTAATATTGAACGATAGTTGCACTGGTTGTTTACATTAATGGTGTGCATATCTAATCTTTCTCGCTCTCTCTCTCTCTCTCCCCCCCCCCCCCCCCAGCGGTGGTACACCCTGACAGTAGAGGTGTTGAACCTCAGTAACACCAGTGAGTAGCTTTATTATTTCATACAAAGTGTTTTATCACAGTTCCTCTAAAAGAGAAGAACCGTGTTATAGTAAGAATGGATGGGGAGAAGGATAGGGTGGTGCAGGTGGTGGAGGACGGGCTGGTGGAGGTGGGGGCCCTTGGCTGGGCGGTGCGTGTTGTATTTGGCGTCCAGAGGAGGCCATTATCGAGCTGGTGTGAAACCAGATGACCCCCGGGCCACCAGACATACTACACACCAAACACACGCAAACATGCAAACACACATGCGCAGACACAGACAGACACAGACACACACAAACACACTACATTAAATGGAACCGTCACACATATTGAGAACTAAAATAATATTATTTCAGCTATAACATACTTTTAATGCTGAAAGATAAATTGAATTTATTTATTGCAAATATTACTTATCTTAATATATTTAATTGTACACAATTGTATACTTTATACTTAATGCACTGAAGTTCAGAGAAAAATTAATTTCGGTTCTTATATTTGTCTTGTACATTTGTTGTATTGACAATAAAGCTGACTTGGACTTTGACTTCGAACAGCTTCACTACCCGCTATGGTAATGCAAGGCTAATGGCTTGGGCTTTAGGCTTATGCTACTAGAGCGTCTCCTGCAGTGTTGAGGGTGTTCAGACAGGTGCTGAGCGTGCGCTCGCGACTTAGCCCTGACCTACGAAATCTATGTGTTTGACTATACTTTAATGCTAGACCCCTTCATGAGGCGCTATGTAAACATGCTATCTCTGTGATAGCTCCAGCGCTAGTGGTTCTGAAGGTGAACTGGGCCGCGGGTCGGAAGTTAGGACTCCAACGTTAGCCACGTACTAGCATACCTATAAAGCAGGGTGGCTTGTTGCCAAGACCCCCCCCATCTGAAGGCAAACTCACAGGGTCCTGAGACACACACTCCTCTTCCTCATCTTCCTCATAAATCCTCAAAGTCAATACACCAAAACGACTTCTACGGCCACTTGGTCACACGTACAAGTTTGTGTTTGGCCCCAAATTCCCATCTGGGATTTACAAAGTTTACAAAATTGTATCTGAAGTTAAGTCTGTGTACATCAATGGGTACTACGGTGTGTGTGTGTGTGTGTGTGTGTGCGTGCGTGTGTGTCAGTGTTTTGTGTTCAAGGGAAAAGGGCATGCAGTAAACAACACATGCAGTGAACAACAACACAGCAACACAACATCCAACACCACAGAACAAAACACTTTGTTCACTGCAGTTTACTTCAGTAAAGAAGCACAAGAATCCATCACATCTTAAACTCCTGACTTCTATTCTGTCAGAGTGACAAATAGGGGATGATTGATTTGTTAAATGATATCAAAATATCCCTCCAAATACCAGCGTTCCCAGTCAATACGGGATGTAGGCTATGGGAGACGAGCGACCGCACCGGTAGCTGGCTGGGATTCTGCTGGTCGGTTGGTTCACACCGGTCTGTAACCTTCCCCAGGCACGGCGGGGGTTCTGATCGCGAGGGCGGTCCACACGGGGGTTCTGGCGCCGGGCGTGGGCTGGCGGGTCCTGCGCCACGAGGAGCCGGTGGCTCAGCTGCAGTACCGCGTGCGGCTGCTGTGTCTCGACAACTACCACGGCCCCCGATGCACGCGCTACTGCCGGCCGAGGGACGATTCGTTTGGACACTACGGGTGCGACGCCCACGGAGACAAGACCTGCCTGGAGGGATGGGGCGGCCCGGGCTGCACCACCGGTCAGTACGGGGTCACATCCATAGGGGTCAGTACGAGGTCACATCCATAGGGGTCAGTACGGGGTCACATCCATAGGGGTCAGTACGGGGTCACATCCATAGGGGTCAGTACGGGGTCACATCCATACTGGGCATATTATTTGTTATTCAAACCATTTTCTTGGCAATAGAATAACTAGTCTCTACCCATCTCTCTGTCTCTGTCGCTCTCTCTCTCTATCTAGCCATTTGCAGGCAGAGTTGCAGTACAGAACATGGATACTGCAAAGTACCTGGAGAATGCAGGTAAGAACACACAGGCACACACATGCGCACAGACTACAAACACACACACACACACACACCTTTTAAAGATAATATAGAAAGAAAATATTGTAATTCAAATTAGTTTTGAGTCATTTAGCATTAACGTGTGTGTGTGTGTGTGTGTGTGTGTGTGTGTGTGTGTGTGCAGGTGTCGTTATGGTTGGCATGGCGACCTGTGTGACCAGTGCGTCCTGTATCCCGGGTGCGTGCACGGCTCATGCACTCTGCCCTGGCAGTGTCTCTGTGACACCAACTATGGAGGACAGCTCTGTGACAAAGGTACACATACACACACGCACACACATTCACACACACACACACACACACACACACACCCCCACGCACCTGCAAATGCACCTGCGCACGCATACACGCAGCCACCCCTGTGTGTGTCGTGTTGGTTTGCTCCTGTAGATCTGAACAGCTGTGGAACGCGCCAACCATGTCTAAACGGGGGGAGCTGCAGCAACACAGGGCCTGATAAATACACCTGCTCCTGTCCTGCTGGGGTCACTGGTACACACTGTGAGACAGGTGAGAAGCACACACACACACACACAAACACACACACACACACAAACACAGAAACACACACACAAACACACACGTACAAACACCCTTATATACACACACCTATACAGCAACTCACACACGCATATGTACGCATCCGTTGTCGTTGCACACACATTTATCTCTCGATTTCTCTCCCCCTCTCTCTCTCTCTCCCAGGCATAGATGAGTGTCTCTCTCTCCCCTGCCAGCATGGGGGGGTGTGTAAGGCGGTGGTCTCCGGGTTCCGGTGTGTGTGCCCCCCCCAGTGGACCGGAAAGACCTGCCTCATTGGTCAGCCTCCAACTTCCATGATGCACTGCTGCCTCACATAGACGACTCACGCACACACACAAACATCACACAGATACACGGGCAGCGGTGTTTTTGTTGTGTGGTGGCCACGCCCCCTCCTCCTCTCTTACCCTCTGATTGGCCCTCTCCAGACGCTGACGAGTGTGAGCAGAACCCTTGTGAAAACGCCCACCCCTGCCGGAACCTGATTGGAGGATACTTCTGTGCATGTCTTCCTGGTTGGACGGGACAGAACTGCGACACTAGTGAGTCGGCCAATGGGATGGGTCTAATGACCTCAAGCTGCGTATCTGTGTGCGTTTCCTCTGTCTTGACCTCTGACCTCAGCAGTATCACTAAAGGTCGTGTTTCTACAGACGTCCACGCCCCGCCTACGACGCCACCCCCTGGCCTCCTCCCCGCCAAGGCCAGCGGTGAGCCTCTTCCTCTCCCTCTTCTTCGTCTTCTTCCTCTTTTTCTCCTCTTCTTCTTCCTTTTCTTCTCTTCTTGTTCTTGTTCTTCTTCTTGTTCTTGTTCTTGTTCTTCTTCTTCTTCTTCTTCTTGTTCTTCTTGTTCTTGTTGTTCTTGTTCTTGTTCTTGTTCTTGTTCTTCTTCTTCTTCTTCTTCTTCTTCTTCTTCTTCTTCTATATTTAAACAGGTTCTAGCTGATTTTAAACTGGTTCCAGCTGAATTGAATGGTCTGGTTTTCTCCAACAGAACGCTCGGTCCCCTTGCTGGTTGCCGTGGCAGTGTTTGCCTTGCCTCTGCTCATTGTCACGCCGTTACTATGGTTCTTGTGGCAGAAACAGAAAGCCCACGCCGGCATCATCACTCTGCCGTTGCCAACGGTGACCGTGGTCAACAAGGTTTTAACCAGCACGGCGAGTGGCCCCCGGGAACATCTCGGACACATCAAGAACGCCATCAACACGCCCGCCCACCGTCACCATGCCAACAACACCAACACAACCAGCCAGACCCATCTCCCCCCATCTTCCAACAGAGAGGTGAAGGTGGGGCTCAGCGCGCTCTTAGGGCCCAACGAAGCCGTTGGTGCGCAACATGTATAGCGGCCCCTAGTGGCGACATCCTAGTACTGACGATGGGAAAGTGGTCTGAACGGCAGGGCCGGATCCTGATTCCTGATACCCAGACCCAGTACACGGAGGATCAGTTGTGTTGCCTGCAGACGGGGGTATCAGCCTGGTGGCCGTACGTATAACGGGATGGAGTGTTCATATGGAGCGTTGCCCAGTAAAACTTGTTATTACTTTTGGTTAATGTTGGGTGTTTTCACCTCATCTTCCTCAGGTGGTCCATTCTGTTTTGAGCCAAAGCATTGTCAGTTTTGTAAACTCAAGAATTGACTCTGACCATGACAAGGTTATTTTTCTTAATAGAAAATGTTTTGTTAGTTTCTATGAAAGTTTTGTTGAACTGTTTCCACAATTGTTTTTTTATGTAATGAAGGAGGGGGTGGGAGGAGCCTAGTGATCTCACTGCCCTAGGCCAATCAGAAGGTGGCAGACATGTTGCTTGCCACCAAATTATTCTGTTCCAACAGATGAGAAATAAAGCCTTCTTTCTGTATTCCTGCCGGCGTCAGTCCTTGTGTGTGTCATTCGGGCTGGTGAACATTTTCAGACTGATCTACAATCGGTAGCATTAATAAAAGTTATACTAGTAATTTTCATGGGGAAATTCATCAACATCAAGAAAATATAAACAGAATCAGCCAATAAATATACACAGTAAATGGGAAACAATACAAATTCAGTATTCACAATATTGATGTACATCATGAAGTATGATATTTATTATTAGAAGTGCAATGCCATAATTAATTAATTAATTAATTAATGCCATAAATAATTTATTGTTTTTTCATTGCACTTGCGTTATTGCCTTTTCGTCCAACTGCGCCGCTCTGTGGCAGATCTTTTCCTGATTCAGGAAAAGGCAACACCTAAACTCTTGCCTGTTTGTAAACCCTCATTAATTAAATAAAATAGTCACGGTGGCATTGAAAAAGAAAGAATACATTTATCCTTTCCTTTTACAAGAAAGAAACATTGACCCGCATCAAACTAAATAGTAAACAATATAGGATATTACGTAAAAAGAACAGGCACTTCAAAGTATCCTTATTAAGGACCCATAGTTATGTCGGAAACCAGTGAAATCTGAAGGTGAGTCTGATAATTGTCTTGCGTTATTTAACGATAAAGAAATTACCGGCGAATGAATTATGTTAGGTTAGCAACTGCATTGATTGACGTCAACTGTGTGTCCTTGCTAACGTGCACCCCGGCTCGTTGGGGATCACAGTTACATCAGAGTTTCATAAATGACTTCATAACAATCAAATGTCTTCTATTCTGCAGTTGCAGACTACGGAGTAGCCACTCTTTTCCTAGATTTTCGTTCTTATTCTTTATTAGACGTGTTGCATTGAGTCATGGGGGTGCGAGACATCTGGAAGAACTACAAGGTACTGATAGTAATGGTTCCGAGCCTCGGCCTTGTCCACTGGGGATGGTACAGTCTGAAAGGGAATCCACTTCTACATCAGAACCGGGAGCTGGAAGTCCCCGAGCCGGCAGTCGTACGGTCCGTCTCTTCTAGAACCGCCAGTAGCTGAACACCCGACAGGTAAGATTATTATTACAATTGTTTCATTTCATACTTAGTTTACCGAGGCAATTCTCTATGACTCGTGAAGTATAAATGATGATGGCATGCTAGCATGGTGGTAGAAACACTAACTTCCAATAGCAAGTTCTGTCGTCGTGATAGTACCGGTAATGACCCACAATTTGATAAATAACAAAAGATAAAAAGATTAGTTATATTTATTATTGAGTCATTATTTATTCATATTCTCATTAAAGCCCCATCCCTTCCTGTCCTCTACAGAAACGTGTCGCTTGGTGGGGGAGGGTTTTGAGTGAGGTGGGGGGAAATGAAGCCCCAAAGCTGGCTGCGGAGGAACTGGATGTGGGCGGCGGGGGGGGCGTTCGTGGGGGTCCACCTTGTCACATGGCTCCTACAGAAATCCATGAAGCACTCAGTGCGCTCTGAGACGGCCCTGAAGAACAAGAGCACCCAGGACTGACCAGAACCAGGTATACAGAGGTCTGACGCCACAAGGAGCTCTGCAGGACACAACTAGGTAAACAGAGACCTAACCTCGCAGAACCCTGCAGGACAGAAACTGGTCTACAGAGTCCTTACCCCACACAGAACTCTCCAGGACAAAAACAAGGTTGACGTAGGATGCGATCATACCGTGGCGTCGGTAAAGAGTATGAACTTGGTTTCATGAAGTAAATCTGCTGTCCTCCTATCTGAATAATAAGAATAAATGAATACATATGTGTGTTGAACTATTGACCGTTGTGTTTCTACTGTCTTCCCATGTCAGGGGTTTGAATCCCACTCAACATTAAGGCCTTTGTTGCTTTCCCCTCATTGGTTGAACATTCCTCTCCTTGTTCGCATCATTGTCTCTTCGAATCGGTACCTTCTTTGTTTTGGGTTAGTCGTTCTTAGCATGTCTACTCATTTTTCAACTGAGCTTTGAGTTCAAGTTAAAGATGCATTTAGGCAGTAAATTGAGGCCTGGAATACAAAGTTTAATGTAAAGCTCACAGGTTGATGGATGCTTATATCACCATTAGAATATTGACATGTTATCCAGAGCCAGTATAAACAACATCAGTTACCAGTTAATCCAATCACATGTACTTCATATAAATAAAACAAAATAGCCAAAACGAGACCATATGTTTACGAGGCAATACTGCTTAAATCTATATTACAAGTATCTAAACTAAAACACTTAAGTTTGCTCAAATAAAAATACAATTTGCTGAATTTGTGTATAAACAGGTAGTTGGACGTTCTTTCTTGAGTATTAACGTGTGTGAGGTCTGAATTACAGCATTACAAATGAAATTTATTATAGTTCTCTTCCTTCTGGGGAGAAGGCACCATGTCATTAATTATCTAAAGAAACATGAGTTGTGTAATGTGGGCAGGTGTCAACACTGGCACAGTGAGTTAGCTTAAGGAAACAGGAGTAATATGGGCAGGTGTCAACACTGGCACAGTGAGTTAGCTTAAGGAAACAGGAGTGTAATATGGGCAGGTGTCAACACTGGCACAGTGAGTTAGCTTAAGAAACAGGAGTGTAATATGGGCAGATGTCAACCCTTAAGCACAGTGAGTTAGCTTAAGAAACAGGAGTGTAATATGGGCAGGTGTCAACACTGGCACAGTGAGCTAGCGAAGGTTAGCGGAGTACAGCTGCATCCACACACAGGAAGTTGGAGCTGTGATTCAATGCAGTCCCTGCTATGTGATTGGCTACCGCAGGGGGGTGAGTGATGGTGTCAGGGATAACTGGATGTGTTGGGGGTTAGTGTTAGAGGGGGTTAGTGGAGGTGTTGGGGTGAGTTGTGGAGGGGGGTGAGCTATAGAGGGGTTTAGTGGAGGGGTTGGGGTGAGCTATAGAGGGGTTTAGTGGAGGGCTTGGGGGTGAGTTATAGAGGGGGTTAGTGGAGGTGTTGGGGTGAGTTGTGGAGGGGGGTGAACTATAAAGGGGTTTAGTGGAGGGGTTGGGGGTGAGTTATAGAGGGGGTTAGTGGAGGTGATCATTCATTTATTCAGCCGGGCACCATCATTCGTCTAGAGGGATTTGACCCCTTGTTCACCGGGGAAATGCAGTCCCAGGAAGTATTAGACCCAAACCCTGCACATCCAAAGACTACTTATAAATACTGAGAAATACTTGTAACGCACTGCTAGGCAAATAACCCATTAAACAACACAAGCTAATGTCTTTGATCGACACCTGATCACTGTTATCCATGAGTGTTGGAGGGATCGAATCCTCTGGTCCAGGTTTCTACCTCCTTGTTTCCAGCCCCTGATGGGTCCCAGACCACAGCTTCATCCTCTAGAACCAGTCCATGCCTAGAACCTTAGACCACAACCTAGAATCAGGCCATTTCCAGGACACTAGACCAGAACCAAGAAGCAGTCCATGTTCAGAAACCTGGGCCAGAGCCAGTGTGGTTGACCCGACTTGGAGGGTCAGTTCGGGGGTCAAACGTCATATGATACTTCGGCGTGGTTGAGGTCCTACGATAGGGTCGGGGTCGGAGGTCATAGGATGGGTCAGAGGTCATACGAACACCTTGGCCAGGGCGTCGGCCCCGGCGCTGGCGATGTAGCACTGGGTGGGGTGGAAGGCCACGGCGTGGATGGACTCGTGGAACTTCTTGCGGTGCGCACTGAACTCCTGCAGACAGGTCCGGGTCTCCATGGTCCAGAGGCGGACCGAGCAGTCGTGGCCTGCAGAACAAACCGCACACACTGCTTATACAACATGGGCGCTAGGGGCCATTTCGGCAGAACTAATCCATATTCAGTGTAACATTTGTATCTCCGGGGGCGGGCCTTTGATGACTAATGCATTAATATGCAACCTTCCTAAAAATTTTATGATGATAATTGTCCTCACAAAATACATCATATGGACATGAAATGGCAGCTGAGGTCCTTACCTTATGAATAAATAAATGAATTGTAATCTCCATATACACATACTGTGTGTGTGTGTGTGTGTGTGTGTGTGTGTGTGTGTGTGTGTGTGTGTGTGTGTGTGTGTGTGTGTGTGTGTGTGTGTGTGTGTGTGTGTGTGTGTGTGTGTGTGTGTGTGTGTGTGTGTGTGTTTTTTCTTACTCCCAGACAGCAGGTAAAGTCCATTGGGGTCAACAGCCAAACAGGTAACAGCGTCCAAGTGAGCCAACATGGAGTGGATCACTTTACCTTCAAGATCCAGAGCACAGTTAATCACATTGAGCAGACAGGTGAGAGTGTACCTGTGTTTGAGGTGCACTTGGTAAAGACAGGTGAGACAGAGTGTACCTGTGTTTGAGGTGCACCTGGTAAAGGCTGGTGAGAAGGGTACCTGTGTTATTGTCAAAGAACTGGATGTGTCTGTCTTCCTGGGCAGTGATGGTGATGGGTACAGTAGGGTGACTCAGCACTCTGTTGATTCTGCAGGGGGTGTCTGCAGCACAAAACGTTAGTCAGTCACTTAATTCGAAGACAAAATGAAAAACATTTGCATAGGATTACAACGTACATCCCGAAAACCAATCATCAGGGAGTGTTTCTGGTTTAGATGAAGTTACCTGAACACTAGGTTACCTGAACAAGAGGTTACCTGAGGTAGCGTGTGAGTCCATCTTCAGTACCAGCTGCTGGGTCTCCAGGTTGAAGAGTCCGATGTGTCCGGTGCTGAACGAGGTCACCATGTGGTCCGGCTCACTGCCCACCACATCCAAGGAGCTAGGGACGCCCAACTCTGAGACACAGACACACCTGCTGTTACCACACCTGGTGTGGTGACACACCTGGTGTTACCACCCCTGTTGTCAACCACACCTAGTGACATAACACTCGGGATCACCACACCTGGTGGCACTGCACCTGGTGTTGCCACACCTGATGGCACCGCACCTGGTGGCATCACACCTGGTCGCACCACACATGGTGGCTTCACACCTGGTCACACCACACCTGGTCACACCACACCTGTTGGCCCCACACCTGGTCACACCACACCTGGTCACACCACACCTGGTCGCACCACACCTGGTGGCTTCACACCTGGTGGCATCACACCTGGTCGCACCACACCTGGTGGCACCACACCTGGTCACACCACACCTGGTGGCACCACACCTGTTGGCCCCACACCTGGTGGCATCACACCTGGTCGCACCACACCTGGTGGCTTCACACCTGGTGGCATCACACCTGGTCGCACCACACCTGGTGGCACCACACCTGGCCGCACCACACCTGGTGGCACCACACCTGGTCGCATCACACCACACCTGGTCGCACCACACCTGGTCGCACCACACCTGGTCGCACCATACCTGGTCACATCACACCTGGTGACACAACACCTGGTGCCAGCATCAAGACCCTTCTGTCAGAGTGGCTATGTCATAAGACAACGGTGATGTAACGGCACAGTGGTTCATAAGGCCAGGGTGGCACCATGGGCTACGACCTCACCTCCCCTCTGGTTGAAGGTGGCGAGGGCGGGGCTGGAGGTGGCGGAGGCGTCCCACAGGCGGAGCGTCCCGTCAGCCGAGCACGACAGCAGCCGGCGGTGGGGGGCGCAGTACACCAGACCCCAGACGGCGTCAGAGTGACCACACAGTGCCCCCTGGTGGACGGAGGGCTCTGCAGCAGGAAAAATGTGTCAACACTTCATGCGTTGCTATACATTCAAGTTGTACTAGGACATGCAACGGACTTTCAGATCACTGCAGCGAGCGGTCAGGGTCCTTCTGAGCCAGGGGGGCTGGGGGCTGCGGCAGGACAGGGCCTGGGTAGTCCCGGAGCATACCATATGGGTCGTAGGGGTCCGTGTTGAGGCTGGGGGTGTTCCAGCTTTGGATGGTGCCGTCCACCCCCCCGCTGAAGATCTGCTCTCCTGTAGAGCTCATGGTGACACTCAGCACCGCTCCGCTGGGAACGCACAGCAACGGGTCTGGTTATACCGCTCTGTTTGGGTTCTAACAGTCTGGTTCCACTGGTCTGGTTCTACTGGTCTGGTTATACAGCTCTGTTTGGGTTCTAACAGTCTGGTTCCACTGGTCTGGTTCTACTGGTCTGGTTATACCGCTCTGTTTGGGTTCTAACAGTCTGGTTCCACTGGTCTGGTTCTACTGGTCTAGTTATACCGCTCTGTTTGGGTTCAACAGTCTGGTTCCACTGGTCTGGTTCTACTGGTCTGGTTATACCGCTCTGTTTGGGTTCTAACAGTCTGGTTCCACTGGTCTGGTTCTACTGGTCTGGTTCTACTGGTCTGGTTATACCGCTCTGTTTGGGTACTAAAAGTCTGGTTCCACTGGTCTGGTTCTACTGGTCTGGTTATACCGCGCTGTTTGGGTTCTAACAGTCTGGTTCCACTGGTCTGGTTCTACTGGTCTAGTTATACCGCTCTGTTTGGGTTCTAACAGTCTGGTTCCACTGGTCTGGTTCTACTGGTCTGGTTCTACTGGTCTGGTTATACCGCTCTGTTTGGGTACTAACAGTCTGGTTCCACTGGTCTTGTTCTACTGGTCTGGTTATACCGCTCTGTTTGGGTTCTAACAGTCTGGTTCCACTGGTCTGTTATGGTCATACTAGTCTGTTATGGTTCTACTAGTCTGTCAGGATTCTACTGGTCTTTTAGGGTTCTACTTATTTGTTAAGGTTCTACTGGTCTGGTTCTACTGGTCTGTCAGGGTTATACTAGTCTTTTAGGGTTCTGCTGGTCTTTTTCTACTGGTCTGTCAGGGTTATACTTGTCCTTTAGGGTATTACTGGTCTGGTTCTACTGGTCTGTTAGGGTTCTACTAGTCTGTTAGAGTTCTAATGGTCTGGTAGGGTTCTACTGGTCTGGTAGGTTAGGGATCCACTGGTCTGTTAGGTAAGGGATCCACTGGTCTGGTAGGTAAGTGTTCTAATGGTCTGGTTTTACTGGTCTGGTTCTACTGGGCTGTCAGGGGTCAGGGCTCACCTGTGGGCCCTGAAGGTGTAGATTGGTTCCAGGTCCAGGGCAGCACACCTGAGGTCCAGACAGAATAGTTCACGTCATCATACGGTCTGGGTTCTGCCACAGACTCACCTTCAGGATCAGGCTCGGGGGTCTAACAGGTTCTAGGTGGGCATGGTCTTGAGTGTGTTTGTGTGTCTGTGTGTACTTCTTGCTGGGTGTGGTTGGGTGTGTGTGTGTGTTTGTGTGTACTGCTTGGTGGGTGTGGTCTTGTGTGTGTGTGTGTTGTATGTGTTTGTGTGTACTTCTCGGTGGTCGTGGTCTTGTGTGTGTGTGTGTGTGTGTGTGTGTGTGTGTGTGTGAGTGTGTGTGTGTACTTCTCGGTGGGCCTGTTCTTGTGTGTGTGTGTGTGTGTGTGTGTGTGTGTGTGTGTGTGTGTGTGTGTGTGTGTGTGAGTCTGAGTGTGTGTGTGTGTACTTCTTGGTGGGCGTGGTCTTGTGGAGGTTCCAGAGTTTGAGGGTGTGGTCGGCCGCAGCGCTGAGCAGCAGGGGCTCCACGGGGTGAAAGGTCAGGCCATGGAGGGCGTCCAGGTGACCCCTGAGGGTGACCTTGTGCTTCCAGGTCTTCAGCAGCGTCTCTCCGCTTGGGGCCGTCTGGGGGGGTCAAAGGTCAACGCATGGGTCATCTTCAAGGCTAAATCACACGTATGTGCGCAAAGATCCATGAAGATCCACATCGCTACTCAGAGACATGTGGCCCTCGAGGGGGCTGCACCGAGATATGATTGGCTGATGATTGGCTGATGATTGGCTGACGATTGGCTAATGATTGGCTGATGATTGGCTGATGATTTGCTTTGGCTGATGATTGGCTGACGATTGGCTAATTGGCCGAGTGTAAAACAGCGCAGTGCTTTCGTTTTTTTGACACTAGACACTAGAACAATGTCAGTATTTTGAGGTGGTTGCATGCAAATGATTGCACTTCTTTTGATGGAGCGGACCCAGTAGCAGGCTTTCTGCCGCCCCCATGTGGCCGAGGTTGGACCCTGCAGGCCGCTCAGAACGAGGTGATGTCCTGTGACCGGGTGTGGTGTCATGTGATCGTCTCACCTGGTAGGTGGGGCTAAGGGCCTCGTTGGTCAAATCTGCCAGCCCCTGGTCAAAGGCTAGGACCTCGCTGGACCCACCCAGGGCCAACCCTACTGACACACACACAAACACACATATCAACACACACACACCAACAAACAAACACGACACACACATATATTAACGCTCACACACATACCACACACTCACGTATTAACAGAAACACACACACACATATTAGCAATCAAACATTAACAAACAATCACACATCCATATTAACATAACATATTAACACACATTTAGACATTTACACACACAGGCATTTAAGCACAAGCACACTCCCGAACCTTCTCCGGGGTGTGTGTCTTCCAGCTCCGGGACCCCAGGGGGTCCGAGGTCAGGGAGCGGGGGGGTGGTGCTGGGTGGGAGCACCCCGTCATCCGGGTCGACCAGGTGCGCCAGCATGTCCTGCAGCTTGGAGCGGTTCGGCCCTGCAGGGGGGGGGGGCACAGTACAGCTGTTACAACGGTTACCATAGTAACAGCTGGCCAGGGAGGGAGGGAGAAGAGAGAGAGAGAGAGAGAGAGAGAGAGAGAGAGAGAGAGAGAGAGAGAGAGAGAGAGAGAGAGAGAGAGAGAGAGAGAGAGAGAGAGAGAGAGAGAGAGAGAGAGAGAGAGAGAGAGAGAGAGAGAGAGAGAGAGAGAGAGAGAGAGAGGTAGTAGTGTTGCTTACTGTTCATTCCTTTCCTCCCCCTGCGTTCTTTCCTGTATTCTTCTTTCAGCTGGCTGATGATTCGCTGGTCCACCTGCCACGCCCCGCCCCCTGG
Organism: Gadus chalcogrammus; assembly: GCF_026213295.1. NCBI lineage: Eukaryota > Metazoa > Chordata > Actinopteri > Gadiformes > Gadidae > Gadus > Gadus chalcogrammus. The sequence continues at coordinate 21,572,255 of NC_079414.1, read as the reverse complement.
GCCACGCCCCTCGTCCACTACAGGCCAAAGAGATTGAGAGTTAGAGACCCAATCACAACCCAGGATCATTACGATTGTTGTTAAAATTCTCCTGATCCAACTCACCCCATTGGCTGGCGTCCTCTACAGACCCGCCCAGCGCGGCCGGTCGGTTCAGGAAGTCAAACTCCCTCAGAGCCCCCTCCATGTCCGGGTCATCACTGAGGTCAGAGGTTGTGGAGGTCGGGGTGGAAGACCTCTGGAAAGACACAGCCATGTAAATGTGTGTGTGCTAATATGGATGCGTGTGTGTGTCTGTGTCTGTGTGTGTGTGTGTGTGTGTCTTACAGAGTCCAGCTCTGAGGTGTGTTTTGTTTGTTCTTCCTCCTCGTCTTCGTCGCTGACACTCTCCTCCAGGACCGCTATGATGTCCGCCATGCTACACACCAAACCAACACACACACACACATTTTAATACACACACACTTTTTCATACACACAAACATTTTTAAACACACACACACACACACACACACCACACATTTTCGAAAACACACATACACACACACACACACACACACACACACTTTAATACACACATACACACATACACACAAACACGCGGACCTGATCATATCCGGGTGGTTTTTCTCTCTGAGGACCTGGTCTGGAGGACCCAGGCCCGGCAGGGCTCTGTGCTCCGGGTCTGGAGGACCCAGACCCAGCAGGTCTCTCAGTCTCTGGGACCCCACCTCCTGGAGGACCCCAGTGCAGCCCACCTCCTGCAGGTATCTGATGAGAGAGGGGGAGGGAGGGGGAGGGAGGGGGAGAGAGGGGCGGGGAGGGAGAGGAGGGTCATGTAGGTTATTGACCTCTACGGTCTCTTGCTGTCGGCTTACCTCCAGCAGGATCTGATCCCCTAACGCTCTGTCTTACACTGTCTGCAGAGAGAGAGGGGGAGGGGGGGGGGGGGGAGAGAGAGAGGGCGGTCTCTCTGTACCAGTCTGAAGCAAGGACGACTCCAAACAATCGTCCATTTACTGTGTGTGTGTGTGTGTGTACGTGTGTGTGTGTGTATGTGTGTGTGTGTGTGTGTGTGTGTGTGTGTGTGTGTGTGTGTGTGTGTGTGTGTGTGTGTGTGTGTGTGTGTGTTTGGGGACTCACTGGGTGAGCAGCTCTCTTCCCTGACTCCAGTTCAGCTGATGGGCGGTGGTGGGAGGGGAGGGGGGAGGTTCTTCTTCATCTGTAAGAGAAATAGAGCGTCTCATATAATGGAGTCTCTAAAATAGAGCATCTCATATAAAGAGTCTCTAAAATAGAGGGTCTCATATAATGGAGTCTCTAAAATAGAGCATCTCATATAAAGAGTCTCTAAAATAGAGCATCTCATATAAGGAGTCTCTAAAATAGAGCATCTCATATAAAGAGTCTCTAAAATACAGCATTTCATATTTAGAGACTCTAATATAGAGCATATCATATATAGAGCTTCTAAAATACAGCATCTCATATATAGAATCTCTAAACCCGAGCATTGCATATATAAATAGCCTCTAAAATAGGGTATTTAATGTATAGCGCCTATATGATAGAGAATCTCATATAAAGAGCCTCTAATATATAGAGCTTTTAATATAGTTATACATAGACCCTCTAATCAAGAGTATGTTATATAAGAGCATCTTATATAGAGAGCCTCTACTATATAAAGCCTCTAAGAATGACTATATAACAGCATCTAAATTACTGACATATATAGGCCATCAAATATGTAATGCCTATGATAAAAAGCATCTCATGAGGAGCAAATCAAATATCGCCATCTGATATATAGAGCCTTGAATATATAGAGGATCAAATACATAAAGGGTCTCCGTATAAATTCTCTCTCTATATATGGAGGCAATATATTAGATGCTCTATAGATAAGATGGAAACTATTATTGGAAAAGAGCTTAAATTAGAGCAGGAGAATGTAATGACCTGAATCATAAGTGGGGGTCCTGACATGGCACTGCAGGGGTCCGGGGCCCAGGCCCTGGTGCTGGGTCCTGGGCAGAGAGGAGGAGGGGAGGAGGAAAGGGGGAGGGGAGGAGGAGGGGAGGAGAGGAGGAGAGGAGGGGAGGAGGAGGAGAGGTGGAGAGAAGGAGGGAAGGAGGAGAGGAGGAGGAGGGGAGGGGGAGGGGAGGGGGAGGAGAGGAGGGGAGGGGGAGACGAGGAGAGGAGGTGGGGAGGAGGAGGGGAGGAGGAGAGGAGGGGAGGAGGAGAGGAGGAGAGGAGGAGGGGAGGAGGAGGAGGGGAGGAGGAGAGGAGGAGAGGAGGAGGGGAGGAGGAGAGGAGGAGGGGAGGAGGAGAGGAGGAGAGGAGGAGAGGAGGTGGGGAGGAGGAGGAGGGGAGGAGGAGAGGAGGAGAGGAGGAGGGGAGGAGGAGAGGAGGAGAGGAGGAGAGGAGGTGGGGAGGAGGAGGAGGGGAGGAGGAGAGGAGGAGAGGAGGAGGGGAGGAGGAGAGGAGGAGAGGAGGAGGGGAGGAGGAGAGGAAGAGTGGAGGGGAGGAGAGGAGAGGAGGAAATAAGGGGAGGAAGGGAGGAGAGGAGGAGGAGGGGAGGAGGAGAGGAGGAGAGGAGGAGGGGAGGAGGAGAGTGTGTGGGCAGTTAGCGTTTAGCTAACAACGCCTCACATGTGTTGCTAATCGCAGGGTTTATTACCATCAGCCCCTTAGCCTTACAAGATAATCTGCTAACAATTCAGTGAGTATCCAGGGCCAATGTGAACGCTAAACCATAAGGGAGCGACACATCATAATAAGATGAAGAGTAATATTCATAAATCATACCCGCACATTTCATTTGACAAATTCACAGGATTCGAAACAGTCGGAGTGTGTGTGTGTGTGTGTGTGTGTGTGTGTGTGTGTGTGTGTGTGTGTGTGTGTGTGTGTGTGTGTGTGTGTGTGTGTGTGTGTGTGTGTGTGTGTGTGTGTGTGTGTGTGTGTGTGTGTGTACCTCTCCCTGTGTGTGTGTGTGTGTGTGTGTGTGTGTGTGTGTGTGTGTGTGTGTGTGTGTGTGTGTGTGTGTGTGTGTGTGTGTGTGTGTGTGTGTGTGTGTGTGTGTGTGTGTGTGTGTGTGTGTGTGTACCTCTCCCTGCTCAGTGTGTATTCCAGCATCTTGATCCTCCTCAGCATGTCTCTCCTCAGGTTCTGCTGCCCCCTCCTCTCTCCCTGGAGGAGGGAGACCTGGGTCTACACACACACACACACACACACACACACACACACACACACACACACACACACACACACACACACACACACACACACACACACACACACACAGAGACAGACAGACAGACAGACAGACAGACAGACAGACAGACAGACAGACAGACAGACAGACAGACAGACAGACAGACAGACATAACAAAACACACACACAGAGACAGACACACACACACGCACACATAACGAAAACAGTCAAATACACACACATAACAAAAACACACACACACACATATTTTAGAGGCTCCATCTCTTCCTGCAGGTTAATCCTGATTGGTTGAGGGGCCTGTAAGGCGTCATCAAGTCCCGCCTTACAGGAAGTTATAACCTTGCTGGAGGAGAGAGCCAATAAGATAGGTAGGGTAAGCTCTTACGAGAATGAGACACATAGTAAGAGAAAGAGAAAATAGGGTGAAAGAGAGAATATAGTGAGATGTTGAGACAGTGAGACAGTAACGGTGAGAGAAGAGTGAGGGTGAGATATTAAGAGAGATTTCAGAGAGATAAAATAGTGAGAGACAGATAGTAAGGAAGAGAGAGAGAACAGAGTGAGAAAGAGTGACAGTAAGATTGAGTGAAAAAGTGACAATTGAGACAATTTGACAGTAAAAGAGATAATAGGGTGAAAGAGAGAGATACTAAGGGAGAGAGAAATAAGTGTCAAAAAGAGTGAGACAGTAAAAGGGAGAGGGTGGATGAGAGATGGGAACAATGAAGTTATGTGCGGTAATGTTTTGCTTGATTATACAGAAGTTTATATTCCAGATTAGTGTATTTGTGTGTGTGTGTGTGTGTGTGTGTGTGTGTGTGTGTGTGTGTGTGTGTGTGTGTGTGTGTGTGTGTGTGTGTGTGTGTGTGTGTGTGTGTGTGTGTGTGTGTGTGTGTGTGTCTGTGTGTGTGTTTGTGCGTATGCGTGTTTGTGCGAATGTGTATGTTTATGCATGTCGTATGTGTTTTTGTGCGTGTGCGTGTGTGCGCGCGCATGTGTATGTTTGCGTGCGCATTCACACTGTGCGTGGCCTTGGCTAGACAGAAACTACCGCTCGATATCCTACTCTTACCTGCAGTTCAGCGCGTTCCACGTCCCATCGCGCCCTCTCGAGCTCGAAGCGCGCCCACTCGTGTTGCATGTACCGTAATATCTCCGGAACGTTGTAGCGGGCCCTGGCCGCCTCTCCTCCGACCGCCGCCTCATCCTGCTGGGGCACCTTACCGCAGCTACTGAGGAACACCCCTGGGCCAGCCTGCTCGTCCATGCCGGGCCAAGCGGTCCGCCACCAGGGTAAAGGTAGCGCGTCTCTCCGCTGGCAGACCCGCGGCGCCACAGCAGCTGGATGTGTCGGTGACGTCAGACCAACAAGCGCATTGGCGGGGTATCACAAGCCTATTGGTCCTTTTGCGTGTCAGACACGGAAATCCGCCAATCGGAGGTTAATGCGCGTGGTGTTGACGCATTGATTAATACGCCTTTTGGACTCGAGCGCTCGGTGCTGATGGAAAGCGGGGCGCGAGTGACTATGGTGATATTTATTGCATCCTATTGTAGAGTAGGCGGCCTACATAAGTAGGCCTTTAGTATATTTTGTATCAAAATATGTGAATGAAAGTGTATATTGAAATATAATAAATATAGAAATATATATGATCTATAATATAGAGAAATATATATTTGTATATGCACACTAAAAACCTGTATGAATTGCGATTTAACATGATGTTTTAATAAAACCTGTGAGACGAAAACAAATTTCCAAATGTGTGGACAATAAAGATTATTATGATTAAATAATAATATATAATGCAACTAATAATAAAAGTGTATTTCCCCTTCTGCACAATAATGAGTGTGTGCAGTCAAAGTACCACATGATTTATTGGTGAGGCAGGGTTTAAGACTCTAAATGAGATGATTGTTTGTTAATATCTCACAATGAATTTACATTTGATGTTATCGTATTAAGGCCTGACTAAACGTTTCTGTACATTTCTTAGATTATTTCTTGTTTTTATTTATATAGCTTATCATGCTTTCTGCTGTGAGCTTACATAGGGTAAATAAAGTTAACATAAATGAAGTATCTTGAGAATCACTGTTTTGTAAAAATATTGTCAAATGCATATCAATATCTGGGAGAGACTTAAGAGTAAATCCTGCCGTTATTATTATTTTCACGTTTTTTTTCCCAGTAAGGATTTCGTGTCTCGTTCAGTGACCGATCGTTAATTAGACTCTGGGTAATTGGCTGTCCCTGCTGCGCATGCGCTGCGGCCATGCGTGTCAGGTGGCACGTCACAGGCGCCCGGCTATTTAGTTGGAGACGCGGAGAGCCAGACGGGAGAGACCACCATGCCGCCCTATGACAAACCCCAGAACCAGAAGCCCTTCAAACTCAGGAAAAGTTTCGGTAAACAACAACAGCAACCTCATATGTGTTTATAAGTTAAACAGATCTATCCCCTCACTTTCTCTTCTTTTTCAACCAACAGCGACGAGGAAACTCGAGGTTGACGGTATCCGATCCAAGTTCCCCAACAAAATCCCGGTAAGATAACGAACCATGTTGAGGGGTGACCTCTGAACCCAGATGTGTACGTGTGTGTGTGTGAGGATTATTACATCTGTGTATCGACCAGGTGATCATTGAAAGCTATCAACGCGAGAAGTACCTTCCTCCTCTGGACAAGACCAAGTTCCTCGTGCCCCAGGAGCTGACGATGACCCAATTCGTCACCATCATCAGGTGCGTTCTTATGAACTGTTTACCTTGTATTTTACGAAGGGAGTCATGTTTAGGTATGTACAGGAGTTCTGTGTAATGGGGTTCCACACATTCCACCCTACGGTTCCCTCACGGTGTTCTTTGCGGACTGGCTGCGCGGTAATTGGCGTCAGCCGGTGCCCTGCTCATTAACCCGTGACAACGAGCAGACTGTCTCTCTCTCTGTGACTCGAACAGCCTTAGCCTACTGGCATGGGATACGGGTGTTTACATTTTTAGAAGCATTTTAACAAGCAAAATATAAATTATGCTATTAATTAAAAGGTACATAAAGCAGTGCAATCTAGCAGTGCAATCTACGGATAGTCATAAAATATCCTCCATCACTTTGGGTCGAAAGTCCTCCCAATAGAACCTTGCGCTAGAAACGCATCGTATTTCTTGCCCACTTTACGGCGTCACAACGATTATGCGACGTCAAATGAACTTTAAATCCATTAACTATTGCTGCGTCTGTGTTTTATTAAACGCCCGGCTCGAAACAAGGTCTGTTATTGGTCCAGGCACTCATGCCACGAACCACTTGAAACCGACTAAAGCCATCCTTGCTTAAACACTGGTCAAAGGGTTATTGCATAGTTTATTTCCCCTCGGATAACCCTGTCGGACTCTGTAATGTGGGCGCTCTGTAGCATGGGGTTTCAATGGGACCCCCCCTAACCCAGTGGCAGACGACGATGAAGGTATGGGGTCACATGGGGCAGAGACGGTATGAGGCTGAGTTCCTGTGTGTTCAGGAACCGAATGGCCCTGCTGCCCACCCAGGCCTTCTACCTGCTCATCAACAACACGGGCCTGAGCAGCATGAGCCTCACCATGGCCCAGATGTACCGAGACCACCAGGACGACGACGGCTTCCTCTACATGACCTACGCCTCGCAGGAGATGTTCGGCTCTGCCTCTGCATGACCTACGCCTCACCAGGAGGTGTTGGGTCCTGCCAGCTGGACTCTCCTCCTGGTGCTTCACGTTCCATTTAAAGAGCTGCTTCTCACTTTTTTTTTTCATGTGTAAATAGGAAATAATTTTGTACAGAATTGTTTTTAAAAAAATCTGTCAGTGTATTCAAATAAATGTCATGTCTTACTCCCAACTCTTATGATGATTTATTAATCTAGTGTCCACTTGGTGGTGGTCCTCTTCTGAACGGATCGTCTTAAGAGGGCTTCTAAAAGCAGATTTGACTGTCTTCAATCAGTTTATGCAAATATAAATGTGTGCATATTTAAATATTGCATTCAGTTCTGTTGACTGTGGTCCAACTGGCTGGGTTCTGTTTAGAAGAGCTCTGGTCTTAATCCATCCTGCCCTGTAGAGTAATCCAACCCTAGGCTGTCTGGTCCTGCCGCTGCTCAGACTATCTGTGAGGCTAGCCTCCAGGCGGGGGGCATTGGAGTCCATGATTGCCTGGAATTTCCCCCCCTTTGCATTGATCACATGCCCGTTTGATCTGTGTGGGAACTAGGTGTCTACCTGCAGTCTGGATCTGGATCTCTAACTGAAACTATTACCCACCACTAATCCTGTCCGGTCTTTAGGTTTTCCTGGTTTTGACTGTGGGTGTAATCTTGCCCTTAACGGCTGGGTGTATTGTAACCCTTGATGAACGGGGTGAGGTGGGGCCACTGTTCACGTTTGTCCAGCAGGTGGCATCAGAGCTCCACTTAGGTTGTCTAGTATTTTGTTTTTTTCAGTCTCCGGCAGGGCGCCGGAACGTCGTGGGTTTGAACGTTTGAACACCACTGCAGTGTTTTTCTTATGTTTTCATGCAGTGGCGTAGGGACGGTAAATTGTAAATATAAAAGCCAAGGTTAATGCCCAACGGAGTAGTTGGGTTGGCTTGACTCTGGCTAGCCTTCTTGGGCATGGCCCAGCACTGTTCAGTGAACAGTCCATTATGATTAAGTATATTACATTTGTACTGCAGAAGTCCAATCTCGTATGTTAAAACTGGTTTAATGTACTTGAGGTATGAAAGCTAAAACGGAAGGTTAAAACATATAAACTAAGTCTCGTTATAATACCGAACATGGCCACGGGGTGGAGCATTTGCAGCGGGTTGGAGATTAGACGGAACGACCCTCCGGAATCCAGCAAAGCGCGGGAGACTGGCCCCCTGCCATGTGGTCCCTAGCCAAGTGTATTCTAGGTAACGTTGAGTCAGGCTGATCTCGACGGAGATTCTGTTTCTCTGTCTGTCGGAGTGTGTGTATGTAAGTATCCCCTCTCCCTCAAGGCTGTTCTCGACATCTCTTCGTCTTCTCCCAGAATAAACCACTCCCTTCCTGTTTATGAGAAGGAGAGGATTAGGCTTGTTGTTGATGCATGTGCTGGTTCCCAGCGATCTCTCTGGAGGCCCTTCAACCACAACTTCCAAACCTTGGACCGTTTGTGGAAAAAGTGTTCCGCCCCCAGACGATCTGAAATGCATGCTTGTTGTGAAATCGAAAAGTGTTCCTACTGGGAAGGATGATGTAATCTCTGTTGGCATTGGAAATGGAAGCGCTTGGCTAGGCTGTTGAGCATTAATTATGATGTAACTTACTGTCTGTTAGCCTTCATTTTAATGTAATTTATTGTCTTATCATAAATTATAAGGTAAATTACTGTCGTCTCCCTTCATTCTACTGTAATTTCCTCTCGGTTGATAGCATTTGTTCTACTGTAAATTCCTGTAGTTTAGCTTTAATCTTACTGTAAATTCTGTCAACAAATTCTAACGTAACTTCCTGTCTTAACATTCCGATTCGAGAAAACTTTGTATACATTCACTAAGAGGTCTTTGTACCTCTTTCTGTTGGCATTGCTCCAGCAACACATCCTCTATCAGTCAGAAGGCTCACGTTAGCCGGACTGCAATTGCGCTAGCTATCCCGTCCTCATGAGTGGGCTGTCTGTCTGCCTGGTTGTGGGAGGGGGGCAGTAATAGAACACCGTCCAGTCTCCTCATTCAACATGGCAGACACTGGACACCGTGTGAAACGGTGGTGGACCTTCTCCCATCAGGATCTAGTTCCCCCACCTGCAACGGTGCCAGGTACACTGGAGGTTCTGGTAAACAGGAGGGTCTGGTCAACTGTTAGGTCCGGTCAACTGGACGGTCTGGTTAGGTAGAGGCCGAGGTCTTGTCAACTAGAGGGTCTGGTGAACTGGAAGAAGTGAAAAGTTGTAATTTGGTCTTAACTGGAGGTTCGCTGCCAGCTGTCTGTCATTCATCTTGGGTTTATTTTGGACATACCACCTTTCTCCCTCTTCCCTCGGCTCCATGCTGGGTTGTTGTCAGGCAGAAGGCCATGCTGGCTGGCCTCACTGAGACCTCAACTACTCAGTGTGCTGGTGTGATTCAGCTCCATCGAGTGTACAGCCACATGGTGGTTGTGTTTAGTTAGGATGTTCTACCCTGGGGGTCCTCATAGCATGCCGGGTAGACTGTTCGGTAATGCTGCTAGCGTGTATGCTGCTAACATTGAGTTTAGCAGGAGGATTATTGGACATGCTAACGATTGACATCGTATACATGTACAATCTCAGACAACAAAGACTGAAATCTGTCTCTAGCTCTCCCCTCTCCTCATGGTATGGGTCTTGTTAGTAAGGGTTGGTTGCCAGGGTAACAGTGAGCACTGTTGCTCATTTGACTCGGACAACTAGAGGGCAGCAATGAAAATAGAAGCCATTGTTCACCTAGCTCTACTAATCTCTCCCTCTCTTTTTCTGTCTGCTCTATGAGGAGAGAGAGGCCGTTTACTCAACAGTGGCGTCCTGCTGACTAACAACGTTGTGTTTCGAGAGATATTTAATTTACTGTCTAATCATTTGTAAAACATATTTCCCATATAGTATATCTAATATATAATAATGTGTAACGCATATTTAATACATTTAATTTATACACTATTTAATTTATAATGTGTAACACATTTTCCACGTGGTCAATAAATGATAGAGACGTCCCCTTTTTACCCTCGTGCATCCGCGGGGTTAACAGCGCGCGTCACATTCTTACACAATCTGCCCTGGCAACGGACAGAAATGTGTGATTGGTGGAGGACTGTGACGTGTCACTTTGGAATGCAACAGCTATGGCATACAAGTTAACAAGTGTTTTTACTATTGTATACGCACGCACACCTATAGTCTGTACACACGCACGGCTTTAATTCCTTGGAAAAGCACTCGTAATATCTGATGTGAATATCTTCATGTTCCATCCAATTAATAACGACCTTTTGCATTTTATGGAGACGGCGCGTGCGCAACCGAGGGCCTCGTGGTAAATAGAACTCTCGGCGGCCACGAGCCCAGGGTCAGCCCTGACGTGACGTCACAGTGAGCCCGAGCTCTGAAGTTGTAGCTCAAGCTCTCGGGAGGCGGAGGCGCGCGCAGTAGTAAAAACACACTGCTGGTGGACGGAACTTGTGGGATTATATTGACATATTTAAATCTGCCTTTCGGTTTCTACCCGTGGAGAAGGAATACGACGTAGACCACACGACATCTTTCGAGGGAAATTCAAGATAAACTATAACTATTATCATTTTTTTGTTGCATCTTCAAAAGCATGTCGTCCGCGAGCGTCACCGCCTCGCGGAGACAGTCCTGCTACCTGTGCGACCTGCCACGCATGCCGTGGGCCACCATCTGGGACTTCACCGAGCCCGTTTGCCGCGGCTGCGTAAACTACGAGGGCGCCGACCGGGTGGAGTTCGTCATCGACAGCGCCCGGCAGCTGAGGCGGACACGCGGCTTCCAGGAGGGAAGGTCCGCTGGGCCGGGGAAGCCCCACCACCCCGGGAAGGACCCCCAGACGATGAGCCATTCAACGGCCGGGGATCAACCTGGACCACGGCCGCCACAGTTGTCGATGGATCGGCACCCGCTTTCGGACCGACCGGCAAGACTGACAGGACCGGAGTGCCAAGCGATCATGAGGCAGACAAACGGACTCTCCACGCAAAACGGATTGCCAAAATCAGACGACCATCCGCCGGAGCTCAACCGACAAAGCCCCGACCCGCGGCGGACTGGCGCGGTTCCTCTCAGTCTGCTGACCGGGCTGGACGGCCGTCCCTCGCCGCTGGCTCGACCCGGGGAGGGGAAGGACGCCCCGAGGCAGCAGTTGGTCGGCAGCAGGACTGTACGCCACCTCATGGCACTGCAAGCCTTCAAGACGGAGCACGCGACCCTCCAGCGTGTGATGGCGTCCGAGCCCACGGCCACGTCCTCCAAGTTAGGTAAACACACACACACGCACACGCACGCACGCGTGTATAAACTACTGCTGCATCTATAACCCATCCGTAAATAGTCCCAAAATATAGTTAACAAGGATATGAGAACTCGGGAACTATGAGCCATCGTGGGCTACGGTTTATAATCACTTAATAAACTGAAATCAACTTCCTCCGGGGTGCATTGATTGTGTTGTACTGTTATCAAGGTAACAGGTGGTGGAAAGTCGTGTTGGACCGTTGTTTCTGTTGGATTTTTTGTAGCACATTGTTTCTCTTAAAAGACAAAATTGTCATATATATATATTGCACACCTTTGGACCGTCATTTACCAATCTTAATCAAGTATTCAACAATGCTTTGGTAGAAAATATAATAAATGCATTGAAAAAGAAAGAAATTAATTGTGTCAAATATATTAAAGCTATTTAGGATTTGTGTATCTTAAAATCCAAATAATAATATACTAATACTGAAATCATACATTTATTCCTCCATTCAGGTAAATCTCCGCGGGTGGGGAAACGGAAGTCATCTCCGGACCTCAACGGGGAGGGGGGCACGGTCTCCAAGATGAACGGTGTGGAAGCGTGGCTTCCCTCCCCCCACCCCCGTGCCATGCCCCCTGAGCTCCCGCCCACGGGACCCTCTCCCATGGCGGCCCTCCTCCTCGTCGCAGACCCCGCCGGCCTGCCCAAGGAGGAGCCTCGAGCGGACTCGTCGGGGGCGGGGCCCGGGGCCGTCGGGGGCGGGGCTCCGCTGTGCTGCACGCTGTGTCGGGGCCGTCTGGAGGACACTCACTTCGTCCAGTGCCCGTCGGCGCCGGCCCACAAGTTCTGCTTCCCGTGCTCGCAGGGGAGCATCCGGCAGCAGCAGGACGCGACCGGGGAGGTGTACTGCCCCAGCGGGGAGCGCTGCCCCCTGGTGGGCTCTGGCGTGCCCTGGGCCTTCATGCAGGGGGAGATCGCCACCATCCTGGCCGCCGGGGACGTCAAGGTGAAGAAGGAGCCCTGAGCACCAGGCCCGGGCCCCCCGAAGGGCTCCGTCACCCACCCGCCCCCAGGAGGAACAGCCGGTCCCAGGAGGAACGTCCGGCCCCAGGAGGAACGACCGGTCCCTGGAGGAACACACATGTCACGTGTTGTCAGAAGTTACATGTCGGAAGTTACAAACTGAGAGCTTGGTGTGTCGCCAGGTATGCTTATGCCAGGTACGCTAACGGCAGGTATGCTGGCACGAGTCACCCTAATGGCAGGTGTGCTTATGCCAGGTACGCTTACACCAGGTGTGCTTATGCCAGGTACGCTTACACCAGGTGTGCTAATGCCAGGTACGCTTACACCAGGTGTGCTTATGCCAGGTACAGGACGGCGGGTAGGCTAACGCCAGGTATGCTAATGGGAGGTGCTCACCGCAAGGTGAGGCAGACGGCAGGTAGACACAGTCAAAGAAGGCGGCTTGGGGACGACGCCCAGAGGTCTAACTGTACGTGTTTTACGTTGTTGTCACGCCGACCCATGCAGAGCGGACCGGGGCCGGTCCGGCTGGACCGTAGACCGGCGGCCAGCGTTTACTGAGACGTAACGGACACACATGGCTGTCGCCATGACAACTGACCTGAGCATGTTGGACACGAGAGAGAGAGAGGGGTCCTCTCCAGCAGCACTGTGTTTATAATACTTTGTATACAAGACTGTGTATATAAAACTTATTCTGTTGCCTACTTTTTGTTTTTAAATTGTATGAAGATCTACTATGTGTTCTGCTCCACATCCAAGTACTTCCTGTTCAGAGTCGAATGTGGTTTATCTGAGAACCTCTCGTTGTACTTGTAGTTGTTCTTCTATTGTTCTTTCTCGTTGTATTTCTAGTTTTATTCGAAAAATCCATCTTCTTGCCAAATATAGTTTGACCTGATAACACCTGTGGCGTCTTTCTTCAAGGAGTGTGTGTGTTTGTGTGTTCATGTCTCAACAGGTGTTATTTCCCCATAAACTAGTATTGTGTTGCTAGGTGGTGTGTGAGAAAGGTCCCTATGAGGGAGTGGTATCCACGTTACGATCTTCCCAGACTAGTTTACACCCCCGGTGTTTAAATGTCCCTGCAGGCTTGCATGCTTCAAAACACTTAAACACATCCTCACATGGAGGGAAGATGACGTCTTCGCTAATGATGGGTTGAGGTTGAATGTTCAACGCATTCTTCTGACATGGCCCCGGTGGCCATGGCCACTGTTTACAGTGTCCACCTCCCTGCTGTTTACAGCAGGGAGGTGGAGGCGAGCGAGCAGAGAGTCAGAAGCACATGGGGGAAGGGTACCCGCCGCCCAGGGGAGATCAACGAGAACCATGTTTATGTCACTAGGTCAGATGCTAGGCTAGATGAAAGGCTAGACACTAAGATATACCGGATGCTATAATGGATGCCATGCTAGATGTTATGCACGATGCAATATTAGATTTTATAACTAGACGCTATGCTAGATGTTAGGCTAGATGCTAAGCTCAGTGAGGTTAGGTTTCAGTAGACGATTTAACATGTATTTATATTCCTTCATCTAGGCTAAGCTAGTGCTACCACAGGCAGTGTGGGACCCCAACGGAAGCTGGACCTGCAGTAGTAGCATTAGTTGGGGCATTCTACTACCTGGGCCTGGTTTGAAACATTTCCACTTTTCTCAGGACTTGGGGTCAGCAGGACGTTGTAGACCGCCTTCCCACCTGCTTGCGGGAAAGTTACGATTAGTGGCGCTGGCCGACTTTGCGTTGGCTTTTGGCCAAGAAGGGATGCACACAATGGGAAGTAAAGGTTCAAGTGCCCTTTACGCCTTTCTTCTGTGGAACTAAGAAAATAGTTGAATGGATCTTCCCAGGAGAGCCAGGGACACACACACACACGCACACGCATACACACACACACACATGGAGTGTGCAGGGCCCAGACGGATGTTTTGACCTGCAGTAGGAGTATAATGGAGCAGAGTATTATGGTTTGTAGAAAGAGGCAAGCTGATTAATGGGGCATAGAACCTGTCAGAGGTCACTGTCACTCTGGGACATGTGGGCACAGGAAGCTTGTGACCATGTTAACGGAGGGATGGTGACCCAGACAGACGGAGAGAGAGAGAAAGAGAAAAAGAGTGGGAGAGAAAGTTGGGAGGGAGAGCAAGAGGGGGAGAGAGTGGGGAGGTTTAAAGGTGAGAGGAGAGTTGAGAGGGGGGAGACAGACCAGCTCTGCTCTCCAAGATTTTCATTTGTGACCTTTAAGGCCCCTTTAGTGGCTTTCCTGTTTCCGTTGTCCCTTCCCATTAACAGTCATTGCTTTTTCGAAGCTTGGTTTCAATTGGGCTTAATGACGGACTGCTAGCGACCCCTGTCGACCATCTGTGTCATAGAAGTATATTCTATCGTACTCAAACTGTGAAGAACTCCGCGGAGAATGAATGACCTCTACTGGGGAACATAAAATCGGCTACACAATTTTCGCCAGTATTTAGAAACAATTACCATAAATAAAAAACATGTTCGACAGTCTATTGATCCCCCTGCGCGACGCAAATCCTAATCCCACGAGTTTTATGCCTGTGTTTAGTTTGTTAGGTTGACATTTACTCAGGCGTTCGGCGCAGACAACCGGCGCATGCCTAGCCAAAAGGGGTCCTTCTGGTCCTGTCTTCCCTGTGCGCCTGACGTCGACTGATCTGATTGCCCTATCATTACTAAACCCGTTCGATTAGCGAAAAGTAATCAACAACACATATCTTCCGTGGAGTAATGATGGGCGGGAGGTCCAGCACGTTAGCGGCAGGGCTCTGCGGGGCGCTGCTGGTCGGCTACTGCATCTACTTCGACCGTAAGAGACGGAGTGACCCCAGCTTCAAGAACAGGCTGCGGGAACGTGAGTTTTGACCTCCTCCTTCTCAACCTCCTGCTGCTTCTGATTCTTCTCCGGTCTCCGGGTTAAGATCTAGTGGCCCCAGAAAGGCGGTGTATCGTGTCAGGTAGTAATTCTGGTCGGTAACAAGGTGTAACGCGCATGTCTGGCATGAGGAGCTGTCGTCGTGGTCCTGACGAACCCTGAAGTCACATCCCGATTAACACGGTGTATTACACTGCAGCGTTGGCTTGCTACCATGCTGTCTGGGGTTTAGGTAATTTGAAAACATTAATCCTGCAGTGATGAGACGGGTGGCTTTGCCAACGGGTTTTGGTCACTTGTCCATGCTGAACCTCCCTGTGACAGTGTAGACTTAGGGATTTTAGTGGGTCACTTGTCGGTCCTGGGCGTCCCTGTGACGTTAAGCTAGGCTAACAGGTAATTAGTCGGTCACTTATCCGACCTGGACGTCCCTGGGTCGGTATACTAATGGTTATTGGTCGGTCACTTGTCTGCCCTGGACGACCCAGTGTTGGTAGGCTAACGGGTATGAATCTGTCACTTGCGTTGGTAGGCTAAAGGGTGCACCATGCAGAAGATTGGTATCACACATTCTTGCTTCATGTCCGGGATGAGATACGTGTATAGATTCTAAGGTTAGTTACCAGCAGTATGCTAACCTGACCGACTGGTAGAACCCGATCCTAGCCTAGCCTAGCCCAGCCCAGCTCAGGGGGTGGACTAGTGACCCAGTATCCACTATCTCTATTGTTGCTATTATGTGATATCAGATTGGCATCACGTGATATGGACACCACATCTTGTCTCAATATTTTGAACATTGTCAAAGTAGGGTGAGCTGCAAACATGAGACACAAGATAATAATAGTAATGTCTCCCTCTGTCAGGGAGGAGAAAGCAGAAGGTGGCCAAGGACCGGGCTGGGATGTCCAAGGTAAGCTCCTCAAACACCTCCTACTCATCAGTCAGTAGTACCCGACTACTAAGACTTGGTATACTAGCACTCAGTAGTACTGGGACTCGGTAGTAGTACGACGATTTAGTAGTACTAGGACATGGTAGAACTAGGACTCGGTAGTTCAAGGACTAAGTAGTAGTAGAAGGACTCAGTAGAAATATAACTTAGTAGGACTTGATAGTACTACGACTTAGTAACGAGTATAGTATTCTGAAGTCTACCCCGTTACTGGAAACAGCCACTCAATGTGTTGCATCTTCAATGGAATCTGTTGTTGAGCTAACATGGAGCTAATGTATTTAAGCTCCCAGACCTGAAGGATGCGGAGGCCGTCCAGAAGTTCTTCCTGGAGGAGATCCAGCTTGGGGAGGAGCTACTGGCACAGGGTGAGCCCCACCATGCTGACACCATGCTAACTTCTCCATAATAGTTGTATGTACAGCTACCACTGTGCAAACTGCTCCATAAAATAGTCGATGCACTGCTAACCTCATGCTAGCTGATTCATCGCAATGTGCACACTGCTTACGGTCAACGTGCTTACTCGTTCACCGCTACCTGCTGACTGCTGGTTCCTCAGGATCGGACATTAACTGTTGGACTACTCCAAAGCAGCCAGATTGGGTTACTGTGTTCACTTACGCTAACCGGTGAGCAAGGCGCCAGTGGTCTCATTCAGCTTCCTGTGTGTGTGTGTGTGTGTGTGTGTGTGTCAGGTGACTACGAGACGGGTGTGGACCACCTGACCAATGCCATCGCGGTGTGCGGTCAGCCTCAGCAGCTGCTCCAGGTGCTGCAGCAGACCCTCCCACCGCCCGTCTTCCAGATGTTACTCACCAAGCTGCCCACCATCAGCCAGGTAACAATACACTGATGTACATTAATATACACACTAATGTATACTAATGCCCTCGCCAAGCTTCCCATCTTCAGCTAGGTACAAATACAAACTGGGTACTAATATACACTAATACACCCTAATGTATAATAATACACAATAACACGCATGATTATACACACTAATGTATATTAGATGTACACACTAATGTATACCAATACACATAATTATACACACTAATGTATATTAGATATACACTAATATATACTAATACACACTAATGTATAGTAACACACTCATATATATTAACACACTAATGTATACAAATTAGAGGCCAATTGATACTGGATTTTAGGGAATGTATATCGTTGTTTTTTTTATATTCACTAACTAAGCTGCCCACCGTCATCCAGTAGTACCAAATGGATCAAGGGTCAGAATAGGACGGGTTCTCCAGATTTGTCACTCGGCAGGTTTGAATTGTGCAGTTTGTTTTGGTAGGCACTGGTTTCATGTTTCTATCCGGAACTTCTGAACCCTCTTTCTTTGCTCTACTTAATTGACATCCGATCCTGACCCGGGTACTCATTGTACGCTGTGCTAAAACCAACTGATGATGCACTCTGTGGTATTCTCTTGAATACATTGATTTCCTGATTCAGATTAAATCTTCCACTTATGCTGTGATCTAGCTTCTTTCACTCTGACCCAGTAGCTTCCATTGATTATTTTAGAGGCATGTCAGTTGCTATCTCTGTTATGTAATGTGTAATGTAATGTTCTGATAAGTGCTAGTGATGGGGAGTAAGTGGTAGGAAGGGGTCCTAGTAGTGTGACGGGGGAGTAACGGGGGAGTAACAGTGTTCTCTCTTCCTGTCCACAGCGCATCGTGACTGCTCAGAGCCTCAGCGAAGACGATCTAGAGTAAACATCTATCACCGTGGCAACCGTGGCTCGACTGCTACCACGGCAACCCAAGGGAATCTTTTTTTAGACTTGTTTATTTGATGACATCACATTGTTTATCTTTATTGTTCTGAGACGTCTGATTGGTCCATACAGGCTGTGTTCCGCACGTCTGAAGCATACCCTCCACTCATTGGTTGGTCAGGTTGTCATGTTTCTGTAAGTAGGATGCCTAACCTCTTCATAGCAACACTGTACTGCTGGGTGGTATACCCCTGAGCTGTCGGCTACTACACACCTGTATGGTTAACTGAAACTATTTTTATGGTCATGTAATGTTCTGTACCTTTTGAAGAGGCTCCCCCTCCTCTTCAAATGTAAAAAAACAAGTAAAAAAAAAAGGTGAATGAAATGACTGCTGTTTTATTTCCCTGTGTTGACGGTTCATTTACAGTATTTACAGAGGACAGGGCTGCATCAACAACCAGGTGTGAGATACCATCTCCTAAACTAATGTTTTGACATCACACATGGAGTCTCCAGATCTATGATCGACCAATCCATTTGACATTTGGGGACACTCGACGTATGAATGGTCAAACAAGGACCCTTAAACATGATATGCAGGTAACCCAACTGCATTGTTAAAATAAAAAAGGTTGGCTCCGTTTCCAGTACGGAGAACCTCAGAACCCTGGAGAACACATGGGTTCTAAACGAGAAGTCCCAGACTCTGCAAGTGTGCCCCCGTGGCCACGAGGTTATTCAATGTGAATCTTCTACTTCTGGGCCTTGGTCTTCTGACCTTTGGTCTTATGGCCCTTAGGCTTCTGGGCCTTGGGCTTCGGACCTTTGGGCTTTTCACCTTTGGGCTTTTCACCTTTGGGCTTCTGGCCCTTGGTCTTCGTACCCTTTATCTTCTGGAACTTCTTCTTGCTCTTGGTCTTGCTCTTGTTCTTGGTCTTGGTGCTGTCGGTCATCTCTCCCCTGAAAGACGACGGCTTGGCCGGCTTCCTCGCTACGCGACGCTGGAAGGCGGCTGCGTTCACACCCTTTCCCGGCGCCGGTCGCTCCTTCGCCCCGCCCCCACGTCCGGGGCCAGTGGACCCCTTCTTGGCTCCACCTCCTGCGGCAGCGCCACTGGGTGTGACTTTCTTATCCTTCTTGACGGACCTCTTGACACGGACCTTGCGTGTCGCCAGGGGGGTGCCGTCCAGCTTCAGAGCCAGCTGCACCGAGTCAGCGCTCTGCACACAGGACACAGACAGGAAGTAGTCTTGCATAAGGTAGGACAGGACACTATTTATTTATTGTTACTGCCCCTACCACTAATTTAATAATGACTAGCCTTGTACATCTCGTTCGCATGGCCATGTCAGCTCAGTGATGTGAGAGGCCCTCACCTCAAATAGGATGTAGCCGAAGCCTTTCCCAAGCCCGGTGTTTTTATCTCTGATCAGACGCACGGCTGTCACGGCGCCACACCCCTCAAAGTGTTCCCGCAGAGTCGCCTCCGTCAGCTCTACACAATACATAGATGAGGAATGGGTTGACACAATACATGGATATATTTATATTCATAACAATAAATATATACAGCAAATATAATTAGTTTATCATTTGTGCATTTTTACGCTTTTATTCAATAAGATACAGGAAAGGCAGAGGAGAAATGCACCAAAGGGAAGGAACCGAACCCAGGTCGCTGCAATTAGGAATGCGCCTTAATGGTATATAAATGTATAAATCTACATCCAGACAACCTAGAGATTGACTCACCGAACGCCAGGTTCCCCACGAACACAGACCTCTTGTGGTCATGCTGAAACATTGAGGAGAGAGTCAGTGTTGAGGAACATGGCACTGATCCACCATTCAGGATAAGTCAGGTGACTAAGCGTGCTTTGGGGATCATTCTTGCCTATAGTCAGGTGACCTACCGTGCTGTCTGTGACGCTGTCCACTCGGATGACGAAATCTTTCGCCACCTCCAGCCCGTTCCTGCGGAAAGGTGTGTGTGACTTAGTAGTTCATGTGTTGCTTAGCGATAAAAAGATGAGGGAGCTGCCCTACCTCTCCAAAGCCTTGCAAGCGCCCTCTTCGTCCTTGAAGACCACATAGGCGTTCAGACTCTGCTTCATGGGGTGAACTTTACGCCTGTGGACCAAAACGACAGGTTGACAACAAGACGCAACCAAAGTTCTGAAGGATGCTGACGAGACACGGACAGACTGTTATCCAGGCAACCCATGGTGCTACAATGGCAACGTGATCTTTTGACACTTACTGGATGGTCGCTACTCTAAGAGAATCTGATGGATCCTCCCTCACCTGTAGAGAGAGACATACACACAGAGTGAGGTTAGAGACATTTGTCACTAGTACGGGAGAAGAGAGAAGGTGCAGGTCAGAGACGTGTCACTAGTAAAGGGGAGTGCAGAAGGAGAGAGAGGAGGTGCAGGTGAGCGATGTGTCACTAGTTCAGGGTCTGGTGTGAGAGGAAAGGTGTTCTTACCACTGAGCGGAAGCGCGTGGACTCCACGGCCCCCTTCTCTCTGAACAGCTTCAGCAGGCCCTAGGGGACCAGACGGATGCTCAGAGGGGTCGCACAGGGCGCTGGGGTCCACTAGAGGGTTCTGCCGAACGCTGCCTTACCTTCTTGGTGAAGCTGGCAGGGAGGTTCCCCACGAACACTGTCCTCTTCTTTTTCTCCTCGTCTTCCTCGTGAGACGCTGAAGGTGGGTTTCTCGGTCTCTTTGCTGGTTGGACCGCCTCTTCCTCATCCATTCCCAAAGCAACGGCAGCTTTCCTCCGGTTTGCCTTCGAGGGCTTCTTCTGTTGCTCTTGTTGGTCTGCGTTCTGCAGCGCGCTTTCCCTGCAGGATACAACAATCTGAGTTTAATACTGGAACACACGGCCTGACTCACCTGTCCACTAACGGCACAGGTGACTCGCCTGTCCACTAACGGCACAGGTGACTCACCTGTCTACCAGCTGCTGACAGTCTGCAGGCTCATCCTGTGACTTCTTCTGGTGTTGTAGGGCTGGAGCTTTGACCCCTGCTGGCTCAGTCTGCTTCTTGACTCCCGGGATCTTTTCAGCGGGCTGCCATGGCAACAACACAACGTAGATGGAAATCAACACTTGGTATTGATATTTTAATGTGGCTGATCTAACCGCAAGCCTATAATAGGCGATCACATCAGCGTTTGAAAGAACAAGTCTAAGGCATTTAAATCATTCAGAAAACTTAAGAATTTAAGGCTTCACGTATTAAAATTAAGTTGCTCTTTCATGACCGAGGATGACATAAGCTGTCCGTAGAGGTGCAATATTGATTGGTTTCTCGCCATTAAATACAATCATAATACTTATTAGGTTGCAATGTCCTCCAAGTCCCTTGCGGCTACGGCTGATCAATTGCTGTGATTATCATAAGCCTAGACCGGTGCATTCCGGAAGAGGTTTCTTTATTTACCTTCGGTGCTGGAATGAACAGCAGCGGGGCGGGAGCGGCTGAACTGAACAAGGCCGACAGAGACCCTGACCCCGCCGGGGGGGTGGGAAACAAGCTGCCGGAGACCTGTCCAAACTCATAGTCCGCCGACTTTTGGTCAGACTCGACCGCCTCACTGGAGAGACACGACACGGCATGGTAATGATCACTGCTGTACAGTTACGGCGCACAACTCAAACGAGAGGCTGGACACTACAGTAATGAAGGTTCCACAGTAAATTATTACATGCATAATATCTTATTATTAGAAAAACAAATGGACCAACCTCTTTTTAAGCTCCTTCTTCATAATTATTTCCAAAGCTTTCCCCACGATTTTGCACTGCTTTACGTGTTAATAACTAACATTCGACAATACAGTTTAAACTCTATAAAACCCGTCAAGTAAACATTTGAACATCAACTTGCTTTCAACTCTCACGTTTTCCCTTGACGTCCGCCCTATTCATGTGTCCGACAGGGAACACGTACAGTAGTTAAGGTTCCTACATGTTCTAAACGTTAATAGTATTCCATTATGATAAATGTAATCTTTTAAATTAATTAAATGAGAAGAAATGCAAAAATATGATGCGTATCAAGATCCGATAATAATAATATATATTAAAAAAATGTCTGCGGCAATGTTTTGGTGCAACATTTACATATGTCATTTCCGGTCTATTTTTTGAGATGCCAAACAAACCTTTTGGGAGCAATAATGAATAACTCTGGCATTTATGCGCTGGTTCGAACATAGGTATTCTATTTTTCCATTATTGCCCCTAAACTCTTATTCACTTTATTTTTGTAAATAATCCCAACTGTTCGTGCCAGTGTTTGGTCCGTGATAAATTAAGAGGCAGCATTTTAACATCTTCTAGAAGATCGGGTGTGAGACGGCAGCCGTCTGTATGGTTTTGGATAATATGTCTGCAGCGGACAGTAGAGAGGTGGAGATGCCGGCGGAGGCTCTCGGTCGACGGGTGTCCTGCGAGGGAGAGCGAGGAACGGTGCGCTACGTGGGAGAGGTCCCTCCGACAGCAGGTATACACCGGGTCGGTGTGATTAGATCCACTGAACTAATGACATGTCGGCCTCCAACTTCATCACATTGAGGCCGACAGAGTTCAGAAAGGACAGTACTTGGATATTTTATTGCACAATGTCATACATAATCCAGTTAATGTCCGCTCTACATAGCTAGGGATGAAGCAGTGATGTGTGTGTCTGTCAGGGCCGTGGCTGGGCGTGGAGTGGGACAATTCGGAGCGTGGGAAACACGACGGCAGCCATGAGGGCATCAAGTACTTCACCTGCAGGTAGTCCTGACCCCTTTCCCCTCTGCCTTGACCCAGTGCAGACTATCAGAGTGTGATTTGTATTGCTTGTGCTCAGACACCCCACGGGGGGATCCTTCGTGCGGCCCAAGAAGGCCTCCTTCGGGGTGGACTTCATGAGTGCCGTGCGGGACCTCTACCAGTTCAACTTGCAGGAGGTGTTTGGTCCGCAGACCACCATCGCTTCCAAGACCGTGGAGGTCTCCGGTTTCACCAAGAACAGGTAGCCACCTAAGAGCAGCCGCCCCAGGGGAGATATAAAGTCTAAGTATATAGTTAAAGTCTAATGGTATATAGGAGGTCATGTCATCTGGAGGCTGTGGCGGTGATGTCATCAGGGGGGTGTTTGCAGGGCCGACAGTCTGGGGGTGGTCTCTCTCAGGCATCGGGAGGTCAGCAGTCCTGGACCCGGAGACCAGATCCGGACCTTCATGCCCGGTATCCTTCTCGTTGCTGTTTTTGATAAATAATTATTTTTCTATTTTATGTTAGTGTGTACCGTGGCGTGCTCTCCTTAGCGTGTTGTAGATGTGAGATCTCTGGACCTGTGTGGGAACCTCCTGTCCAGCTGGGAGAACGTGGCAGAGATCACAGAGAACATTGAGCACCTGCGAGAGCTGCTCCTCAGGTAAGGGGACGGGGGACGGGGGACGGGGAGGGGGTGTTGTGTGTGTGTGTGTGTGTGTGTGTGTGTTTCCGGTCACGTGACTCTAACCATTCCTCTACTTCCTGTCGCTCTCTCAGCCACAACCGCCTGTCGCTGATCTCCGACCCCGTGTCTCTAAGTCACGCCTTCTCTAGCCTGACCGTGCTGTCCCTGGCCGGCTGTCAGCTCACATGGACTCAGGTACGGCCAGGCCCTCACACCATGATGTAACAGCCGCTTTTACCCTTGTCTAATGATTCACACATCTCTGTAAATGTGCTTCAGTAGAACTGGATAGCATATCATAACACCCTTTACTATATGGTTAATCATATAAAATTGTACTTGATAATATGATGGACATGTTTGATCAGATAATGGAGGATTTTATAAATGAATGATCTGCTCTTTGACTTTCAGGTGCTCCAGTGCGCCCCCATGTGGCCACGGCTGGAAGAGCTCTACCTCGCAGAGAACGACATCACAGAACTCAGCAGGTTGGCTTTTTGGTGGATTCTATACCCCAGTGAACTGCTTAGAAGCTGGCTTGAAGCTGGTTAGAAGCTAGTATGAAGCGGGTTAGAAGCTGGTACGAAACGGTTTAGAAGCTGGTACTGAGCTGGTTAATAGCTGGTGCAAAGCAGGATAGAAGCTAGTTATTAGCTTGTATAAAGCAGACAGGAAGTGGGTTAGAAGCAGATTATAGGCTAATTAGAAGCCGGTACAAAACGGGATACACGCTAGTTGAAAGCTGATTAAAAGCTGGTAAGAACCTGGTTAATAGCTAGTTATAAGGTGTTTCACGTAATGATGACTTGCTGCCCATCTCCCCTGAAGGCCGCTGGATGTCGTGCAGGACCTGAGAGTGCTTGACCTGTCCAGTAACCCATTAGTACAAGACAGCATCCTCAGCCTGGCTTACCTGCCCAGGTATGTACCAATTACCAATTACACCTGCCCAGGTATTTACCAATTACCAATTACACATGCCCAGGTATTTACTAATTGCCAATTACCTCACCTTAATAATAAAGTACATCATATCAGAAGAGATGATCAGAGGATACCTAACCTACCTTGAGGGCATTGTCTTCCTAGGCTGGAGAACCTGAACCTGTCCACGACGGAGCTGTCTGGTCTGCAGTTCGACGACGTTCCTCCCGGTAGTTAACAGCCTTTATTTACCTCTTTTTGGCCTCTCTATAGCCTTTTTGTTAGCATCTCCATCACATTTTTGTTCCTCTGTAAGCCTCTCCATAGACTTTAACTACCTCTGTTGGCATGCAACCATGGGAGCTAGACTCAATATGGCAGCATAAGACATATGACCCTTTACTCCTTTTCTTCATAGGGGGTAAGACCGGGATGTTTACCACCCTGAAGGTTCTCATCTTGAACCACAACAACATAGCTCAGGTACACACTCTCTCTAACTCTCTAACTCACTCACACACTTACACACTCACACACTGAGTCTCTGTCTCCCTCTAGTGGTCGGCGGTCAATGAGCTGGCTAAGCTACAGAGCCTGGTGGAGCTTTCCTTTCGCCATAACAACCAGCTGACCAACGACCTCACGCCTCAGACAGCCAATCAGCTCATCATAGCCAAGCTGCCCCAGTTGGCCGTCCTCAACAAGAGTCGGGTTGGTAGAAACCGGCCCGGACCGGTTTAGCACGTGAACTGGTCATGGGTTCAAATACCGTTGAAACAGATTTGCATGAAGGTTTAAAATGTTGTGTACGTGTTTCCATGGCGACGACCAGGTGCTCCCAGATGATCGCCGGGGGGCGGAGCTCGACTACATCAAGACGTTCGGATTGGAGTGGCTGGCGTCCGGAGGGAACCGGGACCCCGCGGAGAACCGGCCCAGTGCCGCCTTCACCTGCACGCACCCCCGCTACCTGCCACTCATCCAAAGTACACCGCCTCATAGCAGACATAACACTACACCGCAGAGCAGCGCAGAACTACATTACCTACCGAGCAGCTCAGAAATAACATCTCTATACTGTGTGTGTGTGTGTGTGTGTGTGTGTGTGTGTGTGTGTGTGTGTGTGTGTGTGTGTGTGTGTGTGTGTGTGTGTGTGTGTGTGTGTGTGTGTGTGTGTGTGTGTGTGTGTGTGTGTGTGTGTTCCCCAGAGTATGGCGCTGCAGAGGAAGGGGAACTTAAGAAGCAGACGCCATTCGCTCTCAAGAATCAGCTGATCAGTTAGTCCCCTCCCCCTTCCTTCACAATGACACGCAATTTACCCATTAATTTAGATATGATAGATTTAAATGAATATCTTTGTACACTTTTATCTCCTCTCTCCGGTCACCTGTCTCTCCTTCTCTTACCTGTCTCCCTGTCTCTCCTCTCACTCTTCTAACCTGTCTCTCCTCTCACCTGTCTCCCTGTCTCTCCTCTGACTCCTCTCCCCTGTCTCTCCAGGTGTGACGATTGTTTGTCCAGAAGAGGCGGAGCGTCTTCCCGTTGTTAAGAAGCTACCAGGTACAACAGGCAACGCTTTTTCTTCTGTAGTGCTAAGCAGAGGCAATTAAGGTCACTAGCCGCTAACCAGCAGGTCTTC
This sequence comes from Gadus chalcogrammus, assembly GCF_026213295.1. NCBI lineage: Eukaryota > Metazoa > Chordata > Actinopteri > Gadiformes > Gadidae > Gadus > Gadus chalcogrammus. The sequence goes on along the minus strand of NC_079414.1, from coordinate 21,546,339 downwards.
ACACTAGCTTAGGAGCGCAAACTAGCTGCTAAATGGCAGCTAACTAGCTTACTAGTCTTACTAGCTGATAACTTAAACTAGCAGCTAACTTACACCCATCAGCGGCTAACTAGTGGTTAACTATTGGTTTACTAGCAGCTAACTTACACCTAAGCAGCTAGTGGCCAGCCACTAATCTCACAAATCAGACAAAAAATCTATGTCTAAACTGTTGGCAGACGAGCTCAGATCTGGGTGAAGGGGACGTTTCCCTCTCTTTTGGCACCTATATTTTCCGACCAATCATGATGTAGCTGGAGGCGGGACCTGTAAGCAAGTAATTGGGGAAGGCAATCAGCCAACGGTCTTACACTAATAAGGTTTCCACAGGTTTCCGATTCACATGGGGTAGACTGGCCATTCTGTAGGTCCCCTTCTCAAGCTCATCCACTCGCAAAATCAGTTTTATTTTTTTAAGAATATGGAAGGAAATAGGAAGCACGGTGTGACTCACAACCACCTAGTGGCTAACTAGCAGCTAACTGACGGTTCTCTTGCTCCTCCAGACTCCATGACGGTGCAGAAGGTGAAGGGCCTTCTGTCCAGGATGCTTAAAGTCCCCGGAGCAGCAATCACACTGACCTACACAGGGCCCAAGGTACTCTCTCTGTGTGTGTGTGTGTGTGTGTGTGTGTGTGTGTGTGTGTGTGTGTGTGTGTGTGTGTGTGTGTGTGTGTGTGTGTGTGTGTGTGTGTGTGTGTGTGTGTGTGTGTGTGTGTGTGTGGGTGTTTTTGTGGGTGTCTGATGTGTTAATACCAGGTGTGTGTGTGTGGTTCTCCAGATGAACGGGTCTGAGGTGGACCTGGACAATGACCTGAAGCCGCTCCAGTTCTACTCCATAGAGAACGGAGACTCCCTGCTGGTCCGCAGAACGTGACCTTCGACCCCTGGGCCAGAACCGCACACGGGCGGGGTCAAGAGGTTTAGGACCGGGTCAGTTAGGACTTGAATCCCTGACCCAGAACCTGCTACAGCTATGTCGAAATGCTTTGTCTTCCCTGCCTTATACTCAAACAGACCATAATAAACACTCTTCCACTGTCTAGAAACAAACTGCATGTTGGAGTGAATTCATTCATGTGTCCATCAGATATCAGGCTCCTGAATGATTTCATCACCCTTTCTGAATTCTGTTAAGAATTTTAGTAGCTTTTTATTTAATTTTTTTTACTCCCGGCATTATCCCGTTGAGCCACTGACATTCCTGAGAACAGCATGAAACCTCATTCACATGGTGAAAATGTCGATTGATAAGGACACATCAAGAAAACTCCAAGCATACATTTCACAAGAGAATTAAGGGCTTTCTTAAAAGAGTACAGATCTGAAAATGTGCACTGTATATGGTATCCACCTTATGATAGCCGTATGGTAGTTATACAATAACAAAATGGTCATGTAGGCAAAATGGTTTGAGACTGTGGACGTTTGGCTTTTCTATGAAATTGTGGGAAAAGTCAACATTTTTAGAGCAGAAGGCCAGGGTGAAAAAGATGTATCTGATTTTAGAGATTAATATGATGAAAGAATTTTGAGTCCAGGTCACTCTCGTAACGAGAAAAAAGGCTTATTCATTTTTTTTTTTTAATCGCACCACCTTTGGGTGCAGTACTACAATTTGGATTTATTAGTAGTGGGGAGTATTGGTATGCACCTAATCATAGTTTTATGTTTTTTTATTCAATAACAAAATGGTCATATAAGAATAATGGGATAACTGCTCGAACCTTATTGGCCAAAATCTCAAATGGAACTAACTAAAACAAATTCTGTTTGATGAATTTTGTTAGGCTTTGTCTAGATCTTATGTAGCGGTTTTGGTGATTTTTGATTATTTCTGAAGCCTGTGAATCTCTTTTATCATTTTCAGGGTTTTATAAATGCGTCTGATTCTAGAGATTATTATTCGGATGGAACTTTGGGTCCAGGTCATAAACCTGATTTTTTTTTTTTTACAATAGCGCCACCTGTTATTACCATGTTTATTTATTTTTGCACAGTGTGGAGCATTGACCCTTTAACATTTCACTTCAATTTATTGTATGTGACAAATAAAAACACTTGAACTTGAACTTGAACTTGAACCTTTGGGTGCAGTACCACACATTTGGGTTTGAGGGGTTATGGTAACCATACCTGAACATTTCAAGAGTTTTCGACTTACGGTATAGGCTGCAGTATGACTTTTACAGAATTTGAGGGGGAAAAAAACGTTAGAGAAACAAAAGGTGCCAAGCATTTTCGCTGTTCGGACCCCTAAATAATAAAGCCTTGATAGTCCATGCCAGCTCGTGCTGTAGGGGGCGATCGAGTTTCCCGCCTGTTCTCTCCGGAAAAAGGAGCGTCTGGCAGTCTGGCGGGCTGATTCAAAACAAAGATGGAGGTATCCGGAGCGCTGCAGTTTCTCCGCCTAAACAACCTAAACTCAGGTACAGTTTACGAGTTAATTATGGAAAAGTTTATTAAACTTAACTCGGGTTGAGTTGGACAGTTTATTCAACAAATCCCATTGACACTTTACACAGTTTAGACAACTATTTCGGTGTTGCCAATGCCTAGTGTTTAGCCAGGGACCAATAATGCATTCGACTTATTAACAAAATCTAACCGCTCTGATGAGATCGTCCATTCAACATTACTAACATACTATATTCAACATGACAAATAATCATGAAGCAGATACCAGTTAGAAGCAAAAAGTATGCAATAGAGCCTGTCTGTTATAGTAAATACAGAGACGGGTCATGAGGGAGCAGGTAAGGGTTAGACAGTAGGAGACAGGTCATTATGGAGCAGGTAGGGGTTAGACAGTACAGTGACAGGCTATTAAGGAGCAGGTATTGGTTAGACGGTAGGAGACAGGTCATTAAGGAACAGGTGCCGGTTAAACAGTAAAGAGTCTGGTCATTAAGGAGCAGGTAAGGGTAATACAGTAGGAGACGAGTCATTATGGGGCAGGTAGGGGTTAGACAGTACAGAGACAGGTCTTTACGGAGCAGGTAGGGGTTAGACAGTACAGAGACAGGTCATTATGGCGCAGGTAAGACAGTAGGAGACCGGTCCTGGGGAAGACTGTACAGGGGCAGGTCATTAAGGAGCTTGGTCAAGTAAAAGTAAGTTGAGCTGTTGTAAACTTTGGTGTCCACTGTCCAGTTTGGGTCGAGGTGTTATGGGATTATGAGTTTACGGAGGTGGAGCCCCTGGATGCAACCATAGAAGAAGAGATCAGTGTGGGTGGAGTCAAGGCCTTCACCCGGCTGTACAGCTGCCTGCTGCCCTACGCCTCTGACCAGCGGGACGACTCAGGACAGGTTGGGGAGGTGTGTGTGTGTGTGTTAGCAGGAGTGTGTGCGTGTGTTAGTAGTAGTAGTAGTAGTAGTGGTGTGTGTGTGTGTGTGTGTGTGTTAGCAGGTGTGTGTGTGTGTGTGTGTGTGTGTTAATAGTAGTAGTAGTGGTGTGTCTGTGTGTGTGTGTGTGTGTGTGTGTGTGTGTGTGTGTGTGTGTGTGTTAGCAGGAGTGTGTATTTGTGTGTGTTAGTTACGGTGCTCCCCCTGTTCCCTCCAGATCGTGTGGGAGGAGCTGGGGAACAGTGGGGGGTCCTCCAGGAGTCTGGTGGCCTTGCTGGCCTACCTGGTGCTAAAGGGGAGGAGCAATGGAGCCTCCGCCCACCAGAGGACCACCGCCCTGCAGGCCGCCTCCCTCTACCTACTGCTGCTGGGGGTCCCCGGTGAGACCACCTCCTCCGTCTACTGCACCACCACCACCTCCTGCATCTCCTCCGTCTACTGCACCTCCACCACCTCCTCCAACTACTGCACCTCCACCACCTCATCCTACACCTCCTCCAACTACTGCACCTCCACCACCTCCTGCATCTCCTCCGTCTACTGCACCTCCACCACCTCCTCCTACACCTCCTCCAACTACTGCACCTCCACCACCTCCTCCTACACCTCCTCCAACTACTGCACCTCCACCACCTCCTGCATCTCCTCCGTCTACTGCACCTCCACCACCTCCTGCATCTCCTCCGTCTACTGCACCTCCACCACCTCCTGCATCTCCTCCGTCTACTGCACCTCCACCACCTCCTGCATCTCCTCCGTCTACTGCACCTCCACCACCTCCTACATCTCCTCCATCTACTACACCTCCACCACTTCCTCCACCTTCACGTTCATCATCACTGCTAAACAATGAGGCCTTTTATGTTTCACTTTCATTGTTTCTCATGTTTCTCTGCTGTGATTGGACAGTAGAGGTTAGTTAATTTAATCTCTGCTGTGTTTGGACAGTAGAGATTAATTAATGTATTCTCTGCTGTGATTGGACACTAGAGATGAGTTAATGCATTCTCTGTGATTGGACAGCAGATGTTAATGTATTCTGTGCTGTGATTGGACAGTAGTGGTGTGTTAATATATTCTCTGTGATTGGACAGTAGATGTTAATGTATTCTGTGCTGTGATTGGACAGTAGAGGTTAGTTAATGTATTCACTATGATTGGACAGTAGATGTGAATGTATTCTGTGCTGTGAGCGGAGAGTAGATGTTGACGGTGTGTTTCTCGGCTCCAGGGAGCATTGCCAACCAGATGTTCCACCAGGTGTTGTTTGACACCTGCTCAGACCTGCCGTCTCACTGCTGGCCACAGGACTTCACCAAGAAACGCAAGAAGGATGCCGCGAAGGGCAGCCAGGCCGAAGGCAAGCGCTCCAAGCCTCCACGCAAAGACCACGACGAGGTCAGACCCAGGAACCCACTCTGTACCTAACCTGACCCTTTATTAGAGCTGCTCGATAATGGAGAAAATCATAATAAGGATTATTTTGGTCAATATTGAAATCACGATTTCATTTCTCAATTTTTTTGAGTTTGAAAACATGATTCGTTTTTTCAGCATTTCTCTCCAATAAAAAACACTGAGAATTATGGAAATGTCCCTCTAAAAAAATCCGTAAATGTTGGAATAGAAAATTTTCAGATTTAAAATAATGTAAAAAACAACAACTAAATTATCGATTTATATTACTTTTAGGAGAGTTTGACGCAAAAATTAAATTAATGGCACAGCCCTACCCCTTATGGGGGAAGTGACCACCTTGCCTCTAACTCTATAATGCACGGTGGCTATACAAAGGAAACCCATGTGTCACGTTGCGCTGCTAGCTTGGTAGCTCCTGGCTCACGGTGCTCCCTCCCCCAGGTGGACATGGAGGAGGAGCACGAGGAGGATGAGGAGGAGGTGCACCTGTCAGCCAAGGACCTGGTGACCATCAGAGACGGAGTGGTTCTCCTGGTCCAGAGTCTCCTCAGACTCCTCAAAACCTTCTCCCTCAAGGACACGCGCCAGAGCGCTATCAACTGTACCCAGGTACAGCTGACCCGCCCAGCTAGCCCACCACTCAGTAGTCTTTCGTCATTGATTATTATTGATTAATGATGAACGAATCGCTTTCTGTCTCCTTTAGATCTTCACTAAGCTGGTTTACTTTGAGGCAGTCCAAGGACAACTGAGGTTCTCTGCTCAACAGTGAGTTACTGTTTGGGGGGGTGTTGCCACAGGGTTAACGTGTGTGTGTGTGTGTGTGTGTGTGTGTGTGTGTGTGTGTGTGTGTGTGTGTGTGTGTGTGTGTGTGTGTGTGTGTGTGTGTGTGTGTGTGTGTGTGTGTGTGTGTGTGTGTGTGTGTGTGTGTGCCCAGCACAACGTAGTGCCTAGCTGCTGAACTCTCCCGTCACGGCCGGCAGATCACACACAGTTTGCAGTGTGTGCAGCATGTTAATGTGTGTGTATGTTGAGTATGGTAACGTGTGCCTGTTCCTCAGGGATGTGTCCAGGCTGGAGAGCTTACCTGAGATGGCCTTCTGTGGTCTCCGCCTGCTCCTCTCCCAGTACCACGGAGACCAGAAGGAGGTAGGACGCATCCCATAATTCTCTGACGCTTGGATATCAGCCTGCTGTTTATTCTGTTACTATGGACTAATGCTACTATGATTACTACTATTTACTACTACTACTATTCCTACTTTTAGTATTTACTACTACTATTCATACTATTAATATTTACTACTATTAATATTTACTACTACTATTACTCTTACTGCTATAAAGTCTTTCAGCTAAAGACGCTTGTAGCAGATTGAGGTTCTTTGTCAGGACTGGCCTAGGATGTGTAATGTGTTCTGTGTGTGTGGTGTGTGTGTATGCAGAGCTTGAGGAGAATCTTCCATAGGCTCCTATATGTGATCCTGATGATGAGCAAGGCCAACAGAGGAAGACCCGCCCTCCTTGTGATATCGCAGACTGTCGTGGCTGCCCGTGGCCACGCCCTCCAGTTTGTCTGGTACACATCGCTTCATGCTGCAGGGTTTATAATCTCTCCCTTCCAGTGTGACGGTTTTAATTGTCTGTGTGTGCGTGTGTGTGTGTGTGTGTGTGTAGTCACCTGGTCGAGGAGATGAAGGAGACCGCCCTGCCTTTCGTGCAGATACTCCTGCAACACATCTGTTTCCAGGTCAGAGGCCAACAATCCACGCTAAATCTCATGTATACCTATAAGATAGATCCAAATTCACATGCTCAGGGCTTCACCTATTAGATCCAGATTCACTCCTGTTTACACCTATCAGATAGATCCAGATTCACTCCTGTTTACCCCTTTCAGATAGATCCAGATTCACTCCTGTCAAATAGATCCAGGTTCACTCCTGTTTACACCTATCACATAGATCCAGGTTCACTCCTGTTTAAACCTTTCAGATAGATCCAGATTCACTCCTGTTTACCCCTTTCAGATAGATCCAGATTCACTCCTGTTTACACCTATCAGATAGATCCAGATTCACTCCTGTCAAATAGATCCAGGTTCACTCCTGTTTACACCTATCAGATAGATCCAGATTCACTTCTGTTTACAACTATCAGATAGATCCAGATTCACTCCTGTCGGATAGATCCCGGTTCACTCCTGTTTACACCTATCAGATAGATCCAGATTCACTCCTGTTTACACCCATCAGATAGATCCAGGTTCACTTCTGTTTACAACTATCAGATAGATCCAGATTCACTCCTGTTTACACCTATCACATAGATCCAGGTTATGGAACTTTATTAGTGCATCCACCCGATGCCGTGGCTGTTCTGATAAAGTTTGATCTTTTCAGATGTTGGAGAAGTGTGAGTACCGTTGCCATGGCTCCCAAGCGGTGGGTGTGCTGGTGGCTCTGTTGCCCAGTGAAGACTACGCCTCCTTCGTTAAGTGGCTCTCTGGATACTCCCGACACACCAAGGTAACACCACCCATCCACTCCACCCACACCCTCCAAGGTAACACCACCTCCACCTCTGCCCACACACTTAAATGTAACAACCCTCTCCACCTCCTAGGTAACACCACCCACCACCTCTTCCACCCAGCTAATCCAATTATTATTATTATTATTATTATTATATTATTATTATTATATCTATTGAATGGTTATATTCTATTATTGTATGTTGTATCTGTTGAATGGTTCTATATTATTCTGTTATATCTGCTGTAGAAGGTTCTGTATTATTGTATGTTATATCTATTGTATTTTGTTATATATTATATTATTGTAGGTTATATGTGCTGTAGAAGGTTCTGTATTATGTATGTTATATCATTTGTATTGTTATATATTATATTATTGTATGTTATATGTGCTGTAGAAGGTTCTGTATTATTGTATGTTATATCATTTGTATTGTTAGATATTATATTATTGTGTGTTATATGTGCTGTAGAAGGTTCTGTATCATTGTATGTTATATCATTTGTATTTTGTTATATATTATATTATTGTGTGTTATATGTGCTGTAGAAGGTTCTGTATTATGTATGTTATATCATTTGTATTGTTATATATTATATTATTGTGTGTTATATGTGCTGTAGAAGGTTCTGTATTATTGTATGTTATATCATTTGTATTGTTATATATTATATTATTGTGTGTTATATGTGCTGTAGAAGGTTCTGTATTATTGTATGTTATATCATTTGTATTGTTATATATTATATTATTGTGTGTTATATGTGCTGTAGAAGGTTCTGTATCATTGTATGTTATATCATTTGTATTGTTATATATTATATTATTGTGTGTTATATGTGCTGTAGAAGGTTCTGTATCATTGTATGTTATATCATTTGTATTTTGTTATATATTATATTATTGTGTGTTATATGTGCTGTAGAAGGTTCTGTATTATGTATGTTATATCATTTGTATTGTTATATATTATATTATTGTGTGTTATATGTGCTGTAGAAGGTTCTGTATTATTGTATGTTATATCATTTGTATTGTTATATATTATATTATTGTGTGTTATATGTGCTGTAGAAGGTTCTGTATTATTGTATGTTATATCATTTGTATTGTTATATATTATATTATTGTGTGTTATATGTGCTGTAGAAGGTTCTGTATTATTGTATGTTATATCATTTGTATTGTTATATATTATATTATTGTGTGTTATATGTGCTGTAGAAGGTTCTGTATTATTGTATGTTATATCATTTGTATTTTGTTATATATTATATTATTGTGTGTTATATGTGCTGTAGAAGGTTCTGTATCATTGTATGTTATATCATTTGTATTTTGTTATATATTATATTATTGTGTGTTATATGTGCTGTAGGAGGTTCTGTATCATTGTATGTTATATCATTTGTATTTTGTTATATATTATATTATTGTATGTTATATCATTTGTATTTTGTTATATATTATATTATTGTGTGTTATATGTGCTGTAGGAGGTTCTGTATCATTCTGTATTATGTATGTTATATCATTTGTATTGTTATATATTATATTATTGTGTTATATGTGCTGTAGGAGGTTCTGTATCATTGTATGTTATATCTGTGTAATGCCTACATCGTGTGTTATGCTAGATGGTGTACCGTCTGTTTGCGGTGGATGTGGTGATGGTGCTGTTGCAGCAGCCGGAGAGAGCTGCGGACCTGGGGGCAGCGGCGGAGGTGGCGGTCCTTCTGCCCCACCGCTACCTGGTGCAGAGCCTGCTGTTCAGCCGCCGCACCGACTCCTCCCCCACCGTGCGTGGCCACGCCCTCTCCTGCCTGGCCCAGGTCCTGGAGATGCCTTCCCTCAACGCCTCCCGTGCCGTGCAGGACCTCTTCACCAACTGTATGTACTCTACTCAATCTAGATCTATTTTATATACATAAATACACTGTGTGTCTTGTATGTACTGCAGTCCTAAGTGTGTGTGTGTGTGTGTCTGTGTCTGTGTGTAGCTGGGATCAGCACGGTCCTGGAGGGAGAATCCACTGAAGGTACTCAACTTAACGCTTCAATGACATGTCTCATCCCTTTAATGTACACCACTGAGAGCTGGTGATTCTAGGTTGTCCCAGCGCTTGATTGGCTGAGAGCTGCTGTGTCTAGGTTGTTCTAGTGTGTGATTGGCTGAGGGCTGGTTTGTCTAGGTAGCTCTAGCGTGTCATTGGCTGAGAGCTGCTGTGTCTAGGTAGTTCTAGCGTGTCATTGGCTGAGGGCTGGTGTATCTTGGTAGTTCTATCGTGTGATTGGCTGAGAGTTGGTCTTTACAGGTAGTTCTAGCATGTGATTGGCTGAGAGCTGGTTTGTTTAGGTAGCTCTAGCGTGTGATTGGTTGATCTCAGGAACGATTGGCGCCCAGCAGACCCAGAAGACGTATCGCACGCTGTCCTTTAAGACGTTGGAGATCACCAACACTGGGGACCCCACCGGCTACGAAGGTAACCCTGAAATAACCTTTACTATCACTAACATTTACCGTCACTAAACTTTACTATCACTAACCTTTACCATCCCTAACCTTTACCATCACTAACCTTTAAAATCACTAACCTTTACTATCACTAACCTTTCCAGTCACTAACCTTTCCCATCACTAGGCTTTAACATGACTAAATTAACAAAACAAATCAAATGGAACATGTTACATGTTAACACATGTTTCCTTAACATGTATCATATTAAATCATCATGTGAACATGTATAATGTTAAAGAAATTGTAAACCGGTGTGTGTGTGTTTGTGTGTTAACATGTTGGTTAGCATGTGCACACATGTAAAGACATGTGTTAACATGTGAGTTAACATGTGTAAAAGTGATTAAACGTGCATATGTGTGTTAAAATGTGTGAACGTGTGTTAACATGTTCTGGTGCTCCCCAGGTAAAGAGAACCTGGCCCTGCTAATGAGACGTGTGGCGGACTGCAAGACGGGGGTCAGGAAGTCTGCTCTGCAGGTGACAGAGAGCCAAACTTTATTTAACTCACTGGGCTGTTACGTTACTAGTATTATCTTATTTTGGTGCTGCCTCTCTTAGCATGGAAAGCCTAATAATATGTATGCTCACGATATATGTTTAATAATTATGATAAATATGATTCGTTTTTATTTCTTTGGATAAAGATTTTATAGTCAATCAAATATGTAAAGTACATTAAATACCAATCAAATCATTCAAATATTGGAGAGAAACCATCGAAGCTAATAGGAACCTCGCTGTATTTCATGAAACCTTCTAAGCCAATAGGAAAATGGCTGTCGTTCAAGCAACCTTCTGAGCCAATAGGAACCTTTGCTTTAGTTCAAGAAACCCATGATCCAATAGGAAGCTGGCTGTAGTTCAAGAAACCATCTGAGCCAATCAGAGCAGTTGGAGGACTTTCTGATAAAGAGGACAACATAGAAATCTGACCTTTGACCTCTGTCCCAGGCCATCCTTGCCTTGCTGAAGCACGGGGTCATCCCCATGACGACGGAGAACTTGTCGGTGTTGTCGGACCGCTGCCGCGACCCCGCCCTGTCCGTCAAGAAGAAGGCCCTGCAGTGTCTTGGGGAGCTGCTCACTGTGAGTCCACCTGATTGGTTCCCTGGGAAAGCCCGCCTTAGTCGCAGATCGAGAACATTCTCTGAATTGACCTGTTGCTAAGTCACGCCCCCCCGTCTTTACCATGACGAACTCAGACAAACAAACAAGACTCGATAACAAAAACATATGGAAAAGCGTCAGCTTACATTATATCAAAGCAGGTTTTGAACAAGTTTTGGGTGGGAAATGATTTAATTTCTTCCAGGATCCATCGAAAGGGTCTACATTATTCTATGGGGGGGTTTATTCAAAACGTTTAAATAATTACAGAAGGTAACAAGCTTAAATTCAGTTGGTATTCTGGCCTGCCGCACAGTCTGATCCACATTATGAAATATACCCCATTCTACGGCCTCCCGGGATACCGACCATCCGTGTTACATGTACCCCCATGTCGTTTTAAACAAACAACATAAATACACCATTAAATTGTTATAATATGCCTCATCCCTGTCGTTTTCAATGGAGGAGTCCGGGTGTCCGATGCCCGAGTATAGTCAAGGCTAGAATGTCATTGCATCACCTGCGTTCGAAGGGCGGAGCTCAGCGACAGGTCAATTGCAATTTTGTCAAGAGACAACCTCCTCAATGATTATCTGTTTGAAGATCTGATAGCATTGATCAGAAGAGCAGCTCCACAGGCAGACGTAGCCAGACCCATGACCCGCTCCCCACTCCCCCAGGCCCGGCCCGACAGTGGCGTTGTGCAGCGGGCCTGGCTGCAGGGCGTGGTCCCAGCGCTGGTGGACGCCGAGAGCTCGGTGCAGGAGAAGGCTCTGGAAGCCCTGGAGGAGACCCTCCTCTGCCAGGTCAAAGGTTACTCCCCCCAGCGCCACCTCGACGCCCCACAGCGGCTGGCCTGGGACCTGCTCGGGCTGCTCTGCTACGAGTGTCCGGAGCTCAGGTAGGTCCTCCACCAGGTCCTCTGTCCTCCACCAGGTCCTCTGTCCTCCACTACAGAGGACCTGGTGGAAGAATACTACAAAATATTAGGGATGCACCGAAATTTAAATTCTTGGCCGAAACCGAAACCGAAAATACTGAAACAGTTGGCCGAAAGCCGAAACCGAATACCGAATGTGGCCTTTGCTGTTTTTCATTCATTTTGCTTTAATTTTTCACCATTACAAAAAATCAAACAATTAAATGTCCTTTATAAACTTTTTTGTCTTGCTTTTCAATAGAAATAAAATCAATTACAAATTTGATACAAAACATTTATTTAATACTGAACGTTTTCTAACATTCCAGCAGACATTATAGCAAGAATTTAAGAACGATGTACCTTTAAATAAATGAGTAAAACATTTTTCCGAAACCGAAAATTATGTTTTGGGCCATTTTCGGCCAAACATTTTCCATGGCCGAATATTCGGTGCATCCCTACAAAATATCAATACTTCAAGGCGGCACTGAATCAACCTTGGGAGCACATGAGACCAAGACGGTCTCGGTATAAAGATGGGGAACGAATACATGAGTAGTGCAGACATGGCCCGCCCGGTGGGACCCCGATGCTAACCTGCCGCCTTCTGCTCCTGCCGTGGTCCCAGTCGCTACTTCAGCCGGGCCTTCAGCGTGTGGTCCAAGCAGAACAAGTTCTCCAAGTCCTTCTGCTCCAGCCTGCTGTCCCACACGGAGGCCGAGCACGCAGGCGGGGCATGGCTGCTGCTGTCCCAGGTGGCCCGCTGCACGCCCAACCTGCCCCTCACACCTGTCCTGCAGGCCTGGGACCACATGGTCAGGTGGGTACAGGACTGATCCTCACCTGAGACCAGATGGTCAGGTGGGTACAGGACTGATCCACACCTGGGACCACATGGTCAGGTGGGTACAGGACTGATCCACACCTGAGACCACATGGTCAGGTGGGTACAGGACTGATCCTCACCTGAGACCAGATGGTCAGGTGGGTACAGGACTGATCCACACCTGGGACCACATGGTCAGATGGGTACAGGTTAGACCCACGACTGGGGGGGGGTCTAACCTATACCCACCTTATTTTGAAAATAAACTTTGAGAAAGAAACGTTCGCTCAATCTCAAGAAGTGCTCTGATTGAAGTTTACCAATGAACAATCTGAATGATCTCATAATGAGGTATCAGAGAACGGATATTCCTTCTATACTTACTTATCGCCTTAATGGCTCATTGTTGGTTTTATATTTAATGTAGGGTTTGGTAACAGTAAGGTCATGGTTTGGTGCAGTGTTTCCCCTACCATTGTTCAGGCCTGGCGGCCCGCCAGGCCAACGAGCGCCCCCGCCAGGCCAACAACCGGCCAAAAAAATGAAAATACCAACAAATACTCTAGCATCCCGTGAAAAATGTATAACAAATCACACTATCAGCTCTTACCACCGGGCCTAAAAAAAATTCTAGGGGAAACACTGGTTTGGTGTGGTTACAGTGAGGTCATGGTTTGGTGTGGTTACAGTATGGTCATGGTTTGGTGTGGTTACAGTATGGTCATGGTTTGGTGTGGTTACACTAAGGTCATGGTTTGGTGTGGTTACAGTAAGGTCATGGTTTGGTGTGGTGACCGCTCATCACTTTAATGGGATGCTCATTAATCAAGCCTCTGCCCCATTCCAGCACCAAGGAGGTTGCCATGACGACGTGCTGTCACATCCTCAGTGTGGTGGGAGACGTCGCAGAGTATTTCAACGAGGACACGCAGAGCAGGATCGTCGGTGAGTTCTCACTCAACTTAATTCTTCAGTCCTTGAGGACCCGCCTGCCTGTACGTCACCCGTCTGTCTGATGATGACCTGTCTGTCTGTGTACAGATGAGCTGATGTCATGGTTGAAGACGATGGAGCTGTCTTTGGAAGTCATGAGTGCTGCCATGGAAACCTTGTTTCAGCTAGGACGTAAAGAGGACATCAAACAAACACAGGTAAAACCTCCCTCGCCTCTCCAGCACCTCCTCTCCTTCAGCTCCCCTCCTCCTCATCACCTCCTCTCCTCTCCATCATCTCCTCGTCATCACCTCCTTCACATTTAGTTTGAGTTCTACAATGTGGAAACTACGATATAAACTAGGAGGGGCGCCCATCCCCAGTCCTGGACTAGGGTCCTGATGATGTTTGTGGATTCTCCAGGCCTTCCTGGGCCTCCACTGTGGAGGTTTGGTGTCGATGTGTGAGACCTACCTGGCCGGCATCCTGTTGCGCCAGACCGGGGGTCACGACCTGGATCAGGACCTCATGGTGAGCAGGCCGTCGCGCTGTCTTTTATGATCTATTATTATGACAATAGATTATTATCTATCATGGCAGTACTGCTTCATGTTCTGTTATAACAGTACTGCTTCATGTTCTGTTATAACAGTACTGCTTCATGTTATAACAGTACTGCTTCATGTTCTGTTATAACAGTACTGCTTCATGTTATAACAGTACTGCTTCATGTTCTGTTATAACAGTACTGCTTCATGTTATAACAGTACTGCTTCATGTTCTGTTATAACAGTACTGCTTCATGTTATAACAGTACTGCTTCATGTTCTGTTATAACAGTACTGCTTCATGTTCTGTTATAACAGTACTGCTTCATGTTCTGTTATAACAGTACTGCTTCATGTTCTGTTATAACAGTACTGCTTCATGTTCTGTTATAACAGTACTGCTTCATGTTCTGTTATAACAGTACTGCTTCATGTTGTGTATCAGAAGTGTGTGTGTGTGTGTGTGTGTGTATGTGTATCTGATGGTGTATCCAAAGTTTGTGTATATGATAGTGTATCTAAAGTGTGTGTGTATCTGATAGTGTATCAGAAGTGTGTGTGTATCCAATGTGTATCGGATAGGGTATCTGAGCTGTGTGTATCTGAGGTGTGTGTATCTGAGGTGTGTTGTCGTGTCCCCAGGTGAAACACCTGCACCTGCTGGGCGTGGCCTCTCTGCATAGCCCCGCCCACGTTGGGAAGAGGACCGTCCTGCTAGTGGAGTCCATCCTGTCCTCCCAGAGAGACGCACACACTGGTACACATACACACGCACGCACGCCTAGCACACACATTAATTGGTGTGAAGGTCTTCTATCTTGGCTGATGCCCAGAAGTCTATTCTTGAATAGATCACTAACGTGTGTGTGTCTGTGTGTGTGTGTGTGTGTGTGTGTGTATGTGTGTGTTTGTCCAGGACCAGATGAGCCTCCAGAGTCTTCAACCCAAACCAGACCAAACTCTCTGCCCACCAAGGTCAGAGCCCACGCAGTCATCACACTAGGTATGCACACACACGCACGCGCGCGCACACGCACACAGGTACACAGGTACAGGGCCTCACGGTGCGTTGCCCTCCCTGTGCAGGGCGCCTCTGTCTGCAGCACGAGGACCTGACTCAGCAGTACCTGCCGGTGTTTGCGCGGGAGCTGCAGGAGGGGGCGGAGCTGGCGTTCAGGAACAACCTGGTGGTCATCATGTGTGACCTGTGCGTCCGCTACACCAACATGGTGGACTGCTACATCCCCAACATCTCCTCCTGCCTCCTTGACGACCAGCAGGTCATCCGAGAGCAAACCCTCATCATGCTCACCAACCTGCTGCAGGTGAGACCCGCGGTTACCGTGACGACGCTGTGCCTCTCTGTGACCTGTGCTGCGTGACTGTGTCCTTGACGTTGTGCGCCGGGTGTCCCTCTGGTCACAGGAGGAGTTTGTCAAGTGGAAAGGTTCGCTGTTCTTCCGCTTTGTCACCGTGCTGGTGGACCCCGTACCCGCCATCGCTAGGTAACCGCGCTGACCAATCAGACAGCACGAAGTACACTATACACTACTATATGAGAGGACCACAGATAAACTTTACCGTAATAGACGTACTGACCAATCACCAACTCATGTAATTAAATCATAATCTCGGTCTCGGTCTCTCTCTGCCTCCGTCTCTGCCTCTATCTCTGCCTCTATCTCTGCCTCTCTCTCTGTCTTTGTCTGTCTCTCTCTGTCTCTCTCTCTCTCTGTCTCTCTCTCTAGTCTGTGTGAGTTCTGTTTGGTCCACCTGCTGCTGAAGAAGAACACGGCCATGTTCAGCCAGCACTTCATCGAGTGCATCTTCCACTTCAACGAATACCGGAAACACAAGGCCTACAACCACTTCCCTGAGACCGACAGGTACACTGGGAATCTGAGTGGTTTTAAAGTGTAACTGCCATTTGGTAGACATTTTTATGCTACGTGTCCAAAATACAGTGAGGATGTACAATGCTTATCATTGGTGGCCACAGTGGGAATCCAACCCCTTGGTAGTGTTAATGTCATGGCTCGGGTTGTGTTCATGATGTCATGGCTCGGGTTGTGTTCATGATGTCATGGCTGTGACCTTGTGTTCATGATGTAATGGCTGTGACCTTGTGTTCATGATGTAATGGCTGTGACCTTGTGTTCATGAGGTCATGGCTGTGGTTGTGTTCATGGTGTCATGGCTGGGTTGTGTTCATGATGTCATGGCTGTGACCTTGTGTTCATGGTGTCATGGCTGGGGTTGTGTTCATGATGTCATGGCTGTGACCTTGTGTTCATGATGTCACGGCTGGGGTTGTGTTCATGATGTCATGGCTGGGGTTGTGTTCATGATGTCATGGCTGGGGTTGTGTTCATGATGTCATGGCTGGGGTTGTGTTCATGATGTCATGGCTGGGGTTGTGTTCATGATGTCATGGCTGGGGTTGTGTTCATGAGGTCATGGCTGGGGTTGTGTTCATGAGGTCATGGCTGGGGTTGTGTTCATGATGTCATGGCTGTGGTTGTGTTCAAGATGTCATAGCTGTGACCTTGAGTTCATGAAGGTTATTTTTTCGTTCTACCAGAGAGAGAACTCGCTTCTCGCTGAAGGGGCAGAGGAACCGCGAGAAGCGCTTCCGGATCTACCGCTTCCTGCTGGAGCACTTTACCGACGCGCAGCGCGTCAGCATCACCAACAAGATCAACCAGACCATCCTGGGTAGGCCGCCAGCCGGAGCTCCTAGCGAGCAGCGTGTGTGTGTCTCTGGGAGTGTCCCATGAGCCGAAGGAACCGTCAGCATGTCCATAACGCTCAGCGACGGCTCTCTCCTCCCAGGGTGCTTCGCCGACGACGAGCTGCCCCTGGACGCGGACGGAGCGGAGATCCTGGCGGAGACCTTCAGCATCCTGAGCCTGAAGGAGCTGAAGTTGCAGGCCGCCTCCGCCCCAGCAGGGGGCGCCGCGGCCGACGAGCCCGAGGAGGAGGGCCAGAACATGGCCAAGCTGCACGCCGCGCAGAAGAAGGTCATCTCCCAGGTAACCGCCCGATTGTACAAGGGGGTTGCCTAGGTAACCACCCGATCATACAAGGGGGGTTCCTAGGTAACCGTTGTAGAAGTGGGTTTCCTGGGTAACCATCCAAACATAGAAAGTGGTTTCCGAGGTAGCAGAACGTAGGTAACCATATTAGTACTATAGCAGATTAGTAGTACTTTAGAAGTACAGTACAACTACTATTAGTATAGTACTACTACTATAGTAGTAAAATAGTATTATAATACTGGGTGTTCCTCAGAAAGAAGGATAGTAGTACTATAGCAGCACTATAGTATGGTAGTACAGTAGTCTAATACTTGGTGCTTTTCAGTTCCAGAAGAAGGCCTTCATGGAGAACACGGTCCCCATCATCATAGCGCTGAAGAACATGCTGGAGCTCCGTCGCTCCCCCGTCATCAGGGACCTCATGGCCTACCTGCAGGTACAACAGTAACCCCACCGCCTGTCCGCAGGCAACGCTTGCCACACGGCCTGTCGCTAGGCAACAGTAACCATGGCGGTGTGTTCAGGTAGCCATGAAGGACCTGAAGGGTGAGGTGAAGGAGCTGTTCTCCGGAGACCAACAGCTAGCGACAGAGCTGGAGTTCAACCTGCAGGAGAAGGAGAACCTGGAGAACCAGACGTCACGCATGGTTAGTGTGTGTGTGTGTGTGTGTGTGTGTGTGTGTGTGTGTGTGTGTGTGTGTGTGTGTGTGTGTGTGTGTGTGTGTGTGTGTGTGTGTGTGTGTGTGTGTGTGTGTGTGTGTGTGTGTGTTAAATGTGATTTTGTTCCCCACAGTGTGTATGTGTGTAAACCACACTTTCTCCTCTCAATCTCATCTACCCCTCCTCTCTCTCTCCTCTACTCTCCTGCAGGACTCTGTGCAGAACTCTCCTGTACCTGCTGCAGCCAAACGGATAGCTCCCCCGCATGAATTCTCCACCCCCCAGCCTACGAAAGCCAATCACGTGCTGCTCAGCAGAGTGTCCACGACAGAGAGGTAGAGATATCACTTTATACGCTTTTTATGATTTAATATAAGAATTTGTATTACGACCTATATTCAGCACTAGACTTGATATATTTAAGGACAAAGTTGAATTTGAAATAATTTTACCAACCATATTAGTTACTGTGTGTGTGTGTGTGTGTGTGTGTGTGTGTGTGTGTGTGTGTGTGTGTGTGTGTGTGTGTGTGTGTGTGTGTGTGTGTGTGTGTGTGTGTGTGTGTGTGTGTGTGTGTGTGTGTGTGTGTGTCCACAGCCGGACTCCAAGGGGTCAGAGTGGGCGTCGGCAGACCCTTAATAGCCTAGCCCATCTGCAGAATACAGGTACGTACCTGCGGGTCTCCTAGCAACCACTGGGAACCCTAACAACATTGGAAGAATTCCTAATAAAGAGACTCGATCACATCCTGCTGAGGCCGGGTCCCATAATGATTGGATATATGACCGGCGTATTATTTTCTTGTGTTTGGTTTGTCCAGATTCTAATGTTTATGTGGCTCTCTTGCAGTGCTCTCCAAGAACTCCAAGGACAGAGCCATCAGCACACCTGTCGGTATGTAACACTGCTAGCCTGGGTAGCCCCGCCCTTTCTTCAGGCGATTTGAATTCGCCCTGCACAAGGGTCTGGAGAAGAGCAACACATTTCCTTCTGCTTCCGATACTTTTTTGCGGGAGCCAATCACCGAGCTGGCTTTTCCCCTTGGCATGTTATGGGCTGGTTTAACACAATGACGACAAGGGAAGCGACGGCAAGCAGCCAATCACGTACAGAGTATTTTGAACTAGGCCCCTGTTGATCACGCCTCGTGTGCTGAAGAAAATGACAGCAGCTTCCCCAGACCAACGTGAAATCTACGATTGGCTTGGTCTGGTAGTAGCCAGGCTATAACACTGCCCCATGACACCGCCAAACGCTTGGCTCTACGCTAGCCGCCGGTATAATTTAGCCGCGTCTAGCTCTATGCTAGCTCCTAGAAGTTTTCCTACTGCTTTGCTCTATGCTAGCCGATAGCATTTAGCCAAAGCTTGCTTTTTTAGTTGCTAGCAGTTAGCCCCTTTGATCTACGCTAGGCCTCCCTGGGAGGCTGCATCATTCCCAGCTAGCTGGAGATGGATTCCTACCGGTCTTCTTGAGAATGTCTGTTAGAGTAATTGGCTCCAGATGTTTAGTGTGGCCTGTTGGTTTGGTTCCAGATGTTGAATTCGACTGCACGTTCGGCGAGGCCGTCAGCGCCATCATGGAAGAGTCCCAAACAAGTGAGCAACTTCCTGTCTGCGTGGAAATAGAATTATCTTAGTATTCAATTCAATTTTATTTGCATAGCCCTTAATCACCATTACAGTCTCAAAGGGCTTAACAGGCCAAATATTTATTATCATAGAATGATCATAATATTATCATAGTGTTATAATAGTATTGTCGTAGCATGATCGGAGTATTTTCATAGTGTGATCATATTATTGTTCTTGTATTATAGTGTTTTCTAGAAGGATCATAGTATTGTTGTAGTCATATCAGAAGGATCATAGTATTATCTCTAGAATGATCATAGCATTGTCATGATATTATCTAAAATGATCATAGTATTGTCAAAGAATTATCTAAAATGATCATAGTATTATCTAGAATGATAATAGTATTGTCATAGTATGATCGTAATATTATCTTGCTATCTCCTCATGATCTTATGTTTACTAATGTATCTCGTGTGTCTCAGGTCCTGGGAGTGACCGAAGCTTTATCCAACCCCAGAAGTAAGTCGTCCCCTCATCTTCATTCTCCTTTGCTTGCTACTGGCTCATTTGTACTGGTCCTGTTGAAATGTTTCTGTTGAATTCTATAGAAGTCGTTCTGGGTTCTGTGGAAAAGGTTCTATTGGGTCCTATACAAGTTGTTATGTTGAAATGGCTATATTGGGTTCTATAGAAGTGGTTCGGTTGAAATGGTTCTATTGGGATCTAAAGAAGTGGTTCTGTTGAAATGGTTATATTTGGTTCAATATAAAAGGTTATATTGGGTTATTTTGAAGTGGTTCTGTTGAAATGGTTGTATTGGGTTCTATAGAAATTGTTCTATTTGGTTATTTAGAAGTGTTTCTGTTGAAATGGTTATATTGGGTTCTATCAACTGGTTCTGTTGAAATGGTTATATTTGGTTGTATAGAAATGGTTCTATTGGGTTATTTTGAAGTGGTTCTGTTGAAATGTTTCTATTGGGTTGTTTTGATGTGGTTCTGTTTGGTTCTTTGGAAGTGGTTCTGTTGAACGTTTCTGTTCTGAGTTCTGCAGAACCGGCTGTGTTGGGTTGTGTTAAGAGGCTTTGTGTGTTCCAGGGCTCCAGCACCTCGTCAGTGGGACGTCAAGTCTCCTCTCCGCCCCTCCAAGACCAAATCCAGGAGGAGTCAACCCTAGTCTCTGCTGTTAGGCACCAGTCTGTAACATTACAGACGTGTTTGTAATAGACAGTGGACCCAGACTGTAATATAACTGGCATGTTTCTTGTATATTTCTCATTTATTTCTTCTTTAAAATGTCATTTTGACGTCTCCTTTCTTTCTTCTTGTTTTTTTTTCTTCTTACAATAAAAAAAAATCAAACAGACGTTTCGAGTTAATTGTGTAGCCTGACTGTGATCTGTTGTTCCACCTGGGGGCGCTGTTTAATTCTACGTTCCTATCGCTGTTGTGGGTGATACGCCTCTGATAATTAAACTCATATTTCGTGGTTTCATCCTAATCCTTGAATGTTCCAAACTGAACTACAATCGACCTACCGTCAGAGAAGGTTTTATGTTTCTGGGAACCATGTCGATATGTAGTCAATACCTAATAAATTAGAATATTTTAATTTGACGCAGAGCGTTCGGCCTGTTCCGAATGCGCCGTTTTCCCGGTGAGTTCTGTTACGAAATAAAATGATGGCTTTGACGTCAGAGTAGGTCGTGCCCAGCAGAAGGCTTACACTATTCAAATGCAGGCAGCACAACTACACCGGCGTCGCTCTGCGTCCATATGGTCGATGCCGGCTTGTTATTCTGTGAGCTGATTGGCCAGTCGGTTGGCTGCTGCACAGCAGGAGGCGTCACAACGAACCGTCACCGCTGCAGCATCCTCCGGTAACCAGGGGGCGGTGTCTCGCGGTTGCTAGGGAACCCTGGTAAGAAGGGATCGACGCCTGATTGAGTCGTGATGTAAATGCTCGTGGCTGCCATCGGATTAAAGTGCAGGTCCGCACTCGTGGCTTGAGCTGCGGAGCTCTTTGTTCAGATCAGTTTATAATTCGGAGCGAACCGAGCAAAGGCGTCACCGTCGCCGAGTCTTCTGGTGAATTTCCTGGTTTAGAATTAATTATTTTCCGCCCAGCTCTGGCTTGAGAACAGGTCGTGTGTTGCAACAGGTCGTAGATAAACACCAGGACACTGCGTTCAGACGGGAGAACCGGAGCTCGCTCGAGTGTGGATGTAACGTCGAAGTGGAACCGTCAACATGATGCCGGTAAGACCAACCTAACCTATCTCTACACATTTACATTCTCATTCGCTCTCACCGAGCGACTCAATTTGTTCGATCAGCAGTTCATGATCCAACATCAGCTTTTACTGACCGATCACTTCGGACCGGAGAATAGTTCGGGTAGTTTGTACTCTGGTGTGTGTGTGTGTGTGTGTGTGTGTGTCCAGTCGACCTGTTCACTCACCTGTCTACCTGTTTGAGGAGGATGGAGAAGTGATCTACTTCCTGTCTGGATGGTCGGTTGTTCTGCGGGTAGTCTCCATGACAACAGAGCTTGGTTCTCTATCGGGTAGAAGAGGAAACCATGAATTATAAAGTTCAAATGATGGGAGACTTTCTATTTTTCTCATAAGCCTATGATTCAATCGAATCTATCAAAATGTCCCAGCCGATAGATTGATGATGATGATGATGATGGATGGATGATGGAGGAGAGACATAATGATGGAGAGAAGATAGACATTAGGATGGAGGGATGATAGAGGAGAGACAGAATGATGGAGGGATGATAGAGAAGAGACAGAATGATGGAGAGATGAGAGGAGACAGAATGATGGAGGGATGATATAGAAGAGACAGAATGATGGAGAGAGGAAAGACAGTATTATGAAGGGATGATATAGAAGAGACAGAATGATGGAGAGATGAGAGGAGACAATGATGGAGAGATGAGAGGAGAGACAGAATCATGAAGGCATGATAGAGAAGAGACAAAATGATGGAGAGATGAGAGGCGACAGAATGATGGAGGAGAGACAAAATGATGGAGGGATGAAAGAGAGATAGAGGGATTAGAGGAGAGACAGATTGATGGAGGGATGATGGAGGAGAGACAAAAGGATAGAGAGATGATGGAGGAGACAGAATGGTGGAGGGGTGATAGAGACAGAATGATGGATGAATGAGGGGAGACAGAACGATAGAGAGATGTTGGAGGAGACAGAATGATGGAGGGATGGTAATAGACAGAATAATGGAGGCATTAGAGGAGAGACAGAATGATGGAGGGTTCATAAGCGAGAGGCAGTATGATAGCCGGAGGATAGTAGTTTTACATTCCTGGAGGAGAGGAAGGCATTACCCACGTTGGATATTCAGAAGATGAATTCAACCTTTACTGCCCCTCCCCCTCCCCTGCTGGGAGGGGGGGAGGGGCCTTTATTCCTAGTCATGTGACCCTAACACCATATGGTCCCGATGTGCCACCGGTCACACACACATACTCACACACACACTCCCCACACTTACTCATAAACTCACATACGCACACCCCACACACACATACTCACACACAAATGCACACACACACACACACACACACACACACACACACACACACACACATCCAACACATATACAGTATACACACCCACCCACACACTCCACATCGTTCCCCCCCAACCCTGCTGTGTGGGCAGGGCCCCTCCCAAGGCTTCTGATCGGCCAACAGTACCTCCTATTCTTCATAAGGTGAACGCTGTGACCCACTTCCTGTTCCTCAAACCCAACCCTGCTCCACTTACTGCTCTTTCTAGGACATTGTCTGTCTGACAGCCTGTCTCCCTCTCCCTCCCTCCCTCCCTCCCTCCCGGCCAGCCTGTCTCTCCCTCCCGGCCTGTCTTTCCCTCCCTCCCCCCCTGTCTGTATGTCTGTGCATTCTGTATGTGTAGAGGTGTTGTGAGGATCTGGATGAATGCATGAGTCACTCCGCTGGGTACGGAATTGTATTATCTTTGCAATAAAGTTCCTTAACCTATGGGGATAAGGAACTGTCCCCATCTGTAGGACGTGTGTGGACAGTAGCCGTGATGTTGTCACGTGGCGATGCTTCATGTAGGTTATTGTAGAGTACCTGTTATTGTAGTATTTATCTGAGTATTTAGCAGTACAGACCACAGGACCTCCCGTCACCCTAACACAAACTGAATGATGCCGTTCTATATCCAGACCCTCTCCATTGTAGGGCCACCCACTGATTCGTTATAACACAGAGCTGGGGTCAATTGATATGGATATGTTATAATTGTTATTGAGTGAAACCAAGCGTTTTTAGATCGCTGCTTCTGCTCTGCTGAGCTCTGAATGCGCTGCGGCTCGTCTTTAAGATTCTGATCGATCCAGTCGAACCCGTGTCAGGTTTTCACTGGTGAACCACTTATGTGAGATATGGTGACATGACGGCTGCTGTTTCGCGCGTTCATGATGATCGTCGCTCGTAGTCATGGCAACCGGCGTGTTTTCCCTCCAGATGTTCCTGACAGTGTACCTGAGCAGCAGCGAGCAGCACGTCGCTGAGGTCCCCGTTACCCCGGAGACGCTGTGTCGGGACGTCCTGGAGATCTGCAGAGAGCCAGGGGAGAGCCAGTGCTACCTGGCCGAGCTGTGGAGGGACACGGGTACCCTGATCAATACCCTACACTACCAATCCATGATTGATACCTTCACAGTGTCAATGCATGGTCAATACATTATCAACACATTATCCATACCCTTTGATACCAAAACATGATCAATACATAATCAACAAATGCTGTCTACTACCCTTTGATGCCAATTCACTAAAACTATGATATCAATACCTCATCAATGACCTTACCTCACCCATACATGATCGATATACAATCAATACATTATGAATAACCTTACACTACCAATACATGGTCAATACATGATCAACACACTACCAATACCTGTTGTTTATATGTTTTGTAACATGTGTTTAGAGCGTGTGGTGTCGGACTGTGAGCGGATGCAGGACGTGTTGCAGCGCTGGGGACAGCAGGGAGAGGAGCTACGCTACATCCTGAGGCACCAGCCACCTCCAGGTACATGCTAACAGGCTAGCAGACATGCTAACAGACACCAGCCACTTTCAGGTACACAGGCTAACATGCTACGCTGAATCCTGAGACACAAGCCACCTTCAGATACAACAACTGCTAACAAGCTAACATGCTGTGCTTCATACTGAGACAATGCTAGGCTGTACTAGATTGTGCAGAAGCTAGCTATGATGGCGGCTATGTTAAATTGTTGTTTAAATGCTAGTTCTGACTGCAGCTATACTAACTTGTGGTGGAGGCTAGCAGTGCTATCAGCCATGCTAACTCATTGTATCCCTCCAGTCAGGCCAACCGCTGATGACCAGAGGTTTGCCAAGACGTTGTTCTCAGAGAACTCGGTGAGCCAACGCTGTTAGCACCCCTTCAACGCCTCAAGTGTTAAGTCCAATGTTCTTTCTTGGCTAGCTTTGCTTTATTTGTAGTTTGGTCTATTCTGGTGTTTTCCATGTACAATATTTATTAGGTTGCATGGTAGCACACAGTATTTATGGGGAGCATTGAGGTACACAGTATTTATTGGTAGTATTGTGGTGCACAGTATTTATTGGTAGTATTGTGTACAGAGTATGTATTGTTAGTATTGTTGTACACAGTATTTATTGGTAGTATTGTGGTACACAGTATTTATTGGTACTATTGAGGTACAGAGTATGTATTGTTAGTATTGTGGTACCCAGTATTTGTTGGTAGTATTGTGGTACGCAATATTTATTGTTAGTATTGCGACACAGAGTATGTATTGGTAGTATTGTGGTACACAGTATTTATTGGTAGTATTGTGGTACACAATATTTATTGGTAGCATTACGACACAGAGTATGTATTGGTAGTATTGTGGTACACAGTATTGATGGTAGTATTGTGGTACACAGTATTGATTGGTAGTTGTGGTACACAGTATTGATGGTAGTTGTGGTAAACAGTATTGATTGGTAGTATTGTGGTACACAGTATCGATGGTAGTTGTGGTACACAGTATTGATTTGGTAGTATTGTGGTACACAGTATTGATGGTAGTTGTGGTACACAGTATTTATTGGTAGTATTGTGGTACACAGTATTGATTGGTAGTATTGTGGTACACAATATTTATTGGTAGTATTGTGGTACTACACAGTATGTATTGGTAGTTGTGGTACACAGTATTTATTGGTAGTATTGTGGTACACAGTATTGATGGTAGTATTGTGGTACACAGTATTGATGGTAGTTGTGGTACACAGTATTGATGGTAGTTGTGGTACACAGTATTGATGGTAGTTGTGGTACACAGTATTGATGGTAGTATTGTGGTACACAGTATCGATGGTAGTTGTGGTACACAGTATTGATGGTAGTATTGTGGTACACAGTATTGATGGTAGTATTGTGGTACACAGTATTTATTGGTAGTATGGTGGTACACAGTATTGATGGTCGTATTGTGGTACACAGTATTGATGGTAGTTGTGGTACACAGTATTGATGGTAGTTGTGGTACACAGTATTGATGGTAGTTGTGGTACACAGTATTGATGGTAGTATTGTGGTACACAGTAGTGATGGTAGTTGTGGTACACAGTATTGATGGTAGTATTGTGGTACACAGTATTGATGGTAGTATTGTGGTACACAGTATTGATGGTAGTATTGTGGTACACAGTATTTATTGGTAGTATTGTGGTACACAGTACTTATTGGTAGTATTGTGGTACACAGTACTGATTGGTAGTATTGTGGTACACAGTACTTATTGGTAGTATTGTGGTACACAGTATTGATTGGTAGTATTGTGGTACACAGTATTGATGGTAGTATTGTGGTACACAGTATTGATTGGTAGTATTGTGGTACACAGTACTTATTGGTAGTATTGTGGTAGGTTTCCTGGACTCTAGCTGACCTACAGGACATGGCGACGCGACAACAAGAACAGATCCACGTTACACAGCAACTACTGGTCTCCAAGGTAACCTGATGGACTGCTACTACTTCCAGTACACAAGTACTATAATCAGAGATGGTTAAATACTGCCATGAGTACTACCACCAGTAAAGTACTATAATCAGAGATGGTTAAGTACTGCCACGAGTACTACAACCAGTAGATAAGTACTTTAATCAGAGATGGTTAAGTGAATTATCAATTTATAGATGGTTATTCTACTTGTGGTTGGTTGTGGTTAGTTTAGGTATGATTAGATGTGGTTACTTAATGTATAGGTTAGATGTGGTTAGTTTAGGTATAAGGTTAAAGAGAATGGTGAGTTCAGGTATGGTTGAATTTAGTTGGTTTAGGTATGGTTAGATGTGGTTAGTTACTGTGTGGTTAGTTCATGTATGGTTAGTTCTATTTAGTTCAGGTATGGGTAGGTTATATCAGGTAGGATTAGATGTTGTTAGTTTAGGTATGGTTGGATGTGGTTAGTTTAGAAATGGTTAGTTGAGGCATGGTTAGTTTAGGTATGGTTAGATGTGGTTAGTTCAGGTATGGTTAGATGTGGTTCGTTGAGGTAAGGTTAGTTGAGGCATGGTTAGTTTAGGTATGGTTAGATGTGGTTAGTTCAGGTATGGTTAGATGTGGTTCATTGAGATATGGTTAGTTTAAGTATGGTTGTGGTTAGTTTAGGTATGGTTAGATTATAGTTAAAATATGGTTAGTTTAGGTATGGATGGTTGTGGTTAGTTTAGGTATGGTAAGATGTAGTTAGTTGAGGTATGGTTGGTTGCGGTTACTTCAGGTATGGTTGGTTCTGGTTAGGTTTGGCTTGGTTAGATGTGGTTAGTTCAGGTATGGTTAGTTCAGGTTTGATACTAGGTTGGTTTCTGACCACGGCCCCTCCAGGAGCAGAGGCTGCGCTCCCTGAGGCAGCAGGAGCTGCAGGAGGTGCAGAGGTCGGATCAGGAGCGCCTGGCCCAGCTGAGGGAGAACGCCCTGACCCAGGAGACCAAGCTGAGGAGGGTCCGGGCCGTCCGCACCCAGGTGGAGCAGAAACGCCTCAGCAACAGCAAGCTAGGTCAGACCCCCGCCGCTATAGACTACCTTCACTAGCACTACTCTATACTACCTACACTAGCACTACTCTATACTACCTACACAAGCACTAGGTCAGACCCTACTCTATACTACATACACTAACACTACTCTATACTACCTACACTAGCACTAGGTCAGACCCCCGCCGCTATAGACTACCTACACTAGCACTAGGTCAGACCCCCGCCGCTATAGACTACCTACACTAGCACTAGGTCAGACCCCCGCCGCTATAGACTACCTACACTAGCACTAGGTCAGACCCCCGCCGCTATAGACTACCTACACTAGCACTAGGTCAGACCCCCGCCGCTATAGACTACCTACACTAGCACTACTCTATACTACCCACACTAGCACTGGGTCAGACCCCCGCCACTATAGACTACCCACACTAGCACTACTCTATACTACCTACCTACACCAGCACTAGGTCAGACCCCCGCCTATATATACTACCTACACTAGCACTAGGTCAGACCCTACTCTACATATAATAACGTAGTACTAATACTAGCTCAGACCCTACTATATGTATACTAACCTAGTACTAACAGTAGGTCAGACCCTACTCTATATATACTACCTATACTAACACTGGGTCAGACCCTACTCTATATACTACCTATACTAACACTGGGTCCTACTATACACAGTATATGTACTACCTATACTAACACTAGGTCAGACCCTACTATATACGTACTTCCTGTGTGTGTAGTGGAGGAGGTGGAGCAGATGTCGGGGCTGTTCCAGCAGAAGCAGCGGGAGCTGCTGGCGGCCGTGGCGAGGGTGGAGGAGCTCAACCAACAGCTGCAGAGCCTGAGGAGCAGGGCGGAGCCGTCCCCCCAAAGCCCCGCCCACGCCACCCAGCTGGACCTGCTGTATAAGGAGCTACAGGTAGCTTGCCCGTAGCTTACGCTAACCATACCATGGTTACCCTGGTTACCACCAACCCTACCCTGGTTACCACTAACCCTACCCTGGTTACCATAAACCATACCCTGGTTACCTTAGTTGCCACTAACCCAACCTGGTTACCACTAACCATACCCTGCTTACCTTAGTTACTACTTACCCTAGCCTGATTACAACCACTAACTATGTTAGTGACTACAGCAGGCTGAACCAGGTAGACAGCAGGCTGAACCAGTGAGTGACTAACCCTGGTACCAGGTAGACAGCAGGCTGAACCAGTGAGTGGCTAACCCTGGTACCAGGTAGACGGCAGGCTGGACCAGTGAATGACTAGCCCTGGGTTCAGTTGCGCAGCAGGCTGAACCAGGAGCAGGGGGCGCGGCTCCAGCAGCACCGGGACACCCTGACGCGGCGCAACACGGAGGTGGGCGTGATGGAGCGCCGTGTGGCCGAGCTGCGGCAGCGGCTCTGGAAGAAGAAGGCAGCGCTGAACTCCAAGGAGAGCCCGCCGGTACGCCCCCAGGACCCAACACAGAGCCTAACCCTATCCCATCTCACCTAACCCTAGCACATCTCACCTAACCCTAACCCTAAACCTAGTCCAACTCACCTAACCCTAACCCTTACCCTAAAACATTTCACCTAATCCCAACCCTAACACATCTCACCTAACCCCTAACCCTAACCCATCTCACCTAACTCTAACCAATCTCACCTAATCCTAACCCATCTCACCTAACCCATTTTACCTAACCCTAACCCTAACCCATCTGCCCTATCCCTAACCCATCTGCCCTAACCCTAACCCATCTCACCTAACCCCAACCCATTAATCTCCCCCAGCCCTTACCCATCTCCCCCAGCCCTAACCAGACATAAGAACACCTGTTTATCTTTATGTCCGTCCCCTGGTCCAGGTGTTGGACTGCCAGCCCCCCCAGCCCAGTGCCCCCTCCAGGGTGGCGGCCGTGGGGCCATACATCCAGTCCTGTGGCCCCCAGGGGCTCCCAGTACCCCAACGACAGGAGGTACTGGGGAAGACATCGTACCCGGAGGGTTACTCACCTGATCCAGCTCTGATACCCCCACCCCTACCCGCCAAGCCCTCCTCAGGTACACACACACCTGTAGCACCTGTAGAGACACCTGTACCAGCTGTAGACCGACATGTAACACCTGTAGAGACGACTGTACCACCTGTAGAGACACCTGTAGAACCTGTAGAGACACCTGTAGCACCTGTAGTGACACCTGTAGCACCTGTAGAGACACCTGTAGAACCTGTAAAGACACCTGTAGCACCTGTAGCACCTGTAGAGACACCTGTAGAACCTGTAGAGACACCTTTAGCAGCTGTAGTGACACCTGTAGCAGCTGTATTGACACCTGTAGAGTCAACTGTACCAGCTGTAGACGCATATGTAACACCTGTACAGACATCTGTAGAACCTGTAGGGACATCTGTAGGGACACTTGTAGAGACACCTGTAGAACCTGTAGAGACACCCGTAGCACCTGTGGAGACACCTGTAGCACCTGTGGAGACACCTTTAGCACCTGTGGAGAGTGATGTAGGGATGGTTATGATGTCAGGGTGTAGGGTGATGATTTCAGGGTGTAGTGGTGATGATGTCAGGGTGTAGGGTTATGATGTCAGGGTGTAGTGGTGATGATGTCAGGGTGTAGTGGTGATGATGTCAGGGTGTAGGGTTATGATGTCAGGGTGTAGTGTGATGATGTCACGGTGTAGGGTTATGATGTCAGGGTGTAGGGTTATGATGTCAGGGTGTAGGGTTATGATGTCAGGGTGTAGGGTTATGGTGTCAGGGTGTAGTGGTGATGATGTCAGGGTGTAGGGTTATGGTGTCAGGGTGTAGTGGTGATGATGTCAGGGTGTAGGGTTATGATGTCAGGGTGTAGTGGTGATGATGTCAGGGTGTAGGGTTATGATGTCAGGGTGTAGGGTTATGATGTCAGGGTGTAGGGTTATGATGTCAGGGTGTAGGGTTATGATGTCAGGGTGTAGTGGTGATGATGTCAGGGTGTAGTGGTGATGATGTCCCACTCACCGGCTGCTACTCTGCTCTCCGCCCTGCAGGTTTCCAGACCGCACACTCCTCCACCCTCCCCCGCATGTCCGCCCAGCACCGCCACGACACAGGTGACCCAAACACACTCACTTCCTGTGGGCGTGTCCCACATAGGGGGTGTCTTCACAGCCAACTTGTTTTGCGTGTGTTTTAACTCCACCCCTCTCTGTCGCACTTCTAGATGACTTCGATGTCCCGCCCCCTGTTCCATCTCGGACCACCGCGGACTCGCAGGTATAGGACCAGACCAGCTGTCAATCTAACCAACTTAAGCTTCATTCATTTGCCTTGCGTTGCCTTGGTGACCTGGGTATCCTTCCAACTAACGGTGTCTCTCAGGCTAACCAGGTGCGTTTCCTTCCTCTCTCAGTTGAAGACGGCCCCCCCGGTGCCCAGTAAACCCAGACTCTTCACCCCGACCCCGACCCCCTACAGCCCCGGGACCGGCGCGGGCAGAACCCGGGGCCCGGCCAGCCAGTGCCACACCCTGCCCCTCCCCCACAAGCAGGACAAGACACCGGCCGCGGCCGTGCGACCTTTCACCCCTGACCCGCCTCCAGCCATGCCCCCGCTGCTGCAGAAGCCCAAGACGGTGGCGACGTCGTCCATCTACTCCATGTACACGACCCCCGCCTCGCACGCCAAGGCGGGGGGCGGGACCCTGCCCCGCGGCCCGGCCAGAGGTACCCCCAGCTGGTTCTGTTCATACTAGTACTCAGGCCATAGGTACCCCCACCTGGTTCTACTAATACTAGTACTCAGGCCAGAGGTACCCCCCCCTGGTTCTGTTCATACTAGTACTCAGGCCAGAGGTACCCCCACCTGGTTCTGTTCATACTAGTACTCAGGCCAGAGGTACCCCCCCCTGGTTCTACTAATACTAGTACTCAGGCCAGAGGTACCCCCACCTGGTTCTACTAATACTAGTACTCAGGCCAGAGGTACCCCCCCCTGGTTCTACTAATACTAGTACTCAGGCCAGAGGTACCCCCACCTGGTTCTGTTCATACTAGTACTCAGGCCAGAGGTACTCCCACCTGGTTCTGTTCCTACTAGTACTCAGGCCAGAGGTACTCCCACCTGGTTCTATTCATACTAGTACTCAGGCCAGAGGTACCCCCACCTGGTTCTGTTCATACTAGTACTCAGGCCAGAGGTACTCCCACCTGGTTCTATTCATACTAGTACTCAGGCCAGAGGTACTCCCACCTGGTTCTGTTCCTACTAGTACTCAGGCCAGAGGTACTCCCACCTGGTTCTGTTCATACTAGTACTCAGGCCAGAGGTACTCCCACCTGGTGCTCACAGTAGCTGCTAAATGATCAAATAGTACCAAGTACCATTGGTTCTCATCACCATCTCATTGTTTATCAGTACTCTGATCCGTTACTACTGTTAGCCCATCCCATAATGGGATGGGCTAACAGTAGTTTGTCTTTGTCATGTGACTCTGTCTTTGTGTGCCCTCTGACCTCAGTGTACGGGAAGCCCCTCCTCCCGGCCAGCGGGGGGCAGCAGTCAGACAGCGGCGTCCATTTTGGATCGTGTCTATCCGACGGCGAGGAACCGGAGCTGCTGGGCGGAGCCTGCCCCTTCTCCACCTCCACCTCCACCTCGACCACCTCCACCTCCGTCACCCCCGCCGGCGAGGCTCCGGAGCCGGCGGAGCGCACCGCCCCCCGGCCCCTCAGCCCCACCAAGCTCCTCCCCTTCCTGTCCCAGCACCCCCACCGTAACCCTAGCGACGCCGACCTGGACGCGCTGCGGCGGCGGCTGCGCCTCGCCCCGCGGCCGCTGAAGAAGCGCTCCTCCATCACGGAGCCCGAGGGCCCCGGGGGGCCCAACATCCAGAAGCTGCTCTACCAGAAGACCACCCTGGCCGCCATGGAGACCGTGGAGCCGGTCGCCGCGGGGACCGCCTCACGCGACAGCCTCCGCCCGGTGGGGGCGGAGAGCGAGGAGCGGCGAGGCGAGGGCCCGCCTCCTCTGCCCCCCCGCTCCCCCCTCCCTGACTCCTCCTCCTCCTCTCACGCCCTGCCGCCCCCCCTGGAGGAGGACGAGGGGGGAGAGGGGAGGGCACCCCCCACCCAGGACGAGTTCCCTCCCTACCCCCCACCCCCTTACACCTGCAGGGGTCAGAAGGAGGAGGAGCCTGAGGTCACCGCAGAGGCCACCCCGCCCACGGTCAGTACACATACACACACACACACACACACACACACACACACACACACACACACACACACACACACACACACACACACACACACACACCTCTGTGTGCTGGTTGTGATCCAGATCCTCCGTACAGGGTAAGAGGTCCAACCTGCGGCAGGCGGGTTCTGAACGGACCAACCACGGGATGAGGGTCCGCTTCAACCCGCTGGCCCTGCTGCTGGACTCCTCCCTGGAGGGGGAGTACGACCTGGTCCAGAGGGTCATCTACGACGTGAGGCCCCTCCTGCTCCCCTCCTACCTCCTCGACTCCCACCTCATTGTCTCCTAAGTGGTCATTACTGTTCTCCTCAACCCTAGGAGCTTGGCGATGGTCGTCACTAATAATCACCTAGTGGCCACTTAATAGACTAGTGATGACTGACAGATGTGTGGTTGATTGACAAGTGTGTAGATGACTGACAGCTGGGTAGGTGGTTGAAAGGTGTGAAGGTGACTGATAGGTGTGCAGGTGATTGACAGGTGTGTAGATGATTGACAGGTGTGCAGGTGACTGACAGGTGTGCAGATGAATGATAGGTGTGTAGGTGATTGACAGGTGTGCTGGTGACTGACAGGTGTGCAGATGATTGACAGGTGTGCAGATGATTGACAGGTGTGTAGATGATTGACAGTGGTGCAGGTGACTGACAGGTGTAGTTGACTGACAGGTGTGTAGGTGATTGACTGGTGTGCAGGTGACTGTCAGGTGTGTAGGTCATTGACAGGTGTGCAGCTGACTGACAGGTGTGCAGGTGACTGACAGGTGTGCAGGTGACTGACAGGTGTGCAGGTGACTGACAGGTGTGCAGGTGACTGACAGGTGTCTCTGCAGGTGGAGGACCCCAGCCTCCCTAACGATGAGGGCATCACGGCGCTGCACAACGCCGTGTGCGCCGGACACGTGGAGATCGTCAAGTTCCTCGTCCAGTTCGGAGTCAACGTCAACGCCGCCGACAGCGACGGGTGGTCAGTACCACACGCAGACAGACAGGCTGAGAGACAGACACACAGACAGGCTGAGAGACAGACACACAGACAGACTGAGAGACAGACACACAAAGACAGACTGAGAGACAGACAGACTAAGAGACAGACACACACAGACAGACTGAGAGACAGACACACAGACAGACAGGCTGAGAGACAGACACACACAGACAGACAGGCTGAGAGACAGACACACAGACAGGCTGAGAGACAGACACACAGACAGACTGAGAGACAGACACACAGACAGACAGGCTGAGAGACAGACACACAGACAGGCTGAGAGACAGACACACACAGACAGACAGGCTGAGAGACAGACACACACAGACAGGCTGAGAGACAGACACACACAGACGGACAGGCTGAGAGACAGACACACACAGACAGA
Source organism: Gadus chalcogrammus (assembly GCF_026213295.1). Taxonomy (NCBI): domain Eukaryota; kingdom Metazoa; phylum Chordata; class Actinopteri; order Gadiformes; family Gadidae; genus Gadus; species Gadus chalcogrammus. The sequence continues at coordinate 21,512,123 of NC_079414.1, read as the reverse complement.
CAGGCTGAAAAACAGGCAGACAGGCTGAGAGACAGAAAGACAGATGGGTAGACCGTTAAAGAAGATCCTTCTCTCTCTCATGTCTCTCCCTCTCTCTCTCCCTCTGCCTCATGTCTCTCCCTCTCTCCCCCCTCTCCCCCCCCCCCCCCCCCCCCCCAGGACCCCGCTCCACTGCGCGGCCTCCTGTAACAACGTGCAGGTGTGTAAGTTCCTGGTGGAGTCGGGGGCCGCCGTGTTCGCCACCACCTCCAGCGACCAGCAGACCGCCGCCGACAAGTGTGAGGAGCTGGAGGACGGATACGCCCAGTGCTCCCAGTTCCTCTACGGTCAGTAGGTCCCAGTGGGCTGGTCCCCCTGGTCCCAGTGGACACCTGGGCCCAGTAGACACCTGGGCCCAGTAGACACCTGGTCCCAGTAGACACCTGGTCCCAGTAGACACCTGGGCCCAGTAGACACCTGGTCCCAGTAGACACCTGGGCCCAGTAGACACCTGGTCCCAGTAGGCTGGCTCCCACATGGTCCCATATAGTGTATATGAGATAGTGTATATGATCTAATGTATATATAATGCATATAGTGTATAGTATATATATATAGTATAGTAGTGTACATGATATAGTGTACATGATATTGTGTATGGATAGTGTATATGATATAGTGTGTATATACAGTGTATATGAAATAGTGTATATGCCGTGTATATGATGTAGTGTATCTACAGTGTATCTATAGTGTACTCTACATGCTGTGTATCTACAGTGTATCTACAGTGTACTCTACATGCTGTGTATCTACAGTGTATCTATAGTGTACTCTACACGCTGTGTATCTACAGTGTATCTATAGTGTACTCTACATGCTGTGTATCTACAGTGTATCTACAGTGTACTCTACATGCTGTGTATCTACAGTGTATCTATAGTGTACTCTACACGCTGTGTATCTACAGTGTATCTATAGTGTACTCTACACGCTGTGTATCTACAGTGTATCTATAGTGTACTCTACATGCTGTGTATCTACAGTGTATCTACAGTGTACTCTACATGCTGTGTATCTACAGTGTATCTATAGTGTACTCTACACGCTGTGTATCTACAGTGTATCTACAGTGTATCTATAGTGTACTCTACATGCTGTGTATCTACAGTGTATCTATAGTGTACTCTACATGCTGTGTGTCCAGGGGTCCAGGAGAAGATGGGGGTGATGAACCGGGGCGCGGTGTACCCCCTCTGGGACTACGAGGCGCAGCAGGAGGACGAGCTCAGCCTGCAGGAGGGCGACGGGCTGCTGGTGCTGAGCAGGGAGGAGGGCTGGTGGTGGGCCCGCAGCGGGGGCCGCCAGGGCTACGTGGCCCGCAACCTGCTGGGGGTAGGACACAGTGCACACACACACACATAGACACACGCACACATACACACATAGACACACGCACACACACACACACAGACACACACACAGACACACATAGACACACACACGCACACACAGACAGAGACACAGACACACATAGACACACACACACACACACACACACACATAGACATAGACACACACACACACAGACACACACATAGACACACGCACGCACACACACACAGAGACACACATAGACACACGCACACACACATAGACACACGCACACACACACACATAGACACAAGCACACACACACAGACACATACACACACACACACACGCACACAGACACACACACACACACACACAGACACAGACACACGCAGACACACACAGACACACGCACACAGACACACGCGCACAGACATACACGCACAGACACACACGCACAGACACACACACAGACACACACACACATAGACACACGCACAGACAAACGGACAGACACACACATAGATACACGCACAGACACGCACATAGATACACGCACAGACACGCACACAGACACATGCACAGACACACACATAGACACACGCACAGACACACACAGACACACGCAGAGACACACACATACACACGCACAGACACGCACATACACACGCACAGACAAGCACATCGACACATGCACACAGACACACAATCACACAAAATTACGCATGCACACAATCACACGCACACATGCTCACAAGCACGCACAAGCACACAGACACACAATCACACGCATACACACACACACACGTGCTGTACAAATACACACACATACAGTAGAGATCTTAAACAAAGTTTCATATCTCACTCTGTCTCCCCATCTTCCCCTCTCTCTGCCTCTCTCTCTCCCTCCTTCCCTCAGCTCTATGCGAGGATTAAGCCCCGCCAGAGGACCTTGGCTTAACTCACCTGGTCTTCCTGGTCCAGCCTGGTGTCACCTAGACCAGCCTGGTCCCACCAGGTCTAACTGTCCTCACCTGGTCTGACTGGGCCCTGTGTTGGATCCAACCGAACAAGCAGTGTGGCCTCACTGTAGCACTGATAAAGCACAACAACCATCCTAAAGACTTTAACCTTAAAAGCACATTTCCTGTAGAGCAGACAGTGACAGAACAATCAACCATCTCAAAGACTTTTACCTTGAAAGCAGATTTCCTGTTGAGCAGGAAACCGTGAAACAGAAAAATCCACTACTTAATTAGTGTTTTCAAACAGACAAAATCCGTAGGGTCCCCTCATACACTGCTGCCTGCTATTGGTCCATAGACCACATGATTGACTGCTATTGGTTCACAAGACCACGTGATTGACTGCTATTGGTTCACAAGACCCAGTGATCCTCCTCTTTCCTAGTCTCCGTTTGGGCGCCCACCCGGGTTTGGTTTGAGGTAGATCGGGCCGTTCCATCAGAGGAGGGGAGAGGGGTGGAAACCAGAGCAGGACCGTGTGTTTCTTACCTCTCGGTGAATGTAGAATGCAATCAAAATATTAGTGCAGTGATTTGCTTCCATACACGCATGGGTTAGCCAACAGCACCCAAAATATACACATTGGACCAATCAGTGCCTGAAGAGCTGAGCCCACCTATCAGAGAGGGCCGCCTCGGTGGAATGTATTCTGGTCCTGCTGACTCCGCCCACCTGTGCCCTGGAGGCGGAGTCCGGTTCTGTATGATAAGGCCGCGTCCCACGTGTCCTTCACTTGCTCCCTCAGTCCCTACTCCCTAGGTGGTGAACACTTTGTAGGCCACTATTTAGGAAACAAGGATAGGAGGGTTTATGCTCTGGGAATCCATTTGCGTCCGGTGTATTGGTCGCATAAACAGAGCGACAGTGATGTGGCGTAAATGGCATAAATAATTCATAAATACAGAAAAAAATGCTATGCATCATGGGATATCATGGGCATCAAATAAATAGTATTATTTTTATACAGTGCATTGTGGGTTTAAGGAGGGCACTATTGGGAACAAAATATGTGCTTCTAAATGTCAGACAACACTACACAATGGTGGCACTCTAAATAGTGCACTAAGGGCGCTAAATAGTCGACAAATTCGAAAACAGCCATAGTTCCTCTTTAATCTGTACTCCGATTGGACGATAGTTTGTCTTTATTCTTTACTTTGATGTTTTTAACTGTCGCTGATCCTGGCTGCCTGTGATTGCTCTACTGTGAACTTTTGACCTTCTGTATGCGACCTCTGACCTGCTATACGTGTGGCTCTGAACATGAATGTTGAATTTCCCTCCTTAATCAAAGCACATGCTAACATCACTGTTAGCACGCAACCAGCTAGCTGTAGCTGAACAGTCTGTACAGCGCCGGCGGGCAGAAAGCTGATATTAAAAGAAAGTGGTGCGCAAAGCTTTGTCTTTTTTAAACAGATTTTCCTAAGTACCACAGGTGTTACTCCCTCGACCTTTCACTCTTGAAAACCATGAGGCGACCCCAGAGAACCCAGTGGATTATTCAGAATTAACGTTTTAGAATGATTTAGATTATCTGCTGCTAGTTCTGAAACCATCCAGATGACCCCCGAAGACCACCACCCAAATACACCCCACCCCAACCAAATACCCTACACCAAAACACGGGATGTCATTTCCGAGACGTGATTTCATTACCGATGTCATCAAAGCTAGGGTAGGCATTTGGAAAACCAGCCAGAGTTAGCGCCATTTTGAAAGTCACTGATAAAGTTCATGCTTCCTAACGGATTTTCTTTTGTGCCAAAATAAATGATTGGAGGGGATTAATACATCCCTGCTACAGCCACATAAACCAGATGATTCCCTTTTTTAACAGAGCATTTGATTTAATGGATTTATTTTGGGCCCAAAATTAATTTCAAGTAATGGGATCAAAATACGTGTAAAATAAATTGCCTAGCTTACCTTCAACAAGACGTGATGTCATTAACGAGGCTCGATGTAATTAACGAGAAGTCATGCCATTAACCAGCATGCAATGTTTTCACTTGACTGATGTTGTTAGTCCATGTGAATAAGGAGGCAGCACAATGTACAGTAACATGTTTAATAGTTTGGAGCAAGCTAACGGTGCATTCCCACCTGCCAGCACAGTTATGCTAACATGTTAACATGTGGAAATGTCTCATCTCGTTCTGTGACGGCGTTCTGTTCCCAACATTGGTCCGTGACAAGGTTAAGCCCCCCCCCCCGCAAAGTTCTTTTTTGAGGGATGAACAAGAATTAAACCGAACCTCATCTTTATAAATACAGCATATAGAAGACTTCTGTTAAAAGTTAAATATGTCAAAACGCTGAATCCGTTTTGGATTCAAGACAAGTCAATCACTTACAGTATTACAGCAAATATCATCACTGAACACCAAGGTTGCTGGTTTGGCTCTGGTGTCTATGGTTAGCCTGCGTTCCTAGGCAACCTGGAGGCTAGCGATCGAGAGCATGCTGTGGTCGAGGCAAATGCGTAGTACTCTCCACAAACGATGGGAAATACATTCACATATTCAGCTCACTGAATCGGAGGACTGTAAAAACGATGTCCTAGCTACTAGCAAGCTAGCTACAAGCTAACTGGCCAATAGCTTATTAGCTGCAAGTTAATTGGCTAAAATCCACTAGCAGGAGGGAACATGCAGGGGAGCACAACATGTGGTGACCCTTAGTGGGCGGAGTTCTACAAAGCAAACCACCTGACGCGCTTTTATGTTGAAAAACACAGCAAACAAACCAACCAAAACCGCTCTGGAAATCCACCCTGACATCCTTGGTCCATAGTAATATCCAGTATCACAAGACTAGTACTCTAGACTAGTAGTACTATAGTTATCGCCATGTCTCTTTAGTATTAATATCTGGTCCTTCGAGTGATGTTAGCATTTTAAACCCTTGCTGTTGCCATGGTATGGCAATCAAGGAGAGAGAGAGAGAGAGAGAGAGAGAGAGAGAGAGAGAGAGAGAGAGAGAGAGAGAGAGAGAGAGAGAGAGAGAGAGAGAGAGAGAGAGAGAGAGAGAGAGAGAGAGAGAGAGAGAGAGAGAGAGAGAGAGAGAGAGAGCGTCCCAACAGCTAAGCCAGGTCAGAGTTCACTGGAGAGGTGATGACGGATGGGGGCGGGGTTTGCGGGTAGCGTCGGTGTTGGGGTGACCCTCCCCCTCAGCGTCGTGCCTATGAGGTCGCTGGTTCTGGTTCTGGTCTAGGTTGTTGGAGGCGGGAAGCAGCCGGGTCACGTGACCGATGCCCTTAGCCACGCCCTCTCTGAAGAGCAGCTTGGCTCCCAGCCGCAGGTACTCGGCGTGCTTGATGAAGCGGAACCGAACCACCGCCCGCTCCCCCGTACGCAGCTCCTCCTAGTGGACGAACGGGGAATAAACAAGAGATAGAACACATGACGTAGAAAACAGAATATGCTAACATACAGAGACGTTTGGTGGTGAGGTTATGCTGACACATCATTGCTAACAAGCTAGTGGGGACCTACCTTCCCCTGCATGCAGAGAACGGTGGCGGTCTGTCGGACGTTGCCCACGTGCACGGTGACCTGGGACCCCCGGCGGAAGGTCTTGGCGTGGAAGAGGAGCACGATGGACGCCTCAAACTGACAGCAGATGGTCGGGTTCACCCTGGGACTCACCATCACCATGCCCTGGAAACACATCACCATGACGTCACCATCACCATGACGTCACTATCGCCATGACGTCACCATCACCATGCCCTGGAAACACATCACCATCACAACACCATCACCATGCCCTGGAAACACATCACCATGACGTCACCATCACCATGACGTCACCATCGCCATGACGTCACCATCACCATGACCTGGAAACACATCACCATGACGTCACCATGACATCACCACCATGACATCACCACCACCATGCCCTGGAAACACATCACCATGACGTCACCATTACATCACCACCATGACATCACCACCACCATGCCCTGGAAACACATCACCATGACATCACCACCATGACATCACCACCTTGACGTCACCATCACAATGTCACATCACCACGCCCTATAAACATATCACCATGACATCACCGTGACGTCGCTACCATGACGTCCCCATCACCATGCCCTAGAAACACATCACCTTGAAGTGTTAGAGGTTAGATAAACCAGTATTAGAAGTTAAGAGTAAAGCCTTGTTCACACTACCTCGACGGACGACGGATCTCATTGACTTTGCATAGAGCGCCCCATGTCAAAAAGTTTAGAAATGTTCAACTTTCCAGGCAGCGACGGATCCGTCGGCGGATCAGACTGCGTTATGCAAATATACGCAAGGCCACTGTCCAATGAAATCGCCTTTGCAATACAACCCGGAAGAACCCATGGATACGTCAAAAAGACGCATGTATTGTGAACAAGGCCTAAGTGGTTAAATGTCAGAGGTTATGGGTTATAAGTTAGGGCTAAGAGGTTATGGGTAACAAGTTAGAGGTTATGGGTGAGGGGTCAGAGGTCAGGGCCTGACCTTGCGTAGCAGCGAGCGGTCGAAGTTGCCCAGGGCCAGCGTGGCGGCCTGGCCGGCCCGCAGCAGGCGACACCCGGAGCGGTTCCTCTGGATGCTGCCCACCCGCAGCCGCAGGAAACCCCCCGCGTCCGTAGGGCCCACCAGGAGGCGCTCGCCCTCCCGGCACACCCCGCTGCACGCACACACACACACACACACACACACACACACACACACACACACACACACACACAGACACACACACAGACACACACACACACACACACACACACACACACACACACACACACACACACACACACACACGCGCACGCACATCACTAATCATAGCCTACTACACACACACATTACTAATCCCACCCCGCTACACACACACACACATCACTAATCGCACCCCGCTACACACACACAAACATCAATCCCTATTACATCACACTTCACTCACACACACATCAGAAACACTGACCTGTACAGAGTGCCCCCCACCACGGTCCCAACATCAGGAACAGAGTAGATCTCGTCCACCTGAAGAGCAACACATTAAAGACTCACACACACACACATACACACACACATGCGTGTGTTTGGCGTGCGTATGTGAGTGCATGAATGTGTGCGTGTGAATGTGTGAGTGTGTCTGTGCGAGTGTGTCTGTGTGTGTGTGTCAGTGTGAGTTGGTGTGTGTGTCTGTGTGAGTGTCTGTGTGTGTGTGTGTGTGTGTTTGAATGTGTGTGTGAGTGTGTGTGTGTGTGTGTGTGTGTGTATGTGTGTGCGTGCGTGTGTGTGTGTGTGTGTGTGTGTGTGAATGTGTGAGTGTATGAGTGAGTGCGTGTGTGAGTATATGTGTGTGTGTGTGTGTGTGTGTGTGTGTGTGTGCGTACCTGGAACTCGGTGGGCTGCTCCATGAGCTCCTCCTGCTCCTGGCTGCTGCTCAGAGGAGGGAGGATGTTGAGGAACTCCTGGAGGAGTTTCAGCCCCTCCCCCCCCACACTGGAGACCAGGAGGATGGGGGTGATGCTACACACACACACACACACACACACACATTCACACACACATTCTCAGGTTATCCCAGAGTTCGTAGTACTGTATATATTCAGACTCTTCCCAGTATATATTCCCAGTGTTCCCATTATATCTTCCCAGAATGTGTTCCCCGTGTTCCCATTCTCCAAGTATGTGTTCCATGTGATCCCAGTCTCCCAGTACATATTCCCAGTCTTCCCAGTATGTGTTCCCAGTATGTGTTTCTAGTGTCCAGAGTATGTGCTCCCAGTGTTCCCAATATGTGTTCCATAAGTTCCCGGTCTCCAAGCATGTGTTCCCAGTGTTCCCGGTATGAGTTCCCAGTCTGTGTTCCCAGTGATACCAGTCTCCAAGTATGTGCTCCCTGAGAATGTGTTCCCTGTGTGTGTTCCAAGCGTTCTCAGTCTCCCAATATGTGTTCCCTGTGTTCCCAGTATGTGTTCCCGGTCTTCCAATATGTGTTCCCAGTATGTGTTCAGTCTCCTGATATGTGTTCCCCTTGTTCCCAATATGTGTTCCCAGTGTTCCCAGTAAGTGTTCCCAGTGTTCCCAGTAAGTGCTCCCAGTGTTCCCAGTACCTGGTGGACTGTGTGAACTGCTGTGCGGCGGTGACGGCGTCGTCGGGCCCGGTCACGAGGAAGGGCACCTTGTTGCAGCCCGGCTGCTTCAGGACGCGCTCCAGCTGCCTCAGGGTGCGCTCCACCGTGGAGCGCGAGCACAGGTCCACCTTGCTCAGCACCAGGAAGATGGGCACCTTGAGGGCCAGGGCCAGGCCCAGGTGCTCCCGGGTGGTCCCCGCTAGCAGCAGGGGGGCGGGGGGGGCTACGGTTAGTCTGGGTTCCGCTCAGCACTCACTCTTCTCAGACGCGGACGTTATCGTGAAGGTTGTTTCCACAGCAGACCTCTGGCGTTTCTTTAAGTGTCTCAAGGAAGTTCAAAGTTCAAAGTCTTTATTGTCCATTCCAAAATAGAAGACAGATAGTGAAATAGAAATTGAGTTTGTCTCTGACCCACGGTGCAATAATTAAAAAAGCCTACAATTATTAGGTAGAAATAAAATAAAATAAGTAATATTTACAATAAACCATTTCTAAATAGTGAATAATAATTCGGAAAAGTGCATGTGTCTCATGAGGACGCCTGCGTGCCACACTGGGCCAAACCAGATGGAACCACGGCTTTGGAAAGTAGTTCAAGAGATCATTCATCCCCATGATCCACTTACACCAGACTGGGACCCTAGCGTTACGCAGCTCAGGGGCCCGGGGCTACCGCGGGGCCCGGGGGAAGCAGACAGAGCTCACACAGACAGACAGACAGACAGACAGTCACACAGACAGACAAACAGTCAGACAGACAGAGAGTCTGTCAGACTGACAAGACAGTCACACAGATAGACAGACAGTCAGAGAGAGAGACAGTCTGTCAGACAGTCAGACAGGCAGGCAGAGAGACAGACAGACAGACAGACAGACAGACAGACAGACAGACAGACAGACAGACAGACAGACAGACAGACAGACAGACAGTCACACAGACAGACAAACAGTCAGACAGACAGAGAGTCTGTCAGACTGACAAAACAGTCACACAGATAGACAGACAGTCAGAGAGAGAGACAGACAGTATCACGGACAGTCAGTCACACAAACAGTCAGACAGAGAGAGTCTGTCAGACTGACAAGACAGTCACACAGATAGACAGACAGTCAGAGAGAGAGACAGTCTGTCAGACAGTCAGACAGGCAGGCAGAGAGACAGACCTATGCCGGTGTTGGCGCTGACCACCAGCATGGCGAAGTCGGGTCCGTAGCTGAGCAGGCCGAAGATGGTGGTCTTCAGGTACTTGTGGTGGCCCGCCAGGTCCATGAAGGTGATCATCTTAGACGAGTTCTCACAGATCTCCTCTGCCGTGCGCGAATCACTGTAGTTCACCACCTACGCACACAAACATTGTAGGTCCGATTTAATAGATATATACTAGTGTTATTAATGGTGCCTAAGGCAAGTTTTAATATATATACTAATATTATTAAAGGTGCTCTAGGTACGATTTAATATATGTATTAGTATAGTTAAAGGTTCTGTAGGTACGATTTAACATAGACTAGTATTATTAAAGGTGCTGTATGTTCGATTTAATATATTAACTAATATTATTAAAGGTGCTTTAGTTTAGATTTAATATATACTAGTATTATTATAGGTGCTACAGATAATGTTCTAAGAGCTATAATTGATTTGTATTTTGTTAGTATTGGCCAAGCTTTCAGCAATTAGCGAGTGAAATGCTGCAGCATGACTTGCAACACTTCTCAGTGTGCGAGGGAAAGGGTGTTTTCATCGGGTGTTTATTTCTAAATCTTGCTGCTGTCTCTCGATATGACTCTCTCTAACAGCAGCTTAAAAGACCTTAGGGAGTAACTCTCTCTCACAGCAGCTTTAATATACTTTAGGGAGCATCTCTCTCTTACAGAAGCTTTAAAATACTTTGGGGAGCAACTATCCCTTACAGATTAAGTGTGATCTGACGAAGTGTGATCTGATTAAGTGTGATCTGATTAATTGTGCTCTTATTAAGTGTGCTCTGATTAAGTGGGATCTGACTAAGTGTGTTCTGATTCAGTGTGATCTGGTTAAGTGTGCTCTGATTGAGTGTGAGGTGAACAGGTGTGCTCTGGTTCAGTGTGAGGTGAACAGGTGTGCTCTGATTCAGTGTGAAGTGACCAGGTGTGCTCTGGTTCAGTGTGAGGTGAACAGGTGTGCTCTGGTTCAGTGTGAGTTGAACAGGTGTGCTCTGGTTCAGTGTGAGGTGAACAGGTGTGCTCTGGTTCAGTGTGAGGTGAACAGGTGTGCTCTGGTTCAGTGTGAGGTGAACAGGTGTGCTCTGGTTCAGTGTGAGGTGACCAGGTGTGCTCTGGTTCAGTGTGAGGTGACCAGGTATGCTCTGGTTCAGTGTGAGGTGAACAGGTGTGCTCTGGTTCAGTGTGAGATGAACAGGTGTGGTCTGGTTCAGTGTGAGGTGAACAGGTGTGCTCTGTGAACAGGTGTGCTCTGGTTCAGTGTGAGGTGACCAGGTGTGCTCTGGTTCAGTGTGAGGTGACCAGGTGTGCTCTGGTTCAGTGTGAGGTGAGCACCTCTCCCTTGCTGTTGAAGCCCAGGATCTCAAAGCTGATGCTGGAGGTGCGCCCCGTCTGGATCTCGTGGAGGTGTCTGAAGAGGTTGAGGCGAGCGCGGCCACGCCCGTTGTCCAGCTCCCCCTGGGTCAGGACCCCCAGCAGGGTGGACTTCCCAGAGTCCACGTTCCCCAGGACCGCCACCCGCAGGTCCAGGAACTGGCCCCCCCAGACAGAGACGACACAGCGAGGAATACTACGTCAAATACTGCAGGAGTACGACACACAATACACTACATAACTACTATATATACTACATTACTACTATACGTACACTACATTACTACTATAGATATATTAAATAACTACTATATATACTACATTACTACTATATATACTAGTAATTACTATATACATTACTACTATATATATTACATAACTACTATATACTGTATACTACATTACTACTATATACATAATTACTACCATATATACATTACTACTATATACACTAATTACTATCATATATATTACATTACTTCTATATACACTAATTACTATAATATATACATACAACATTATAACTATATACATTACATTAATACTTTATATACTACATTATTACAATATATACACGATAGATGAGGGATGGACGATGATAGATGATGGATGATGATAGATGAGGGATGATGATAGATGAGGGATGATGATAGATGAGGGATGGATGATGATAGATGATGGATGATGGATGATGATAGATGAGGGATGGATGATGATAGATGATGGATGATGGATGATGGATGATGGATGATGATGGCTGGATGACGAGGGATGGATGATTGAGGTCACCTGTTGGTCATCTGGAACCTTCCGCACCAGAACCTCAGTGATCTTTCTGGACTTCCGGTCTGAGTTGTACTCCACCTCCCTCTCTCTGAGGACGGTTATATCTGCTCCAACCCTGGGGAGTACACAGTCAGTACTTCTACTACTATAGTACTACTACTACTAGTACCACTACTGCTACTACTACTACTAGTAATACTTCTACTACTATAACACTACTACAACTATCATACTGCTGCTACTGCTACTACTACAACCAGCACTACTACAAGTACTACTTATACTACTAAAATACTACAACTTCTATCATAATACTAATACTACTAGTACTACTACTATATTACTACTACTAGTACTACTACTATATTACTACTACTAGTACTACTACTAGTATGTACTTCTCTGCTAACCTCTGCAGGGTTTTTAGTGTAATACTACCTCTAGTACTACTACTAGTATGTACTTCTCTGCCATCCTCTGCAGGGTGTGTAGTGTAACACAACCTTTAGTACTCCTAGTATCACTACCGGTACTACTACTGGTACGTACTTCTCGGCCATCCTCTGCAGGGTGTGTAGTGTAACACAACCTATACTGTAGTACTCCTAGTATTACTACTAGTACTACTACTGGTACTACTACTGGTGCGTACTTCTCGGCCATCCTCTGCAGGGTGTGTAGCGAGGCCTTCATGTCCTCCTGGCCGAGGCCCACCAGCATGCCGTTGTCCTCCACCCCGATCTGGTACACCGCCTCGCCCCCGCCCTCCTGCAGCCGCCACTTCAGCTGCGTGGCCAGGTGCTCGAAGCGCTGCGGCGTCGGGGACACCAGCTTCAGCTGGAAACACAGAGTCAGTGGCCAGCCCTCACCGTCTAACCCCAGCTGTCATACCCCTACCGCCTATTCCATAGTGTTGTCCGCCCAATTCTACCTTCTATCCCCTACTGTCCACAGCTTAACCACCACTGTCTAACCCCAACTGCCGTACCCCTACTGCCTATTCCATAGTGTTGTCCATCCCATCCTACCTTCTATCCCCTACTGTCTAGTGTCTAGCCCCTACAGTCCACTGTTCAACCACCACTTCCGAACCCCTACTGGCGAACTCCTACTGTCAGTGTCTAGCCCCTACGGTCTGCGTTCTATCCTACTGTCTACTCCCTTCTGTCTACTGTCCTACCCCTACTGTCTGCTGTCTAGTGTATCGTACAGACTATCTTCCTAATTTACAACAGCTCAACTTAGTTTTACTTGACCCATACTTTCTCCTTAATGACCTGTCTATGGACTGTCAAACCCCTACCTGATCCTTAATGACCTGTCTCTGTACTTTGTAACACGTACCTGCTCCTTAATGCCATGTCTCTGTACTGTCAAACCCCTACCTGCTCCTTAATGACCTGTCACTGTAATGTCAAACCCCTACCTGCTCCTTAATAACCTGTCTCTGTACTGTCTAACCCCTCCCTGCTCCTTAATAACCTGTCTCTGTACTGTCTAACCCCTACCTGCTCCTTAATAACCTGTCTCTGTACTGTCTAACCCCTCCCTGCTCCTTGGTGACGCATCTGTCTCTCTCTACTGTCTAACACAAACCACGGTGTACATTTTAGGCAACAATAATAATAACAATACCTACCTTATATTCAATGTTTCCTTCTTCTGCCTGCAAATACATAAACAGAATGACAGATCATAGATAGATAGATAGATAGATAGATAGATAGATAGATAGATAGATAGATAGATAGATAGATAGATAGATAGATAGATAGATAGATAGATAGATAGATAGATAGATAGATAGATAGATAGATAGATAGATAGATAGATAGATAGATAGATAGAAAGAACGATAGAGTGATATAAAGATATACTGTGTGAAGGAATTAGGAAAGTGAGAGGGAGAAAGGGTATAATCAATTATTATTAGGCACACAGCTCGCTCTGGCCTATTTACATCTCGCTCCACAGTCACGATGGATCGTCAACACAGGATGACCCGAAATAGAGAGAGATGCGTGTTGGCTAATGTTCCGTCAGCTATCAGCTCGTACCTCCGGAGGTAAATACGGCGGTGGGGATTTGTTGCTCCGGCTCTTCCTACTCTTCCTTCTGCGGCCTCGTTTGCCTTTTCTGCTCCGCGACTTCTTGGATATCTTCCCTCCGTTACCGGAGCTGGAGCCGTTCATCCTCTGCCCGGCATATACCGGACAGCTTTCCGACGACCGGACATCCATTGATGCGTGTGGGAGGATTCAAAGCTCCTGTTTTACGGATAATAGGCAAAATGAAAGCCCCATTGTTTATATGGTAACATAAACCATAATATTATGTATCCGTGAGACTGGAGGCGCGCAGACTGCGGTACCGCGCGAATGCGACAGTGCGTCGTGCGTGCGGTACCAAGCGCATTGCTCAGTGCCTAAACTAAACTAAACCAAGCATCTCTCTAACCAAACTCCTGTATTAACCATCTCTTAACTAACACATACAACCTCAACTTAACCATCTCGAAAATAACCTTAACTTAAACCTATCTAACATAACTTAAACTTAACAATCCCTAACATCACCTAAACTAAACATCACTAACATCACCTAGACTAAACATCTCTACAAATGCTTATTTACAACGTAGCCTATTTCTAATATGCTGTGTGAATTCACAAAATAAACAATTTAGTCATTTGTTTAATATTTTATTGTTTTCCTCCGTTTGTAAAAAAAAAAGAGGATATATTATTATTATTATTATTGCCTTTTTATGTATTCTCTTATTAATTGATCTATTAATTAAATGTATTATTATTATTATTATTAATTTGTCGTATTTCTACGTCAGTGTGCAGTGACGTTACCGCCGGCAGGGTCACGTGTTTGGGCTGAATCAGCTGACGATCCCGGGACTTCCGGTCCGATGTTTTTAAGCTGAAATTTGGCGTATGTTTTTGTACTCCGCGTCTGAATAAAAGTGAAAGACAAGTGAAAAAACCCGTGAAAAGTGTGTCATCTGTCCTAGGTCGCAGTTGGACGCAGACCACACAGTGAATGCTCGTCAACCGGGAAACCAATGCAGAGTAGGAGCAGAGAAGCGCTTTAAATTCTACTTCCCTCTCGTCTCATCGACGGTAGTAAACTGTTTATAAACAATGACCACTTCGGACAGCGAGGAGGACTCGTACGACGAGAGGAGCGCACTGATGTCGTCCGAGACGCCACCGGTTCCGTCTTACCAGCCTGAACAGTCTGACCCGGATCCGAGCGCCCAGGTGTGTGTGTGTGTGTGTGTGTGTGTGTGTGTGTGTGTGTGTGTGTGTGTGTGTGTGTGTGTGTGCGTGTGTGCGTGTGTCTGTGTCTGTGTCTGTGTCTGTGTGTGTGTGTGTGTGTGTGTGTGTGTGTGTGTGTGTGTGTGTGTGTGTGTGTGTTGTTGAGGTCGAACTGAGGTCTCGTTCAGTAAACAGTCTGTCATGATGTTCAGTACTAAGCTGTACTACCTGTCGGTCTGTCATATAGTTCAGTTACCTGTCTGTCTGTCTGTCATAATGTTTACTAACCTGTCTGTATTTCTGTCATGATGTTTACTTACCGGTCTGTCATAAGCTTTACTAACCTGTCTCTCTTTCTCTCAAGATGTTTAGTAACCTGTCTGTCTGTGGCGATGTTAAATTACCTGTCTGTGTCTGTGTATCTGTCTGCAGGGGCCCGTGTTGCGGAGGGCGAAGAGTTCAGAGCGAGGGCCGGGACCAGAGCCGGAGCTAGACGAGGAGGAGGAGCTAACTCTGAAGTACGGCGCCAAGCATGTGATCATGCTGTTCATCCCAGTCACCCTGTGCATGGTGGTCGTCGTAGCAACCATCAAGTCCATCGGCTTCTACACGGAGAAGACTAACCAGAGACTGTAAGTCTGTGTGTCTCTGTCAGTCTGTCTGTCTGTCCGTCTCTCTCTCTCTGTGTCTCTCTCTCATGTGTATAATGTGTGTGTGGGTAGGATCTACACCCCCTTCTCAGAGGACGAGGTCTCAGTTGGGCGGAGGCTTCTCAATTCCTTCCTGAATTCCATCGTCATGATCAGTGTCATCGTCGTCATGACGATATTCCTGGTGATGCTCTATAAGTACCGCTGTTACAAGGTGAGCTCACGTTTAAGTTTTAATATATAATATATACATTATATATGTTGATGTGTATTACAAGTGTGTTGATGTGTATTACTTGTGTGTATTTATTTGTGTTCCTGTGTGTTGCAGTTTATCCACGGCTGGCTTATACTCTCATCCCTTATGTTGCTCTTCTGGTTCAGTTACCTTTACCTGGGGTGAGTTACTTTTAGAGTGAGTTACCTTTACCCGGGGTGAGTTATCTTTACCTGGGGTGAGTTATCTTTACCTGGGCTGAGTTATCTTTACCTGAGGTGAGTTATCTTTACCTGGGGTGAGATATCTTTACCTGGGGTGAGTTATCTTTACCTGGGCTGAGTTATCTTTACCTGGGGTGAGTTATCTTTACCTGAGGTGAGTTATCTTTACCTGGGGTGAGTTGTCTTTACCCGGGGTGAGTTGCCTGTACCCGGGGTGAGTTGCCTGTACCCGGGGTGAGTTGCCCGTACCCGGGGTGAGTTGCCTGTATCTGAGTCTCTGTGTCTCTGTGTCTCCTCTGTCAGGGAGCTCTTCAAGAACTATAACTTGGCAATGGACTTCCCCACGGTGGGGGTCCTGATCTGGAACTTCGGGGCGGTGGGGATGATCTGCATCCACTGGAAGGGCCCCCTGCAGCTGCAGCAGGCCTACCTCATCATCATCAGCGCCCTCATGGCCCTCGTCTTCATCAAGTACCTCCCAGAGTGGTCCACCTGGGTCATCCTCGGGGCCATCTCTATCTACGGTGCCTAGCAGCCGGGCAACTAGCGCCCTCACATAGCAACCAGCACCAACACCTAGCAACCAGCACCATCACCTAGCAACCAGCACCTAGCAATCAGCACCATCAGCTAACAACCAGCGCCCTCACATAGCAACCAGCACCACCACCTAGCAACCAACACCATCACCTAGCAACCAGCACCATCAGCTAACAACCAGCGCCCTCACATAGCAACCAGCACCATCACCTAGCAACCAGCACCATCAGCTAACAACCAGCGCCCTCACATAGCAACCAGCACCATCACCTAGCAACCAGCACCATCACCTAGCAACCAGCATAAACAGCTATCAACCAGCACCATCACTTAGCAACCAGCACCCTATGTCCTAACCCTAGTGTTGTGTTCCAGACCTGGTGGCCGTGCTGTCCCCTAAGGGGCCCCTGAGGATGCTGGTGGAGACGGCCCAGGAGAGGAATGAACCCATCTTCCCTGCTCTCATCTACTCCTGTCAGTCCCCTTCACACACACACATTACAATTATACCAAATTATAAAATATTATTATAATACAATAATTTAATCATTTGGTATAATAATATGATTTATAATTATAATTATATATATATAATTATAATATAGTAATATTATAGTGCTGTGTGTGTGCACACGCATATGTGGCTTTGTGTGTGTGCATGTGTTTGCCGCTGTGTGTTTGTGTGTGTGTGTGAGTGTATGCATGTGTTTGCCTGTGGGCTTGCGAGCGCATATGTGTGTGTCTGTGTGCATGGTATTCATTAGTGTGATGTTTGTCTCTGCAGCCGGCATGGCGTGGATGGTAGGGATGGCCAACCCTGCAGAAGGGGGAAGACAGCAGTCAGGTAGGACACGCACACACACACTGGCACACACAGCCACGCACTCTGATACACACGCACACATTGCCATACACACACACTCACTCTCTCACTTAGTAAGAGCCAGCCCCTTCTGTGAGCCAATCCGGGCCATGAGTCCAGAACTAGGCAGTATCTCTTTAACCTGCGGAAGATCATGCATAACAATATATTATACTTTATTATACTACATAGCATGACATTATATTATACTTTATTATACTACATAACATGACATTATATTATACTTTATTATACTACATAGCATGACATTGTATTATACTTTATTATACTACATAACATGACATTGTATTATACTTTATTATGCTACATAACATGACATTATATTATACTTTATACTACATAACATTACATTATATTATACTACATAACAAACATGACATTATATTACACTTATTATATTATGCTGCATAACATGACATATTATATTATGATCCAAGATGACATTATGCTATATAACATGACATTACTTTATACAATGCTGGAGGGGGGAGGGTGGAGCTGGAGGGTGGAGCTGGAGGGTGGAGGCTCCAGGAGCGCCGTCCCAGCCTCTGCTGTGTTGTGTTCCAGATGCAGAGGCCCAGGAGGCCGGAGGCTCCCTGGAGGCCGAAGACTCCCCAGACCCCCCCGCTGGAGCCCAGGGGGCGTGTCCTTCAGGGGAGGACCAGGAGGAGGAGAGTAAGAGGCCAACCTTCTGCTGTCGCCTCTAGGACCCCAGGGCTGGACCTGTTAGAGTCTCCTCTCTCTCTCTGTGTTTACCACAGCGGGTCGCTCTCTCTCACTCTCTCTCTGTGTACAGCGGGGCTGTCTCTCTACGTTTATAGTATGGGGGCCTCTCTCTCTCTCTCTCTCTCTGTATATATTTTGCTGGTGTCTCTCTCTGTATCTCATGCGGGTGTCTCCCTCTCTAGGCGGGGTGAAGCTGGGTCTAGGGGACTTCATCTTCTACAGTGTTCTGGTGGGGAAGGCAGCAGCCACAGGAGGAGACTGGAACACCACGCTAGCCTGCTTCGTAGCCATCCTCATAGTGAGTACCACCATAGCCATGCTAACCCAACGCTAGCCTGCTCTGTAGCCATCCTCATAATGAGTACCACAGTCCATAACCATGCTAAAACTACGCTAGCCTGCTCCGTAGCCATCCTCATAGTGAGTACCACCTTCCATAACCATGCTAAAACTACGCTAGCCTGCTCCATAGCCATCCTCATAGTGAGTAACACCATAACCATGCTAACACCACGCTAGCCTGCTCAGGCTAGCGTCAAGTGTCTGTCAATAAAGGTTGGTTGACTTTGTGTTCCAGGGCCTGTGTCTGACCCTGCTGCTCTTGGCCATCTTTAAGAAGGCTCTGCCGGCGCTGCCCATCTCCATCGCTTTTGGCCTGGTGTTCTACTTCTCCACAGACTACCTGGTCCAGCCCTTCATGGACAACCTGGCCACAAACCAGTACTACATCTGACCTCTGATTGGCTGCTAGAACAAACTAAATGTTTTTGATCGGAGCAACTCTTGTTTTTCATCGGGGGGGGGGCTGGACGGACGTGAAGAATCTATTTTTTCCTAACTAAAACCTGCTGGAATGTCTAACGTCTGGTTCTTTAATCATCCTGGAGAATATTCTCTGGAAGGCTGTTGAAATCAAACGACCTGAACCTCTGCTATCCTCTTTGAAGTAGTCTCATCACTTATTTAACCCTTAACATAATGAACTATTTTCAGACTAACATTGATTTGATGTATGGTTAGGTTGCTAGTGAGGCTGGTCACCTCTGACCACAAGTCTTTTGCTTCTCAGTTAGTTGGTACCAGGCTAACTGTTTAGCTTCTCATAGCTTGCTTGGTACCTGGCGTCGGGTACCTGCAGATCTTCCCCCTGGTCTGGTTTTGAAGACGTCGTCCGGGGTTAGATCTCTATCCAGGTGTATTTTATAAAACAGACATACGGTGCTGGTGAGGCTTTCACAATGAGATGTTAATAAAGTCGAGTCCTGACACCTAACTTCGACTTGAGTCCGTATGTTACTTAGCTTTCAGCTACTTGGCCAGCGGTAATAACCTGAACGTTTCGTTCTTTTAGTAATGGTTTAGTAATGGTTTATAATAGTTGAGACCATCCAGATATTCAAATTTGTGTTTCACAATGAATATTATGGTCTGCAGAGAAACAGAATGTGAAATCAGGATAGTCTCACCAATCTATAAGAGCAGGCTGAACCCAGTCATTGTCTTAGAATTTTTACATTTGCTACGAGACTAGGTGTACAAGTATCTAAACCATAGATCATCTGGTCCTGCTGGACCAGCTGGTTGGTAACAGTGGGCCTACCCCTTTCAGACTACAGAGAGCCTGCATGCCAACAGAATCACAACAGCAACTCATCTCTCAATGCCTTTATTATGATAAAAAAAGAAAAGTACAGTACACAACAGACTAAGGATTCAGTTGGGAGCTAGTTTCTCTCCTCGAACTGGCCTTTGTTTTTCAAGAGGAACGCCGCTAGGTACTCGATGGGGTTGGGTGGTCTGGAACAAAGAGGTCAAAGGTCAGTGCTGTAGCCAGAGAGGACTGACTACCACCTGGTTTGGGTCTGCAGCTCACCTGTCCTTAGCCAGCACCGACAGGCCCTGCAGGAGGATGGGCACGACCGTCTGGTCCAGGTAGGCTCGCGTTGGGAGGGCCTGCAGATCCACCTTCTGCTTGGAGCTCTTCTCTGCTGCGCTACCCTTCTCATTCTCCACTATTCTCTAGGAACGGTCAACGTACAGGAGACCATCAGCACAGAGTAAACACTCACCTACATACAGGTACCGACATACACACAAAGAATAGCCTTCAATGCAATCTCTATGGGCTCCGTGGGGCTTGCACTTGTAGTGACGCTCGCATCATACGTAACTGAGCAAAGAGAGGTAGGTGGCATCTTCGATCAAGTCACTGACTACCTTCAATGGCGAGTGTACAGTTCAATTCTGTTGTGTCTTGGCAATTTCCTTTTAGTCGCCGATCAAATTCAGACAAATGGGCAAATCCGGACCTCCAAGACCAAATTTAATAATTGAACCGGTTTCTACAAAGGGGTGGGGAAGTCATACACCCAGGAATTTTCAATAAATTGAGAGAAAAAACTGTCTAGCAGGCTGTGAAGAGGCTAACGCAGTCTTCTGCTACCCCTGTCTAGTCTTCCACCCTGAAGGCGGCACGGCAGACAGCACTGCTTGGGTATCGACTGGTGGGACAGATATGCACAATCTGTCTTGAGAAACTAAAGAAGCGAGCTGTCCAAGATCCACATGGATGGCTGCTTGAGATTTGCGGCTATTGGGAGGGGGACATTGCCACTCGACTCTAACAGCTCCAAGATAATTGGACAACACTAGTACTACCTTTGAAATGTTGTAAAGTTTGTGAAAGTTCTTGTTCCTGAATCTGAAGAAATACCAAGATGCTGTATTTCATTTGTGTATGAAAATAGATTGATTGTGCAATTCTGAGGGATGTGAAATTATTGTTTTTCTATGTACCACTGTGATAAGTTATTTTGCTTTTGTAAGCCAATACTTTCAAGGTCAGTCAATAAATACTTGACTTGATATACTGCCCCCGTCTTTATGTTGTTGCCGGACATATCTTGTGTCCTTTTTAGCTAGTTTACATCCGATTGATGTAAATAATTAATTGTGGAGCTACACGATTATTGTTTATGGAGTTGCCATCTAGTGGACACAAGAAGGATCTCTGTATGAGTGAATCATCCAACTACAAATTATGCTGTCTTGCTTAATGCACCTATTGAATGGATCTGAAAAATTGCCCACCCCCTGTGATATTTTTCAGGAGCCGCCAATGTGTGGTATACAGGTTACCTTTATGTGTTATAAGCCTGAATGTTGCAGATATATGTGGATGTTACCTGGATATTATCTGTGAGGCCATATTCAGCATGTGGGTTTTCCGTCACCTAAAAAGGAAACAAATACGGTTCACACATTGCTTATTTAGATATCAAACTAATGAATATACTATTACACAGGGTACAAATATTTATAACTAATGAATTCACTACTCACATTCTAAAGATTATATGTTTAACTAATGAAGATACCACACACAGGTTACAGATCATATATCTTACCGGGGTGTGTCCCTCCATGGACTGGTCTGCGTCTGCGTGATCTGTTGAAGGTGAGTGGCAAGTTAAGGAAAGTATTCCCACCAAGTGATACAACTGATCCGTTAGACTCACTAATGCAAGTCACCCCGCTATACTATTAGCTTGGCTAGCAACATAGCCGCAATGCACTGTCAGAAAAAAATAGAGCAATACATTGAGAACTGCATGAAAAATCAGCGGTGTGATGGTTTATCCAGGGTTTTAAACCTGAATCATTCGATATACCTTTCTGAGACAACCCGCGGATATATTTACAAGGGATGAAAGAGTCGGCGTAATGCTGTCATCCTGGAAGCTGCCCAAACATCTTCGGGCTTATTTCTCCTGACTGAACTAAAGGAATCAACTTAAATAACCACGTACTTATCATGAACTAAACAAATCATAAACTAAACTCATCTTCTTTAGCATTAGCCCGCAAGCCAGGCGGCTCTATGGACCGAAACGTTGGAAGAGCGGCAGGATACCAACCAAGCATCGTATATAGAGGCTATAACTTCACAGAAACACACATTTATAAAGGCATTTTCAGATTAGTATTTTCGCCAATGCTTTCCAACACGCCTGCACGGAAAGTAGAACTAGAGGAGCAGTGAAACTATAAATAGCAGAAGAAGAAGACCGTGAACCCGGACAACAATTGACTCACCGTCCGCCATGTTTGTTGTTAGATGTTACGCAAGATACGTTGCGTAGCACTTACGCATTTTACGTCGTTGATAAGGAAAACGGTTGAAAACGGTTGTAAATGCTTTACATCTAGCAGAACGAATATTAAGTAAAAAATGTTTTAAAAAACGAAAGTTTCCATAGTTTCCGCATTAAGGAATCTGTAATACAAACCTTTACAACTATTTGAATGTACACCGGAAGTGTGTTTGTGCTGGATGGAGAGACAGCGGTGGGACAGACACAGACACAGACATCAAAGGCACACACTGGTGCAACACCCTCGCCTCGAAGATTTATTTGCGACCTAAATCTCCTGATCTGGATTATTATAACCGGGTGGGGGACCTGGTGTGGTAGAGACCCCAGACCTGCCAGACCGACAGCAAGTCCCATTGACATGGACCTGGTAGAGTCGGAGAGATGAGCTCCGCAGGCTGGGGAGGGAGAGGCAGGAAAAAGCGGTTGCCTGGTGCGGCACCGTCGGACCGCGACACCTGCGACCAGACGTCGCTCCTCCAGCGGAGTCTCCACTATGGAGCTTACCCGCTGCTGGCGGTGCTGTCGCTGCTCCGGCTGCTGGTCGTGCAGCTCAGCGCGATCCTGCTGTGGCTGTACGGCCGACTAGTCCCTGCCGTGCTCACAGGGAGAACAGCCGGGCACGTGAGCGACCAGCGCGGCGACAGCCAGCAGGTCCAAGACAGCGACAGGGTCTGGAACCACCACAAGCAAGCCTTCGAGTACATCTCGGTGGCCCTCAGGATCGACGAAGAGGAGAAAGGTGGATAACGAATATTTAGTTGGCTAGTTAATGTCTTATTTGTGCTGTGTAATGGTATTTTTAAAAATGTATTCAATGGTGTATCATTAATTTCTTGCACATAAGACGAATGTCATGAACAGCGACCAACTGCTTGATCATAATGCTTCCACGTGAGCATTGTGGTCTCTAAATAACGATGAAGCGATGTGTTTATTTCATTTTCAAATTGGCAGATCTTTTGAGTTCTGATGTAGAGCTGGCCGTATCTTCTAGGACGGAAGCCTTATGTGTTGTGTTTGTTACAAAATCCAGTCAAACTTCTATAAAGAGCTTCTACCGAAAAAAACATGGGTCAGGAAAGTAAACCTAGACCAGCCTGGAACAGGACAACAGAGCTAGACCAACCTGGACCAAGACAGCAGAGCTAGACCAGCCTGTACCAGAAAAGTAGACCAGCAACAGACTGCCCCAGGTGTCCTGGGTCACGCGAACATTTGACTGGGGTCAATAGATGTTTGTGAAGACCTTTCTATGAAGTCTATTGATCGAGGTTTCTGTTCTGTAATGGAGGTTTGATCCAAACTTTCTAAAGGACCTCTGGACAAATCTCTGAATATAATACGTGCCAATTGGGTCAGTATGTATCGATCACAGTACGCATTGATTGCTATGAATCGACTTAGACTGGGTTTCCACATAGCAATGCCCTGGGGGATCAATCATGTGATCCATGTGGAATGTGTTGATTGTGTACATGATGTGGATGCAGTACTGTGGTACTGTACTCAGTCTAACATGTAGCCTCTGTTCAGGCTGTAGTGGCTCACGTTTGGTTAGGATACTTTGTTTGATCAGTATAGTGTGTGTTTCAGGCCCCAAGCTGCAGGCTGTAGAGTGGTACAAGCGGGGCATCGCTGAGCTGGAGAGAGGCATCTCCGTCGACCTCGGTCCAGGAACAGGTGAGAAGATACGCCTGGGGAAGGGACTTCCTGTTTACTACTGCACAGTTCAGCCGAGCTATAATTACCCATCTGAGTCTGACTTACTCCAGAGAATATTGGTTTGACCATTCATGAGACAGGTAGTAGAGGGATACACAATCGACCGGGTCTTCTGGTATCTACGCTCGGCTCTCTAGTGGCTGACTAGATCACACAGGATACCGTACTCTAACACACTAGGACCTAGGTCACACAGGATAAATACGTACTCTAATACTATAGGTCACCCAGGATATATACCGTACTCTAATACACAAGGACCTAGGTCACACAGGGTAAATACCATACTCTAATAAACTAGGTCACACAGGATATATACCTACTCTAATACAATAGGTCACACAGGATATACTGTACTCTTATACACTACATCATACAGTTTCCATATAAACCGTACTCTAATAATTAAATTAGAGTACAGTATGTTTCCTGTGACTCTAATACACTCGGCCACACAGGAAATATACTGTACTCTAATACACTAGGTCTCACAGGGGATATTTCCCTTTCTCTTAAATTGTTCTGAACCTTACTTAAAATCTCTAACTGTAAAATAAATCAAAAAAGTAAAAGAACATGCCGGATCAAGTGTTTTGTTAAACTTTTGATGAAGTGATGAGTCGATTCTCTGGTGGGGTGTTAATGTTTCCTGCAGGGGAGACGACAGAACGAGACAAACGGCTACAGTCCAAAATGGCCACCAACCTCATCATGGCTAACGACAGACTGGAGCTGCTGGGTAAAGCACATCACCACTAATTAGCCGAATAGCTTCTTCTCAACATGTAAATGTTGTGTGTAAAGTACACCACCACTGGTCAACTTAGCATGTTAACTGCTTGTCAACATGTACACCACCGCTGAAAAACAGTATGCTAAGCGGTGGGCGGCAGGTTAACATGTTTAAAACTGCTTCTTAGCATGCTAGCCTGATATATTGTAGAGAGCATGTAAGAACAACATGCTAGCTAGATGGCTTCTCGAAAACATGCCCAAAACTGCATGTGACAGCTGAACTCCCTCGATTTCTGGACTCAAGCTAATTTATGCCACTTTTATGAATGAACTTCTCCAACCCATCCATCGATTATCTAATCTACCTTTATTTGTTTGTCTCTCTCTTTGCTGTTCTTTTAGCCAAGGTGGTGTCAGGGTCTTCACCTCAAAGAGATACTTACACCACCAGGACTAACCCCGCCCACCATAACCCTCACCTGCGCCCAGGTAGGCCCTCACCCCGCCCACCATAACCCTCACCTGCGCCCAGGTAGGCCCTAAGCCCGCCCACCATAACCCTCACCTGCGCCCAGGTAGGCCCTAAGCCCGCCCACCATAACCCTGGAGTTTGAGAAGTACAGCTTTGTTTGAGTGTCTGATCTTGTTTGGATGTTTAAGTGTGTGTGTGTGTGTGTGTGTGTGTGTGTGTGTGTGTGTGTGTGTGTGTGTGTGTGTGTGTGTGTGTGTGTGTGTGTGTGTGTGTGTGTGTGTGTGTGTGTGTGTTAGTTAACAGCGCCGCACCCAAGAAGACTGTGGCTCCCTCAAGCCAGCCCTTGACTCGACCAAAGCCCACCTCCAAGACCTCCGTCGGCCCCACGCCCCCTTCAGCTGCCCCCCGAGCCCCCGCACACCACAGCAATAAGGTGGGGGACCGGGCCCCCCCACACAACCACAGCAATAAGGTGGGAGACCCATCAGCATGTTCTGATGATGCATCATAATCGTGTTGTTATGATCATAACAACACAAACACAATAACGCGATCATGATCACGTTCTCATGATTATGATTAGTGTTATAATAACGTGATCATAATAACAGTGTTATAAGAATGTGATCATAATTACGGGACTTTGACGGGATTATTATAATCATGGTGTTTTAATAACTTAATCATCATAACGTTATAATAATGATAACAAGGGCAACCGGGGGTTGGGTCTGTCTGCAGGTGAAAGCAGGAAGTGGTCGTAAAGCGGGCATCCTGAAGGCCCCGCCCCCGAAGAGAGACGTGAGGAACCTGAGGAATGTAGACCCCAAGATGGCCGACCTCATCCTCAACGAGGTCGTCCACAGGTAACTTCCATTGTGTGTGTGTGTGTGTGTGTGTGTTATATAGTATAATGTGTTTTTTAGTAAGGTGTGTTGTGCAGCCTTAACTTTGTGTGTGTGTGTGTGTGTGTGTGTGTGTGTGTGTGTGTGTGTAGCGGCGTGTCTGTGCGGTTTGATGACATCGCTGGACAGGAAGTAGCTAAACAGGCACTGCAGGAGATCGTGATCCTCCCTGCCCTCCGACCCGAGGTGAGGAGACTCCTCCTCCTCTGCTCTTCCTCTTCTCCTTTCTCCTCTACCCACGCCTGTCCTCCCCCTCTCCTCTTCCTCCTCCTCTCCTCCTCCTCTGCTCTCTTCTTCTTCTCCTCCTCCTCCTCCTACTCTGCTCTCTCCTCCTCCTCTGCTTTCTTCTCCTCCTCCTCCTCCTCCTCCTCATCATCTCCTTCTCCTCCTCTTCCTCTCTGCTCCTCATCATCATCTCCTTCTCCTCTGCTTTCTCCTTCTCCTGTTCCTCTCTGCTCCTCCCCCTCTCCTCTCCTCCTCCTTTGTTTTTCTTCTCCTGCTCCTCCTCCTCCTTTGGTGTGTGTGTGTGTGTGTGTGTGTGTTGTTGTTGTAACCATGGTGACTGACTCCAGCTGTTCTCCCCCAGTTGTTTACGGGGCTCCGGTCCCCGGCCAGGGGCCTCCTGCTGTTCGGACCCCCGGGAAACGGCAAGACCATGCTGGTGAGTGGGGGTCCCGTAGCTATAGTTGTCATGGCAACAACTGTTTGATTTTCAAAGTAAAGCTGTAGCCGCTTGACAGTTGACCTTTCGATGGCGTTCTGTGAGCAGAAATGTTTTATCTTCCAGGCTAAAGCCGTTGCCATGGAGTCCAATGCTACCTTCTTCAACATCAGCGCCGCGAGCTTAACATCCAAATATGTGAGATAACACTGTTATAACCTCCAAACTAAGCCAAATACAGCGCTAGCATTCCACTGTTATAACCTCCGAACCTGGCTAAATAGAGCGCTAGCATTCCACTGTTATAACCTCCAAACCTGTCTAAATACAGCGCTAGCATTTTACTGTTATAACCTCCAAACCTGTCTAAATACAGCGCTAGCATTCCACTGTTATAACCTCCAAACTAGGCTTAATACAGCGCTAGCATTCCACTGTTATAACCTCCAAACTAGGCTTAATACAGCGCTAGCATTCCACTGTTATAAGCTCCAAACCTGGCTAAATACAGCACTAGCATTCACTGATATAACCTCCAAACTAGGCTTAATACAGCGCTAGCATTCCACTGTTATAACCTCCAAACTAGGCTTAATACAGCACTAGCATTCACTGTTATAAGCTCCAAACCTGGCTAAATACAGCACTAGCATTCCACTGTTATCACCTCTAAACTAGGCTAAATACAGTGCACAAAATCTATTAGTACTACTACTAGTAGTACCTGCTGCAGTTCTAGAGCAGTATCCCTGTGGCTCCAGGTGGGCGAGGGAGAGAAGCTGGTCAGAGCCATGTTCGCCGTGGCCAGAGAGCTCCAGCCCTCCGTCATCTTCATCGGTGTGGATCACTCAGCTACTCCTGTTTCCATTCATTTGAATTAAGGATTCAGATCAATTAAATCGAAGTGATGGTGTGACCTAAAACAACATCTGTGTCTGTGTGTCTGTCTCCCTCCCTGTCTGTCTGTGTGTCTGTCTGTCTCCCTGTCTGTGTGTCTGTGTGTAGATGAGGTGGACAGCCTGCTGTGTGAGAGGAGGGAGGGCGAGCATGACGCCAGCCGACGGCTGAAGACAGAGTTCCTGCTGGAGTTTGACGGGGTGACGTCTTCCTCTAGCTCAGCCGCTACGCTGTCAGCTAGCATCTCAGCTAAGCTGTGTCAGCTAGACTTGTCAGCAGATGTTTTGGTGTGTGTGTGTGTGTGTGTGTGTGTGTGTGTGTGTACGTGTAACACGTGCTGTTTGTGTGTGTGTGTGTGTGTGTGTGTGTAGGTCCAGTCTGGTCAGGATGAGCGGCTCCTGGTGATGGGGGCCACTAACCGGCCTCAGGAGCTGGACGAAGCGGTGCTCAGGTCAGCCTGCCGTTCTCCGTCTCTACCACTGGGGGGCACTGTCGTTGCGTCTGTCCTTCCCTGGTTCCAGTTTCACAGGCCAACATTGTATATCATAAAGCTAGGGCAGGCCGACGAGTGCACAGGCAGACTGCGCGGAGGAAGCCAGACTGCGCGGAGGAAGCCGGTTGGGGTAGACAGGCCGTCCAATTATAGCCAATTATCATTTGGGCCGAAATAAATGATTTGGACGTGCTTATTACAGGCCTGCGAGACAGATACCAATTATTTCTTTATCAGAGCATTTGATTTATTGATTGTTGTTTGGTTATAAATAGAATTTCATCAAATATGACAAAAAATGCTTCTTAAATAAATGGATAGACTTATAGTGATAGCATAAAGCATAGCAAAAACATTGTGAAGATTACGTTGTTATATGTAAATTGAAAAATGAGTCTGTTGAATTGTCCGTTATTCCATGACAGCAAAGTACAGGCAGCTGGTGTCGTTGGTTCTGAATGGTGTAGCAAGATGGCTAGTGGGCTAGCTGGTGTGTAGCAGGGGTCGGCTATGGGGCTAGTGGGGCTGGCTAGCGGGCTAGCTGGTGTGTAGCGGGGGCGGCTAGTGGGGCTGGCTAGTGGGCTAGCTGGTGTGAGCAGGGATGACTAGAGGGCTATCTTGTTGAGATCAGCTGCAACAGTGGTTGTTTCTTGTTTTTCTCTGCAGGCGTTTTGCCAAGCGTGTGTATGTGGCGCCCCCTACTGAGCAGGTAGGAGAACTCCACACAGCCTTTACCAAGCCGTCTGGAGATAACATGACGATGAGCTGTGTGTGTGTCTTTGTGTATTTTTAGACTCGCTTCTTACTCCTGAAGACGCTGCTGGGTAGCCATGGCAACCCACTGAGTCAGAAGGAGCTAAAACACCTGGCCAGGTAGGCCACACCCCTCCTCAGTCGCATGCACTGCCCGTACAGGATGATCCTGTTCATCAATCACAAACAGGAAACAGGAAATGTGTTTACCTTCGGTGTGTTTCAGACTCACCTTGGGATACTCAGGAAGTGACCTCACCGCATTGGCTAAAGACGCCTCGCTGGGACCAATCAGGGGTGAGCTCCATCCCTCAATCCTCTGTCTGTCTTTGTAATATAATGTTTGTGTCTTCGATATGTTTCTATGTCGTTCTATGATGTTCTGTATGGTCGAAGGTGGTTGTATGATCTGCTGTGATGATCGTTGTGGTTCTGTGTGGCTGTGTTCTATATGGTTCTCTGTAGTTGTAGGATGTTCTGTGTGGTTCTATAGTTATGTGATGTTCTTTTTGGCTGTGCTCTCTATGGTTCTATGGATGTGTTGGCAGAGTTGAGACCGGACCAGGTGAGGAACATGGCCGCCCGCGAGGTGAGTCCACATTCCCTCCAGAAGGGGAAGTATGATGATGTTGTTTCCTCCCAGCAGGATTTGCAAAGCGTAAACCTACGATAACTTAAGGGTTATCAATAATAGCTTGATAACCCTTGATAACACTAATAGTACATGCTTAATGCACACCTTGATAACACCATTAGAACTACATAACAGGTTTCTGTGGTCCATCGCTTTAATTATTTGTGTTTCCTTTTGATCCACATCACACAAGGGGAGACCCTAGGTGTAGGGTAGGCTGGGGCTAAGGCTGTGTGTGTGTCCTTGTGTTGAGGTGTGTGTGTTGTGTCTCCAGGTGAGGAACATGCGTTGTGAGGACTTCCTGGAGTCCCTGAAGAAGATCCGGAGCAGCGTGGCTCCTCAGACTCTGGAGATGTACGCTCGCTGGAACGCAGAGTACGGGGACACCTCCAGCTGCTAACACACACGCGCACACACACACACACACACACACACCCCTTTCTGATAAGACCAAGACTGTTTCTACAAACAATTCACGAGGAGAGACCTGCATATTGACCTGCGACCCCAGCCAGGTGGACAACAGGAAGCAGTGCCTTACAAGCTGATGGTGCTGCCCTCTGCTAGCCTCCCTGGATAACATACTGGACACCACTTGTAGCTGGTGACCTTTGCCCTCAGGACATCCTCAGGTTGCAGAGCTCATAACTGCCGAAAGAGACGAGATGAGACCACTCTGTGTTAGGGTCCAGTTTCGGTTGCTCCGTGTTGGGGTCCAGCCAAGAGTCGCTGTGTGGTAGTGTCCAGTCCGGTTGCTCTCTGTTGGCCCAGAGTCGTTCTATGTTGGGGTCCGGTCCGGTTGCTCTGTGTTGGGGTCCAGCCCAGAGTGTGCTGTGTTGGGGTCCGGTCCGGTTGCTCTGTGTTGGGGTCCAGCCCAGAGTGTGCTGTGTTGGGGTTCGGTTCGGTTGCTCTGTGTTGGGGTCTAGCCCAGAGTCACAAATTAAAAGTCACCTTTACTCTACTGTAGCTTCTCAAAGTAAGTCTCCATTGGTTTTACCTTCAAATAAAAAATGCACAAGTGAATCTTGTTATGGCTTCTTTATTGTCATTATTTGTGAAATTGGTATTTCATTATTAAAGTGCTCAAGTAGTTAATTTATCATTAAACGCATAATAGTATTTTACGTCAGAAACTATTAATCAAGATTTCTTGGCTATTTCTAAGTGATTGCAATAGTTTTGGAAAATGTTATAGGCCTATTTGGGGTCCTCCCAGAGGTATTCGGAGAAACGACATGTGCTGCTGCATGCCTCACCTCTGATTGGCTGACGGTTACCTTGCACCTGTCCTGATGAAGGTTGGCTGAGGGTGTTCAGAGGGAGCGGGCCCAGAGGGACCTCACCCTGAAGAGTCCTGTGAAGGGTCTGGTTCACGGCTCATTTAAAAGGGTTTGAACGGAAAGGTCACGAGGGTTGAGCCACGGGGAAAATACTCAGCAAGATCCCTTTAAATAGAGCTAATGAATTTAAATATGGTCAATGAGGCTGAAAGTCAAAACAGTTAGTCCTTTATCAGGACATACTCCGATGAGAAGCTATTTATATATGGACCATCTCTCATGAGATGCAAAAGATTTCGAGATTGGTTTATTTTAACATCAACATGTGTAAGGTGGGTTAATGAAACTTTGTTTTTCTTTCTCCTGCTTTTAGATTATTTTCTTTGGGGGGTCCTTCTTAGTGTCTGTAGTCAGTTGCCTTACATTATTCTGTCCAACTAATGTTTATCTGTAGGGGCTCAACTAAATTTGACCCTAAGTGAACTTAACGTCGAATGAATTAGAATCCAACCAGAACGTAACTTTATGGCCTGATGTCGATAGCTACAACGCTGATCTAATGCTCACTCTTATTTGTTCAGTATACCAGCATATTTCAGTATTAAGGGGATTACTACGGAAAACTTGACTTTATTGAATGAGAAGAAGTGACGCGAAATTGTTGGGAGACAGGGCTCTGCTTTAGGGACAGATCCCACCAGTTAAGTCTAATAGATTGGAAAATAAAGAACAAAGTGTTGAGAAAGACCCGGGAGATTTAGAGAGATCACGACGACGACACCCCCTCCGAGGAGCGCTAGTATAATTAGACCGGATTTACCGGCGGACAGACGATAGTTCCTCCAGACTAGTTGCTGAGGCGGGTGGACGGCTCGTCTGCGGCCGGGGGAGAAAGGATGTCGGCGTTTATCGGCTTCCAGGGGGCCAGCACCCACTGGAGAAACAACTACACCCTTCCCGCCCGCGACCCCCCTCTGTCGGACCAGGGGGAGACCATCATCGGGGTCTACCTGCTTGTTCTTGGTCGGTATTATCAACCGACCAAGTGTTTATACTTCTTAAAGAACTTTTTGACGGAAATACTAACTATCTTACGGCCAGAACTAACTACTGAGTAGAGGGATTTTTTTGGTAGGCCTATAATAAGTATTTAGATGTAAGGGTATTTATTGGTATGTGTATTTGGATGTAAAGATATTTATGGGTAGAAGTATTTTGATGTAGGGGTATTTAGTGGTAGAAGTATTAAGATGTTAGGATAATTATTGGTAGAAGTATTAAGTATTAAGATGTAGTGGTACTTATTTAGTACTTTTATGTAGTGGTATTTACTAAGTAGGGTGTAAGAGTATTCATTGGTAGAAGTACTTAGATGCAAGGGTATTTATTAAGTATTCAGATGTACATTTACTAAGTAGGATGGAAGGGTATTTATTGGTAGAGGTATTTCAATTTAAAGGTATTCATAAGTATAAGTATTTCGATGTAGTGGTACTTATTTAGTACTATGTAGTGGTAATTACTAAGTAGGATGTAAGGATATATATTAGTAGGAGTATTTTGATGTCTGGTTTCCGTTGTAGTTTATCCGGATTATAGCGGTGAGGAGATCAGGATTGAGAGCGTTCAGAGATGAACCTTCACTTCCATTCATTTATCAATTATCCTACTATAAATACTCATGTTGATACTACGGCTCTAGTAATGATGCTGACCGCCAGGCACCAGAGAGACAGATAGGGAGACAGATGGTTTTCAGTCTTGATGGTGTAGTACGAGCAACAGTCTCCGGGTTAACTCCCAGATAATCCAATTATTCCCCAACCGCCACAGCACGTCACTGCCTTCATACCAGTTAACTGGCTTTCTTTAGTGGGGGGTTGAATGGAAGGTTGTTGTTTTTTAGGTTGTTTTTTAGGGTTAGGGTAAGGGGTCGTTATTAGTGGGGTTTAGATTGTTGGTTGTCGGTTCTAAGGTCAGTTGTTTCTCTGGGTTGGGTTTTTGGGTTTGATTTCTAGTTCTAAGGTGAACTTTTAAGTTCTAGGGTTGGGGTAGAAGTTTCAATTGACTGGGTCTTAGGGTTTTTTCGTTTTCAATTCTAGGGTTGGGGGATAGGGTTAGAGGTTTCCATAGCGTTGTATTTTGGGGTTGGTTTTCAGCTCTTGATTTGAGGGTAAAGGGTTTCTATTGCAGTGTTTTCGGGGGTTATTTTAAGTTCTATGTTTAGGGGTTTCCCCATGAGTTTGGTTTTAGGGTTTGATTAGTCAGTTCTAGTCCCAGGACAGGATCCCCATGAGTGTCCATCACATTAGTAGAACCAAGCATTCAGTCAACACTCTACTAATCTCTCTATAAATAAATGTTGAAAACTGACAGTTTTTTTGACTTTGGTGGGGAGATGTCCCCCCACCTCTTCTGCAAACGATGCGTCTGAGGCAGAGCAGAAAGCAGTCATACCGAGCCAAAGGAACAGCCCTTTCCTACCACTGTGTCCTTCAGTCATCCTGTGAGTCGGAGCGCCCCCTGGGTGAAGGGTGAAGGGCTGATTATGGTTCCACGTAGACGCAACGCAAGGACCACAAAGACGCCTCGCCGCAGCCGTGAACCTATTTGGGTTTTGCGTCGGGTTTAGGTGAGCGGACCAATCCCAGCCCTCGTTGCTGTGCCTCGACGCAAGGTTAAAGTTGTATGGAGGCGCACGTCAGCCCCTTCTGGTGGTCGCAA
Source organism: Gadus chalcogrammus (assembly GCF_026213295.1). NCBI lineage: Eukaryota > Metazoa > Chordata > Actinopteri > Gadiformes > Gadidae > Gadus > Gadus chalcogrammus. The sequence continues at coordinate 21,478,304 of NC_079414.1, read as the reverse complement.
GGAGGGTCCACAAGGACGTAATGGGTCTGTAAACCCCCTTGCATTGCGTCGACGGGGAACCATTATCAGCCCTTTACGGTGTGTGTTAACGTGCGCGGCGTCGTCGTCTGCGCGTTAACGTCCGTGCGTCGACGTGTGTTGTCCCGCAGGCTGGCTGTCCTGGTTTGGGAACAGCATCGTTCTGTTTGTGTTGTACAAGCAGCGTGCCTCGCTCCAGCCCACGGACTATCTAACCCTTAACCTGGCCTTCTCCGACGCCAGCATCTCCGTGTTCGGGTACTCCCGGGGAATCATCGAGATCTTCAACGTCTTCAAGGACAACGGGTACCTGGTCTCCTCCGTCTGGACCTGCCAGGTAAGAAGGCGTCCTGCCAGTCCAGCACTCGCCCGCCCAGACCGTGATAGTGGTGTCGTCATGGTGATGGTGTGTTGCAGGTGGATGGTTTCTTCACGCTGGTGTTTGGGCTGAGCAGCATCAACACCCTCACCATCATCAGCATGACACGCTACGTCAGGGGCTGTCACCCCACCCGAGGTACCCACACATACTAATACATACTAATATTTAATACATACTACTACATAGTAATATACACTAATACTTACATACTTATACAACGCTCCACTAGACTATCATAAACATATATAAACTGCAGTATCATATATTGTAATGGTATACTGTATACTGTGATACTGTTGATTTGTTGATTATCATGTAGTATCTATAACGTGTACTCTGGTTGTCCTCAGCTCACCTAATCAACAACACCACCATCCTCGTGTGTCTGGTCTGCATCTGGGCCAGCGCTGCCTTCTGGTCTGGAGCGCCCCTAGTGGGCTGGGGGAGCTACACAGGTAGGAATACAACCTGTTCGCACTGGTTTTAACCACTCCAAACCACTTCACACAGCCTTAAGCCGGTTAACATCGCCTCAAACCACTTCACACAGCCTCAAACCGGTTAACATCGCCTCAAACCACTTCACACAGCCTCAAACCGGTTAACATCGCCTCAAACCACTTCGCACAGCCTCAAACAGGTTAACATTGCCTCCAATCGCCTAGATCCACCTAACACCAGTTCACACAGTTTAAAACTACTTTGCACAAATTACAATCACTTCACAGCACCTCAAACCACTTAACACCAGTTCTTACCAGTTCACACGGCATTAAACCACTTCAAACCATATCAGATTGCTTCACACTACTTCAAACTAATTTGCACTGTTTAAAACAGTTTGAGACGAGATAAGACATGTTGAAACCAGTTACTATAAGTTCAAACCTGTGGAGACCAGTTGAACAAGGTTATAGTGAGTTAATCACTGAGCAAATTTTATGAGGCCTCAAATTCCAAACCATTTGAACCAGTTAAAACATGCCCAAACCCATTGAAGCGATTTAAAACCAATATAACCCGTGGCAACTAGTAAAATTATTCCGAACCCGTTGAAATGAGCTGCATTTTTATTTGTATCTTTTGTTAGCTGACAACACTACCAATTGTTTCTAGACCGTCTCGTTTACATCCTTGTTAAGGCGCTCATGTCTTAGGGTTAGGGTTATGGCAATCACTAATAACAAACTATTAGTACTTCGTTCTGATCCCTCGAGCCGCTGGGTTAGAAGGCGAGGTGGTGCAGCACTCAGTAGTTTAAGTTCCTCTGACTTCCTACGAGAATGCCTTCAATGTGACCCGCTCAAAGTGTGCTTTGGACCAGCATGAAGCCACGGCCTGTTGTTTGTCTAGACCGCGGCTACGGGACCTGTGAGATAGACTGGGCTAAAGCCAGCTACTCCAGCGTCTACAAGTCCTACATCATCTCCATCCTGGTGAGCTGCTTCCTGCTGCCCGTGTCTGTCATGCTGTTCTCCTACGTGTCCATCATCAACACCGTGAAGCGAGGGAACGCCCTCACAGCCGACGGAGACATCAGCGAACGCCAGCGCAAGATAGAGAGAGACGTCACCATAGTAAGACACACACACGGTCCCTAGCACCTACACTCCTGGCTCCTGCTCCTGGCTACAGCCGACATCTGTGGTATTAAGGTCCGGTCATCGGCGCCATGGTCTGGTATTAAGGTCCGGTCATCGGCACAATGGTCTGGTATTAAGGTCCGGTCATCGGCACCATGGTCTGGTATTAAGGTCCGGTCATCGGCACCATGGTCTGGTATTAAGGTCCGGTCATCGGCACAATGGTCTGGTATTAAGGTCCAGTCATCGGCACCATGGTCTGGTATTAAGGTCCGGTCATCGGCACCATGGTCTGGTATTAAGGTCCGGTCATCGGCACAATGGTCTGGTATTAAGGTCCAGTCATCGGCACCATGGTCTGATATTAAGGTCCGGTCACTAGCTTCAGCACGACGGTCTGGTGTTAAGGTCCGGTCACTATCTTCAGCACCATGGTCTGTACACACCATAAACGTCGGTAATAATAATAACAATAATAATTATTATAATTCTATGAATAATTAATCAGAATGACATATATGTAACAAGGGTATATGTGTAACATGTATTGTTTGTGTGACCCTGGAGAGATCCTGTCATAACCAGTAGCTCATGCAAACCAATCCTCCCACTCCGACCGTACCACTGCGCCAGCTGCGGCCCCGAGCCACAGGTCAGGTAACCCGGTCTGTGGTCCCCAGGTGTCCATCGTGATCTGCACGGCCTTCATCCTGGCCTGGTCTCCGTACGCCGTGGTGTCCATGTGGTCCGCCTGGGGCTTCCAGGTGCCGGTGCTCACCAGCATCTTCACGCGCCTCTTCGCCAAGTCGGCCAGCTTCTACAACCCGCTCATCTACTTCGGCCTCAGCTCCAAGTTCCGCAGCGACGTGGCCGTGCTGCTGCCCTGCACGCCGCACGCCCGCGAGGCCGTGCGCCTCAAACGCTTCAGGCCCAGCCCCCAGCCGGCCGCCGCCCGGGCCCCGCTCAACGCCAGGGAGAGGAAGTACGCGGCCCCCGGGGAGCCGGGGCCCCCAAGGGAGCCCTGCGTTCCCCCGAGCCCGCCCCTGGACTCAGGCCTCGGCAGCCCCCCCCCGCCCGCCGACCCGCCCTCGCAGACCGACGGAGAGTCGATATGCGTCAGACTTTGAAATGGTTGCAGATTGACTCCATCGTAGGAAAACCCTTAATGCAGTTGAAACCAGTAAGGGTTCATATTCACCGTAAAGAAATCATATTTGTTGTTAAATGTTAAATATTCACTTTAAATAATAACTATTCATTTTTCAATGTTTCATATTAACTCTAAAAGGTTTCATTTTTACTTTAAACATATTCACTTTAAATTCACATTTGGGTCTTTCAGCAATACCTCCTAGATGAAGGTGGTTTCAAAGGGTTAAAAGTAGAGCTGTCAGTTAAACGCGTTATTAACGGCGTTAACGCGAACCAATTTTAACGGCATTAATTTTTTTACCGCGAGATTAACGCAATTTATTTATTTTTGGCTCAAAACAAAGAAGCAGTAGCCTGACTGCTATGTTCAAGGCAGTATGTTTGTATGTTCATCGTTTAATTTCACTATAGGCTTTTTTTTGTATCGTCCTGTTTTGATCAGTATATGCCAATGTTGTTATCAATAAGAAAACATTTGCACAAGGCAAGCCGATGCACTTCTCCATGTTGATAAGAGCATTAAAATGAGAAAAATTAATGGGACAAAGAAATCAAGGGATATTTAGCATAGAAAAAAGATTTGCGATTAATCGTGAGTTAACTATGACATTAATGCGATTAAATATTTTAATCGCTTGACAGCACTAGTTAAAAGCTATCTGGTTCCCGAACGAATGCATGTGACATGCATGATCCCGCTTTCTCAGGTCATATAGATGAAGCAGAGTTCACGTCTGCACATTTGTTGAAATTCCACAAACGTATTACCCGTATTTTGTACGTTGCATCATCTTTCCTGTTGTAAATAGCCATGGCTACCAGAGTAGCCCATTAAAGTTACATTCAACCCCTAGATGATCTAAATTATTGTCTCCTTACTCATCAAAAAATAATGCATAGTCTGATTCGATCATGCTCTCTGATCCAAAACTAATTAGTTGAGTGCTGCAAGCAGCCTATTCTTAGGCTTTATTGTTTCTTGATTTACTATTCTCTACAAATAATGCGACCCTACTCCTTCCACAATTTTTCACCTAGAGAATCAATTCCACCTAAAATTGTCCTTTTTGGGGGGAATTGCATGCTACCATTCAACATTTTTTTTTATATTATCAACTTTTTACTGACACTGACTCTTCAATGACTTCAGACTTCGCAACTTGGTCAATTCTTAACCGTTAAGCTTTGTTCAAACATTTAACAAATCAACAAACGGTACTTTGATCTTCAAATATTTCTAAACAGATTTTCAACAAATCCACAGTTTAATTTAAACCCGCTTTGTACATTTTCAGTTGATCTCATTGCCTCCCGTCGAGGCTAGAGCGTGAGCATTCCACCCGCTCTAGCAAAAGGTGGCTAACCCAAAAGCTAACCATTTCGGACATCACGACAATTAATTTTTAATTGAACGTTTTATCTAAACAAACAAATAAAGCTTTAAGAAAACAATTTTTTACTCTATTATCCTCATCCTCATCTTCTACCGCTTTTCCGGGGTCGGGGCGCGGGGGCAGCAGCTCTAGCAGGGGGCCCCAGACTTCTCTTTCCCTTCTCTTTAATGTCGCGATATAATCCCTCCATCTAGTCCTGGGTCTTCCCCGAGGTCTCCCCACTGGACTTGCCTGCAACACCTCCCTAGGGAGGTGTTCCCAGTGGGCATCCTTTTTAGATGCCCGAACCACCTCAACTCACTACTTTCTAAGCAGAGGAGCAGCTGCTCTAATCCGAGTTCCTCACGGCTGGCTGAGCTTCTCACCCTATCCCTAAGGGAGACGCCAGCCACCCTCCTGAGAAAACTCATCTCGGCCGCTTGTGCACGCGATCTCGTCCTTTCGGTCATCCCCCATCCTTCATGACCATAGGTGAGGATAGAGAAGTGGATCAACCGGTAGATCGAGAGCTTTGCCTTCCTGCTTAGCTCCTCTTTTCGTCAGAGCAGTGCGATAAAGCGAATTCAATACCGCCCCCGCTGCTCAGATTCTTAAGCTGATCTCATTTTCCCATTGTCCCCTCACTTGCGAACAAGACCCCGAAGTACTTGAACACCTTCACTTGGGCTAAGGACTAATGTCCTACCTGTAGTAGACAATCCACCGGTTTCCTGCTGAGAGTCATGGCCTCAGATGTAGCGTGGCTGATCCTCATCCCAGCCGCTTCACACTCTGAGTGTGAGCCTAGCCAGTGAGTGCTGCAGGTCACTGGCCGATGAGGCCATCAGGACCACATCATCTGCACAAAGCAGTGATGACATTTCCAGCACCCCGCACTTGTCGCACGAGGCCGTATGTACAGCCTCGTATACCAGTCTCCTAGAACCTGACTTTCCCCCTACGGTCTTTTGGCTGTAGGGAGAAGGCAGAGCTGCCAGTTACAATCGTGGCACAGTCCTCTGTCACTTAGGCCACTGCCCTGCAGTGGTCTCTCTGCTTGCACACGAGCAACTCCAAGACACACGGCATGAAGGCGCACTCCCTTCAGCCAAGTGCGTGTGAGGCAGCGGCGTAGTACAGCTAGGATTCATCGGCATCCGTGTGGCATTCCCGTATGCTTCATGAACGGGCTGGCCACTCATTACACTTGGCCAACTATACGGCTTTGCGTACCAGCTCCTAGACCCAGATCTACCCCGCTCTCTCTCTGCATTCTGTTGGCTGTGAGGAGAAGGCAGAGCTGATGGATCTGTTATGCTCTTGGCCCGCTTGATGAGGCACACCCTGCAGCGGTATTCTCCGCTTGCAGGCGAGCAATTCATAGACGGTGTGAGGTTTGGAGGGGCCAGACAGCTTTCTCTCTGCTGTCGGCTCGCCTTCTCTCCGAGCGCTATGCGTGTTGGCGAGAGCGGCGGTGTTTACCAACATGGTTGGATAACACACTGTGGTGGGGACATCCCATTCAGTTCGAGCACCGTCCCCCAACCTTCATGGGGTTGGTGGAGACTAGTGGAGGTTGCAGGACCCCGTTGCAGGCACAAATTTAGCAGCGGAGGTGGCTTGTCTCTTGGGAGTTGAGCACTTTCTGGATCTTTGAGTTTTCAAGAAATCAGTTGTTAGGCAGAAATTCTGTTTGGGAGCGGGCTCTTGGACCACACCCCTAGATCTCAAGGTGTGGCCGTCTATCACGCACCTGTTTGGGCTGATGGCAGCCGCCCACGCGGGGGTCCCCCCCTGGGTCTGCTATTTTTGCGCAGACTACAGCGGTGGCTGCCCAGAGGTTGGACCCCAGGGGACACAGGCTCAGGGGGGTCTCCGTACCCCGCTCGGTGTCGCCTGACCTGGTATGTCGGGGAAGCCCCCCTAAACTTCGCAAGGGGGTTCCCCTAGGCAGAGTGACACCTACGTGGTGGTCTTCACGGACACCTCTTTGCTCTTTTACGGGTTGGGAAAGAACTTCCCACCCGGTCGGAGGCACACTTGGCCTTTGGAAAACATTATTTTCTGAAGGCCAATGTTTTTCTTGCCACAGTATGCATTTGTTTTTGAATTCCGAATGAGGCAGCTAGCTAGCGGCATGACTACCTACTATATATATATATATATATATATATATATATATATATATATATATATATATATATATATATATATATATTAATATAAGGGAGATAGATGGTAAGAGAGAGAAACTCTTTCCGGACCATGACCTCATTAAATAATATTGTAGTAATTTTCATGGCCAATAAAAGCACGTTGAGTCATGAATCGAGAGACAGAGCGAGGTAGGGAAAGACAAGAGACAGAAAGAGGTCGAGAGAGGTAAAGAGCGAGAGAGAGGTAGTTGCTGTCATAACAGAAACACACGTTTGTTTAATTAGCGTGTTGTGGACCCGTGATATCTGGCCCCTGGTAATGGACCTACTATAAATACACACACATTATGCACACTACATACACACACACACGCGATCATATAGTGTGTGCTGGGGAATGAGAATAGCCAGAGGGATTGTGGGTAATGTAGTGTTACCGTGATGGATGCCTCATGGTGTAGACCCTAAGGGGTCAGCCGCTGGGCTACTACGTCTATTATTAATATTATTCTTCATGCGTGATTGAATGGACACTGTACCACAGCGCTCTGAGGTTTGTCACAGGCGGCAAAGCTCTCACTCAGCACTGCACCCTATGTGCCAGGGTTCAGTGGCCTTCATTGGCCTTACGCAGACTCACTCTTTGGCATATATGAGTCAATCCTTGGTCCGCTCCCTTCTTACCTTTTGTGGGTACATCGCAAATAGGAATAGCCTTTCTTGTACTATCCATCCCTAGGGTTTGCCCTGAATTTTCAGCCTTTAAGTTTCAGCCCTGCAGCCCGGAACATCTTGCAGACAGATCTGCAGCGGAGGACCTCCTCATCCATATTGAAGCATACAAAAATGTCGTGAAGGGTTTGGAGGCAAATCCAATTGGAATTTGTAATTGCTTCCCAAGCTAGACCTGTCTCCCGAAGTCTGTTAGGTATATGATTCGGAGACTTCCAACTAAATGTTTTCCTTGCATACTTTGAATGTTTGTTGTACGATGTATGACACTGTGTTGCTGCGATCTTGGCCGGGGATCCTATCAAAAACATCTTGCCATCTCAATGGAAGTTGGCTGGTAAAATAAAGGTCTTATACATTTTATTTTCAAATAGTGCCTTGCACTATGAGAGGGGGATTGAAACCCCAGCTCTGGAGGTGCCTTGCTGTGCTGAGAGTTCAGAGTTTTTTCCAGGGCTGGTGTGTTTTCATGGTGCTGTGTGGCTAGAGGAGCATCCCGTCCGCCCTGGTTAGCGTCGCAAGGCGTCTGCAGGCACCGCTGGATTACCAGGGCAATGTTTCCACATGACTGGGAGGAGACGCCAACTAGCTGCTATCTGGCGGCTAGCTGCTATCAAGTCGAGTAATAATTATAAAATAGGAGAAACGTCATGCTGTACTATTTTTAACACTGCTTCACCGCATGTTGTGAAAGTTGCAGAATGAATCATGAACTCGATCTGACCCCTTACGCGATTCTGAAAAGTATTGTAGATGTGGAATGACCTTTTGACCTTTCTGGTCAACCTGAACTTTGGAAGTTTAGGACAGAAAAGTTCATGTTACTTAGACCTAAAAGTACTCTTCTCTTACAGTTCAGATTGTAAACCCTGGAACTTAGACCATAAACCCTCTTTCTGCTCTGACCAGCACAGCTCATGTCTTACTAATCTGACCATGACAGAGTAGATCTCGTTGTGGAACACAAACTGGTCAGAAGACTGTCTTACCCTCAAGTCATCTCTACAATCCACTCTGACCGCCCGCCTAGCGTCCCTGGAAGGATGGTCCTCTTTCCTTCTCACGGTCTCTCCCCTAGATAAAGGACCCACTTTAGCTGTGATAAATCAGACTGTGGGTGTGATAAAGACAGAACAATGGATATATGAAGAATGCAACCATTATAAAGGACCGACTCAAGCTGTGAGTAGGACAGACTGTAGCTGTGATAAAGACAGACTAACTGAGATACATTTCAGACTCTAGATGCGATAAAGATTCAGAAATGAGAAACAGACCTGGTATTGAAGCAGGTCATCTTGCGTTGTAGTTTTTAGAAGCAGGCCATCGGTTGAATTATTAAAGCAAAGCACAAAGTGCAGCTGCGGCCTCGCTGTGCCTTGTGTTGCAGGTCGGGTACGCTCGTACGTCTGGAGCGTGCTGCAGGTGCATCATGGGTAAATGGGGCATCCATTAGGGATCTGGGCCAACCGGAGCCCTCTGATCTCCAGGTGAGCGCTGCCTGGCTCTCTTCCTCTCCCTCAGAGAGGAACGTGCTCAACTTTGCTAGAGCTTCAACTCATTCACAATGAATCAACACTTCACCATGAACACATGAAGCCTTCACCCACCCCCCCGCCCCCCTCCATCCAGTCACCCCTCCATCATTCTATCATCCCTCCATCATTCTGTCTCTCCTCTCATCCCTCCATCATTCTGTCTCTCCTCTGTCATCCCTCCATCATTCTGTCTCTCCTCTATCATCCCTCCATCATTCTGTGTCTTCTATCATCCCTCTATCATTCTGTCTCTCTTTTTCCTTTTGTCATCCTAATTGCCATGACGTCTTTGATCAGTCAGCTGAAATGTACATTTTGAAGGTTAAATAAATACGTGACTCCATCTCACTTACTCACACAAAACATTTATTTAAACGGGCAGATAAAACAGGTCAAAACATTTGACACCAAAACCTTGGAATTCAGCTGAGAATCTAAACCAGACTAGAGCAGGAACCAACTGGTCCGGTAGAGACCAGGATAAGACTAGACCAGGAACTTACTGGTCCGGTAGAGACCAGGACAAGACTAGACCAGGAACTTACTGGTCCGGTAGAGACCAGGATAAGACTAGACCAGGAACTTACTGGTCCAGCAGGGACCAGACTACACCAGGACTACACCAGTAAAGACAGCGGTAGTCCAACAGCTAGGGGCTCTTCAGTATTTCAGGAGGGCTACGAACATCATCCTCATCATCATCATAAGCAAATGACTCACCAAGGTCAGCCGGCATGCTACCATGGAAACGCTGGGTTCTAGGTCAATGAAGAAAACCTTGGCATCGTACTTCTGGTCTGTAGTAATACTATTGTACCATGGTAGTACTACTACACCTGGCAGTACTACTTATGTACCTGGCAGTACTACTAATATGCCTGGTAGTACTCCTACTGTACCTGGTAGTACTTCTAATGTACCTGGTAATACTGCTATACCCCCCCCCCCCCCCACGAGATATTCGGGTCAGTGCTTGGAGCTCAGACCACAAATGATCCAGCATCTCGTCCAAGCAACGGCTTTAAATAGTCAAACTTTTTTGTAGAAAGAGTTTTTTGTTTTTTAAACTAAATCTTCCTCACAGCCCGTTCCCACAACAGTAGAACACATCAGTGTAGAAAACGGAGACATTAAATACATCTCGGGGTAATAAGGATCTATTTACAGTAGGCATCATCGTGGCAGAGGCGGCGAAGGATTGGTTTGTTTGATACATGCGTGTCCAATATGAGGACCTAACAGAAGACAGGGCGCCGGAGGTTTAGCGAGCATAAAAAGAGTTGTACATTATTTGTCTGCTTAGCGACGAGAAGGACGTACACTTTTCGGATGTGGGCGTCTCTGACGTAGCGAGCAGCGGGGGCGGGGCCAACTCCATGCGAGCGGGCGTGTGATTGGCTGTTTGGAGCGCTGTAGGATCCAGTGGTTATAGATGGCCTGTGTCTACATAGCACAGGCTAATGGGTCCGGACAGTGTCGAGACAACAGATTTAACACTCTACGTGTTAGTGTCACAGCTAGCATCCCTGCTAGCCTAACAGCTTCTCATATCAGAGGCCTCTGTGTGCTAGCCCCTGTATGTTAGCGTTGTCGTGCTAGCCTCTGTGTGCCAGCCAGTCTTTATGAAGCCTCATAGCCCGGCCCCAACATGAGTGTGTGTGTGTGCCCAAGCACACAAGGTGCATACCGGTATCTGTGCATATTTAACAATGTGTGCGTACTTGTGTGTGTTATTGGTGGGGGGGCTTGGGGGCCGAAGGAGCGTGTGTGTGTGTGTCTGTGTGTCTGTTATTGATGAGGCGGCTGGTGGAGCCAGTGGGGGGGGGGGGGGTGTGTGTGTGTGTGTGTGTCTGTGTGTGTGTTATTGATGGGGCGGCTGGTGGAGCCAGTGGGGGGGGGGGTGTGTGTGTGTGTGTGTGTGTGTGTGTGTGTGTGTGTGTGTGTGTGTGTGTGTGTGTGTGTGTGTGTGTGTGTGTGTGTGTGTGTGTGTGTGTGTGTGTGTGTGTGTGTGTGTGTGTGTGTGTGTGTGTGTTTGGTAGGGCTGGGGGAGCCAGTGTGTGTGCGTTTGTGTGTTATTGGTTGGGGGGGCTGGGGGAGCCAGTGTGTGTGTTATTGGTGGGGGGGCTGGGGGGGCTGCAGTAGCCAGTGTGTGTATCTGCTGAACTGAGCTGCAGTACTCAGACTCTCCTGGTGGAGGCGCATGTTGTCGTGACGGAGGAGCTGCACCTCCTGCTGCAGGAGCAGCTTGTCCTCCTGCTCCTAGTGTGGGGGGGGGGGAGAGTTAGAGAGGAGAGTGTGAGAGAGGAGAGAGTTAGAGAGGAGAGGGTTAGAGAGGAGAGAGTTAGAGAGAGAGAGGAGAGTTAGAGAGGAGAGAGAGGAGAGAGAGTGGAGATGGTTCAGTAATTGTTTCATGAGGGACTAGGAGTTAACCTCGGGTGTTTTGAAGCGAAGGGACAATTAGTCGATGAATCAATAAGTGGACGGACAGAAGATTTATCTAAATCTATTTTGATAACCGATGAATGTTATTTTTACTTGAAAAAGGAATAACCAAACATTAGTGCGTTTGGGAAACGGAAACAGTTACCACAAGTAACATTATGAAATGTGAGTTTAGCAATGAATTATGGGTAAGCTACCTTCCTCAGGTCCAGCTGCAGCTGATGAAGAGCCTCCTCCAATTGGCCGACTTTACCTGAGAGCAAGGCAGCAGACTTGTCACTGGAGAGAGGAGGGGGAAGTGGAGAGGAAGAGGAGAGGAGGAGGAGGGATGGAGAGGAGGACAGGAGAGTAGAGATGGACAGAGCAGAGGAGGGAGGAAAGGAGAGAGGTTTGTTCATTAATCAGGACGTCTAAAGATTCAACAGAATGGATGATTCTCCATGGTAGCGGTGAAACTGATTTGAGGATGTTGCTGACAATGTAATCGTTCTGTACTACTACTACTACTACTACTACTACTACTGCTGCTACTGCTGCTACCTCTGCTACTGCTGCTACTACATTGCTGTGTTGACACTGCAGTAATATGATAATAGTGTAGAACTGTGTAAAGTTAAGTACTAAAGTAGAAATGTAACATAAATGTAATAGTGCTACAGACTGTAGTACTGTACTAGTACTGTTAATACTGTCATAGTACTGCTGCACTGTAATGTACAGTGTTGGTGCTGCAGTACCATACCTGTCCTGCAGGGTGTCCACCCGGTGGCCCAGCTTCTGGTCCTGATCCAGGTCACACATGGAGCTCCCACCAAACTGGTCCGCTAGAACCACACATAACACACACACACACACACACACATTAATATAATCCACACAGAACTTTATAAAAACACACACATGCAACAGGCCTCCCACTAGAACTGACTGCATTGGGTTCTTATTTCTGACGGTTCTCCCTTAGTCCACAGAAGGACTGCAGAGCAGAGAGAACCTTGAGGGAGCTCTGTCCAATCAGAGCAGCCCGGGGGCGGGTCCAGGTGGGTTACCTGGTGAGCCCTGTGCTGCGGTCACCAGCTGGGACCAGGCCCTCCCCACCTCCGCCAGCTTGGTCCGCTCCGCCAGTGCTCCGTCGGAGCAACTCAGCCGTGCTGAAAAAAAAAAGACCCCCGTTAGCATCTTCACTTCCTGTTACAGGCACCACTTCCTGTTAGCATCATAAATTCCTGTCACAGGTACCACTTCCTGTTAGCATAATACCTTCCTGTTACAGGCACCTCTTCCTGTTAGCATCACCACTTCCGGTTACAGGCACCACTTCCTGTTAGCATCACCACTTCCCATTAGCAGCCCCACTTTTTGTTAGCATAATCACTTCCTTTTAGCATCATCACTTCCTGTTAGCAGAACCACTTCATTAAAGCATCATCACTTCCTGTTAGCAGAACCACTTCATTAAAGCATCATCACTTCCTGTTAGCAGAACCACTTCATTAAAGCATCATCACTTCCTGTTGGCAGAACCACTTCATGTAAGCATCATCACTTCCTGTTAGCAGAACCACTTCATGCAAGCATCATCACTTCCTGTCATCTACTTTGTTGTTGATACATTTTTTTGTAGCTCTTAACATCACTTGCTGTTGTATACAGCCACCACTGCCATCATCGACTGGCTCTCCTAGTTCCTATCGTCATGGTGATGCTGCTGGTGACCCAGGCTCAGCGGGGGGCTCAGGAAACAAGGCCCCTGCGGGGGGGGCTGGAAACAGCCAGCCACCAAGGGGTTCCCCTTTAATGAGCACGTAACCATGGCGATAGGGCCCCGCCTCTATCAGCATTCCCACCATCCCCCCCAGAGACTCACTCTTGCGTAGGGAGGCCCAGGCCAGGGTGCTGTCCCACGGCAGGGTGCTGCCGTAGGGCAGGGTGCTGCCGTAGGGTAGGGTGCAGCGGTAGGGCAGGGTGCTGCGGTACGGCAGGGTACTGCCGTAAGGTAGGGTGCTACGGTAGGGCAGGGTGCTGCCGTACGGCAGGGTGCTGGTGTCCGCAGGGGTGCTGCCCTCCACAAGCGAGCTACGGGAGCTGATCAAGGACATGCTCCTCTGGTGGCTCCAGAGGCTTTCCTCCGACGTGGAGCGCTGGAGGGGTCGCCATGGAGACGCTGGGAACAGGGGCGCAGCTGAGAGTAGACACTGAGGAGACGGGTAGAGGAGGAGGGGGGGGAGGAAGAGAGGGGAGCAGTGAGGGGGAGGAGCGAGATTAAGAGAGGAGAGGAGAAGATGGAAGCAGGGTTATTTTTCTATCACATTTCGCTACTTGTCTTTACATCATGCTCCTGGTGTTTTGAGGCCTTTGATTGGCTTTCTGCAGTCACCTGATCTTCGTCTTCAGGAACGGGGCAGGAGTTGGTCGTTATCATCCGAAGGAAGGCCTCCCTGGCTGGGTAGGGCTGCAACTGGAGCTGCAGGCTTCAGGCCCAGGGAGAAACAAGGGTAGGTTTAAATAACCGGAGTGAGTGCGTTAGTAGGTGAGTGAGTGAGTGGAACCTGACCTAAAAGCTCATACAAATCCACTGTTAGTGTGATTTAGGAAAGAATCTGGAGACAGGCAAGGACAGAGTCTAGTGGCAGGCTAGGAGACAGGCTAGGATATATGCTAGGAGACATGCTAGGGGAGCACTAGGAGACCTGCTAGGAGAAAGGCTAGGACACATACTAAGGGAGAGCTAGGAGACAGGCTAGAAGACAGGCAGGACACAGCATAGGACACAGCTAGGAGACAACCTAGGACACATGCTAAGGGAGAGCTAGGAGACAGGCTAGGAGACATGCTAAGGGAGAGCTAGGAGACAGGCAGGAGACAGCATAGGACACAGCTAGGAGACAACCTAGGAGACATGCTAAGGGAGAGCTAGGAGACAGGCTATGAGACATGCTAAGGGAGAGCTAGGAGACATGCTAAGGGAGAGCTAGGAGACAGGTTAGGAGACAGGCAGGAGACAGTATAGGACACAGCATAGGACACAGCTAGGGGACAGCCAAGGACACATGCTAAGGGGGAGCTCTGAGACAGGCTAGGAGACAGGCTAGGGTACAGGCAGGAGACAGCCTAGGACACATGCTAAGGGTGAGCTAGGAGACAGGCTAGGAGACAGGCTAGGAGACAGGCTAGGAGACAGGCGTCTACCTGGACCTCAGACTGAGGCTGTTCAGCAGGTAGAGGAGGGCGTCGGCTCCACTGAAGGACCAAGACAAGAGGAACCAAGTTCAGCGTCACCATGACGACATCATGATGACATCGCCACATACACCACCCTGAGACTGCTCCACCACCACATACACCACCCTGATACTGCTCCATCACCACATACACCACCCTGAGACTGCTCCATCACCACCCTGAGATCGCTCCATCACCACATACACCACCATTGGGTCCTTTGTGTTGGCAGAGATGTGAAGCTCCATCCTCTTGGATGGAGACTAGCCGTGGTACCAGCCATCCTCAGTGGAAGCTCAGCCAAATTCCCGAACCGTCTCACCTTTGACCGGGCTATGTTTTAGGATTGCTAAACCAAACTCAAGAGGGAAGCTATCCACGGAGGATGGAGTGCTCCCATGCTCTCCCTACCGCCTGTCAATTCTGCTTATAAAACGGGACTCATTTGTTCTGGACTGAAGATGATTGATGTAAATTAAACTCAAGAAGGCACTTCGCTGGCATGGTACTATGATTACAGTGCTTATGGTTAAACTGCTGCATGTTAGAAGCAAGAAGTCAAGGGTCCAAAATCGAACAGGGGTCCTCTGAGCGGTCAAAACAGCTTTAATGACTGAACGAACTTAAAGATCTGATGGGTCGAGTAGTCCACTGGACGTAAAATGGCCTGCTTGTTCCGAGTGGGATGGTTTGTAACTGTGCTGCTCTCCCCTCTAGTCTTATACTGCCGCTCTACACTCTGGTCCTATGCTGCTCTACACTCTGGTCCTGTGCTGCTCTACACTCTGGTCCTGTGCTGCTCTACACTCTGGTCCTATGCTGCTCTACACTCTGGTCCTGTGCTGCTCTACACTCTGGTCCTGTGCTGCTCACTTGTGACTCTCTCTTTAAAATGACAAAATGCGCTCATTATGTATCTCTCTCTGACTGGCTCGAGAACATGTCACTCACCTGTCAGGACGCTCAGGGCCGGAGCAGCCCTCCGCCTTCTTCCATCCAATCAGATGGTCCTGTGTGGTTGGCCCCGCCCCTCGGCTCAGAGGGGAGGTAACGTCAGTGGCGGAGGGGGCGGGGCTTCCTCTCATCCCTCTGAAGTTCTTGGAGCACCGAGAACCACTAGAGAGAATGAGACAAGAGAGGTTTTATTTTATTAAATATTTGCATGACTTTTATACACTGGTTATCCGACAGTGTCAGTTAGTATGCAGATCGAAAAAAATATTAATACAAAACTGAAGAAAAAATGAATATAACATCAGGACCGAGCCAGCCAGCCCTAGAGAAGTCACAGAGTGTATTCTACCTGGACTGGGAGGAGCTCTCGCTGAGGTTCCCCAGGCTGCCATCTCTAGGGTGTCCGGAGGCGGTTGCCTGGGCAACACCCTGAGCCACGACCCTGTCTGGAGCCGCCTCCTTGCAGTACCCTTCCAAGCACCGCCCCTCCTCCTCACCCACGGAGAGTTGCGGGGTGGGGGGCGTGGCCACGGGGGGGGTGTCGATGCCGCTGTCGGTCGACGCCCCCTGGATGTAGGTAAGGCCTAGCTCCTGGGGGTCCATCGGGTCGGAGGAGCCGAAGGGCCGGTCCGGACCGCTGGAGGCACTGGAGGTCGTGCTGGACATGGTGTTGGTACTGGACACACTGGAGCTGCCCCTCACTGCCTGCTGGGCAGAACACACCGTTAGCCTGCTAGCAACTAGCCTCGCTGGGCTGGAACACACTGTTAGCCTGCTAGCAACTAGCCTCGCTGGGCTGGAACACACTGTTAGCCTGCTAGCAACTAGCCTCGCTGGGCTGGAACACACTGTTAGCCTGCTAGCAACTAGCCTCGCTGGTGTGGAACACACCGTTAGCCTGCTAGCAACTAGCCTCGCTGGGCTGGAACACACTGTTAGCCTGCTAGCAACTAACCTTGCTGGTGTGGAACACACCGTTAGCCTGCTAGCAACTAGCCTTGCTGGGGAAGAACACTGTTAGCATGCTAGGAGCTAGCCCTGCTGGGGCAGAACACTGTTAGCATGCTAGGAGCTAGCCCTGCTGGGGCAGAACACTGCTAGCATCCTAGGAGCTAGCCCTAGTGGGGCATACAGCACACCTTAAGCATGCTAGGAGCTAGCCCTGCTGGGGCAGAACACGTTAGCCTGCTAGGAGCTAGCCCTGCTGGGGCAGAACACGTTAGCATGGTAGGAGCTAGCCCTGTTAGGGAATACCACAGACCTCGGTATGCCAATGTACATTGTATTGTACAAGAATACAATGTAACATGTATTCATGTTACATTGTTATTGTACAAAGTCTGACAGAATGTACACCTTGATCTAAAGTGGGACAGATGCAGAAATGAAGCAACTTAATGTAGGCGCTAGCCCCGCTGGGGAAGGACACACACGGTTAACCTGAGCTAGCAGAACCATAGCTTTGTTAGCCGTCTGCTAGCTAAAGGTCCTGCTGGGTAAAGGGGACCCACCGTGGTCCGGCTGCTGGCCAGCCTGGCTCCTGGCTGCGCTCCCGGCCTGACTGGGGGCCGCTCACGCAGCTTGTGGAGCTTGGCGGAGGGGCGGCGGCCCTGGGCGTCTGGAGGGGTTTGAGAGTCAGGGTTAGTCATGTGATCACCCCCCACTCAGACCACGTAGGTTCTCCTCAAATATGACGATACAGGTCTCCCTATTAAGAGGCCTTCAGAAGACAAGGAACGTCCTAATATGGTTTGTGACAGATTTTTTTTTTTTTTTTATAAGGTAATGTGTTCTAGTGATGGATGGATGATTACAGGTCTGGAATCATCTCTCGTGTATCACCTGAGGATCTGGTTCTCTGGTCCGGTTTTGACTGGTCTCTTCCTTCATCCCCAGCTGGATGGGCGACCAAGGTAGGAGAAGGACTGCTAGAGAAAGAGAGAGAGAGTTCATGGTGTGATATAGGCGTGTTTATCATCCCAGTCTCGTTTGAGTCAGTTTGATGGGTCAGGTCATGGTAGTATTTGAGAGAGCATATGGGTCGTATTTGAGATGTAATTGGGGTAGTATTTGACGTGTAAGGAGGTGGAGTATGGAAGCAGCATTAGCAGCAGTATAGTTATTTGAGGCAGTATAGAGAATGTATTTTATTTAGTACGGAGATGGTATTTGAGGCAGTATAGAGGAAGTATTAGGGTCGGTGAAGATTTTGGTCATTATTTGAGGCAGTATTGAGGTAGTATTTGAGGCACTATCCAAGGTAGTATCGAGGAAGTATTTGAGGCAAGATTTGCACAGTGCTGGGCTTCAGTCCCAAGTGGACGGACTGTCCAGAACTAAACCTTGCAGTCTATTTCCAGAATGTTCTGATGTAACTAGATCTGGTGGTACTCCGGTATTCCGGCTGCCGCACCAACATTCCCAGCAGCGGATGTGGAAGCTTGAGGAAACCCAAGCCAGGAGCAGCAGGCGAGCGAGGAGCCACCAGACAGGAGAGAGGCCGAGGTCTGTGGAATGTGTGGTTGACGGAGTGCGTGTGTTTGTGTTGAGACTTCTAGCAGGTGGGGCTCTCTGTGTGTACGTGTGTGTGTGTGGTCAGGGTCTAGGGGTCAGGGTCTGGGGTCAGGGTTAGGTTCTAATGGTCTAACGGTGAGGACGGTCTGCCTAGCAACAAGTTTGTTAGCAACATCTAACAAACTGGCTAATGCTTACAAACTGGCCACAGCTAACAAACTGGCTAATGCTTACAAACTGGCGACAGCTAACAAACTGGCTAATGCTTACAAACTGGCTAATGCTTACAAACTGGCAACAGCTTACATACTGGCTAATTCTAACAAACTGGCAACAGCTTCAAGCTGGCAAAAGCTAACATACTGTCTAATGCTATAAAAACGTGTTAATGCTAACAAATGCTATCGTTAGCTAGGCCTTGGTAAAAAAAAAAAAAGATTTCCAGTCAATAAAGTTTATTGACTGAAAGCAGTACAGCTACATCTCCTGCTGGGAATCAAAAACCACAACCAACAGTACAGCTACATCTCCTGCTGGGAATCAAAAACCACAACCAACAGTACAGCTACATCTCCTGCTGGGAGCCTAACCCACAACCAGCAGTACAGCTACATCTCCTGCTGGGAATCAAAAACCACAACCAGCAGTACAGCTACATCTCCTGCTGGGAGCCTAACCCACAACCAACAGTACAGCTACATCTCCTGCTGGGAGCCTAGCCCACAACCAACAGTACAGCTACATCTCCTGCTGGGAGCCTAGCCCACAACCAACAGTACAGCTACATCTCCTGCTGGGAATCTATCCCACAACCAACAGTACAGCTACATCTCCTGCTGGGAATCTATCCCACAACCAACAGTACAGCTACATCTCCTGCTGGGAGCCTAACCCACAACCAACAGTACAGCTACATCTCCTGCTGGGAGCCTAGCCCACAACAAGGAGTCTGCAGCGTCTTACCTGCGGTAGGTGCTGCACTGGGACCAAGTGCCGTTCGGACCTGGATCGCTGGTGGTGGATTGGTTGCTGGGCGAGTTGCAGAAGCCAAGTCCCTCCCCCCGACTCTGAGATCCGCTCGGGGACACGGCATAGCCCAGTTGCATCCTGGGAAATTAAAACAACCCAAGCCAGTGGTGGTTAGTAGGGCGTCAAGATCAAAGTCACCCTGTTAAAATGGGAATCACACACTCTGCTATTATCTGAGTACTGTTATAACAGTACTGATTCATATTATATTATAACAGAACACAAAGCAGTACTGTACTAGCTCAGTGTGAGCGTGTTCAGGCTCGCTAAAGCTAAGAGCTGACGTAGTGTGATTAAAAGGCCCACTGAGCGTGTTAGGCTCGCTAAAGCTTAGAGCTAAGAGCTAGCGTAGTGTGGTTAAAAGGCCCAGTGAGTATATTAGGCTCGCTCAAGCGATCGCTCTCCTCGTCTTCTACCAGAAACCACACGGTCGCTTGGAGCGCTGAAACATTGTTCACACCCACGTGAACACATCAACTTATAAATACATGAATTAATGAACACATCAACTTATTAATACATGAATCGCCTGCTCCTCGGGATCGTTTAACAGGGAAGTAGTGCCACGGTCCACTGCAGTGGTTGGGGCCCACACACACAGGTCAATGTGTGTGAAGTCCAGAGGTTCACATTAATATTTTGTTGCTGGACTCTCCCAGAAAAGTAGGAACAGATTGAAGAATGAAGAACTGACAAAAGACGATATATAAATATATCGCGTCAGAAACAGGAACTACAAATAATAGAGTATGTTAAAGTAACTCCAAGATGTCTAAAGGCAATGACAGTCCCTTCTCTCCGGACTGGGGAACACCGTGGTACTGATGAACGCAGTGTTAGGAATGTTACCAGCTGGTGTCGGTGGCGACATTCCCACCATGCATTCAGATCCCGAGCGGTACCCAGTGAGCGACCGGGCACGTTCCCTCCCCCTACAGCGGGGGTCCCGCCAGAGAGGAGGTGGAGCCAACGCTACGACTCGCTCCTCAACTCCCTCGATTGCGTAGCGCGGTAGTGCTCTTTTTCACCAGAGGTGGCGCCAAAGAGGAGGAATGGAGTCCTCGAGGTCCCGATTTGACATCGAATGGATTGCATGAGATGTTTAGAGCACTTACAAATGTGCTCTAAACATCAAAAATATTGACAAAAATTAAACTCGTTGTGGAGGAGAAATTATTTGACCGCACAATGCCTAGTCCGACTTGCTCCGTCACCATGGTAACTCGGGTCTGTAACAAGGGAACTAGGTTTCTACCTGCTCTGTTACGGTGGTAAAATGGTAAAATGGTAAAATGGGTCTGTAACCATGGTAACTGGGGTCCTAACTGCTCAATCACTATGGTAACTAGGTTTTGTAACCATGGTAACTAGGGTCTGTATCTGTACCCATGGTAACGAGGGTCCTTACTGATCAGTGGCCTTGGTAACGAGGGTTTGTAACCATGGTAATTAGGGTCCGTCGTCTGTTCCCATAGTAACGAGGGTCCTAACTGATCAGTGAACTTGGTAACTAGGGTTAGCAACCATGGTAACTAGGGTCCGTCGTCTGTACCCATAGTAACGAGGGTCCTAACTGATGAGTGACCTTGGTAACGAGGGTTTGTAACCATGGTAACTAGGGTCGGTACCCATAGTAACTAAGGTCCTACCTGCTGTTCTCTGGCCGGTCGAAGGAGCTGCTACGCGAGATGGAGCCTGCAGGAGCATAGTGGAACATCTTCTGGGATGGGCTGGGGCCCTGACTGGGCGAGGCCCGGGGGCTAGGGCCCTGATTGGGCGAGGCCCTGGAGAGGGGCGGGGCCCCGGGTACGCCAGACTGCCACGGCTGGGCAGTTGTTCTGAAGTGACCCGGGTATATCTCCGTAAAACTCCTATAAAAACACAAACACACTGATGTAGACACCACCCTCCGAATCACTTTACCCTGGGAAACACCACCCCTTCAGAAACACACCACCCTCAGAAACACACCTTCCCTTCAGAAACACACCACCCTCAGAAACACACCACCCTCAGAATCACACCACCCCTTCAGAAACACACCACCCTCAGAAACACACCACCCCTTCAGAAACACACCACCCTCAGAAACACACCACCCTCAGAAACCCCAACCCTTCAGAAACACACCACCCCCAGAAACACACCACCCACCGAATCACTTTACCCTGGGAAACACCACCCCTTCAGAAACACACCACCCTCAGAAACCCCAACCCTTCAGAAACACACCACCACCAGAAACACACCACCCCCAGAATCACACCACCCCTTCAGAAACACACCACCCCCAGAAACACACCACCCTCAAAAAATACACCATCCTCAGAAACCCCACCTTCAGAAACACCCTACCCTCAAAAACACCACCTTCTGAAACACACCACCCTCGGAAACACACCACCTTCAGAAACACCCTATCCTCAAAAACACCACCTTCAGAAACACCCTACCCTCAGAAACACCACCTGTTTAGAGGCTGGCTGGTGTCTCAAACAGTCTGTAGAGCTCTGGTATCAAACACACTAATGGTCGGTGCCTCCCGGTCCACAGCAAATGTTCTCAGGGCTGTTGATACGTTAGTGGTCCGACTGGGACCGTCCCGGTACTGCTGTAGTCGCTGTGTGGGCACTAACTACATCAGGGGTTGCGGGTACGAACCCCTAGAGCATCCTGGTCTAGTCTGCCGGAGGAAGAGGAGGAAGATGAGGAGGAAGATGAGGAAGTACCTGCGCGGAGAGCCGTCCTCGTGCGGTGCTATGACGACCACGGCCACGGGCCCCGGGGTCCTCAGCAGCTCGATCATCTGGTGGTGGGCCAGCGTTGCCACGGCGACCTTGCAGATCTCCACCAGGCGGCAGCCGGGACGCAGCCCCGTCTGCCAGGCGAAGCCGTAGGGCTCCAGGTCCGCCACCGCGCCCTCCGCGTTGACGTGGAAACCCAGCTGGCCCAGAGAGTTCCTCCTGAGGACCGCCTCCACCGCCACGCAGCCCCGCGTCACCAGCTGCACACACACACACACAGACACACACACACACACACACACATTAATATACACACACACACACACATTAATAACACACATTAAGACACACACACACACACATTAAGACACACACACACACAAAGACACACACACACACATTAAGACAAACACACACACACAAACAATAATACACACACACACAAATAATAATACACACATGAACACAATTAATACAAACAAACACAAATACACACACACGCATTCATAAACAAACACACACACACACACACACACACACACACTCTATCTCCCACAAGGAGAGGGGGGGGCAGGAACAGGAAGTGACCTGGAGGCGCTGGCTGAGGTCCCTCCCTTCGTCCTGCAGGCTGAACGTCACGCGCTCTCCTCTCTGGTAGTAGAGCTTCCCCTCGCCGCGCACCACACTCCAGCCAATCACGTCGCGGCAGGAGCAGTTGAACACCACCTCCCCCGTGTCCTCCTCCACCAGCACCACCGTCTCCTGGGACACGGCGAGGAGACAGGCCACGCCCGCCACCGCCGCGGGCCAGGCCACGCCCCCGGCGGCGTGCAGGTTGGCCTGGCCCGCGGGCCTGGAGCGCTCCTTCTTCTTCCCGCCCAGCGTGATGAAGCTGAAGCGGGGGGCGGGGCCGTCGAGGGGCGTGGCCGACTGCCAGGTGGCCACCAGCTGGCGCAGGGCCAGGTGGCGCTCCTGGGCGCCGGCGGGGGCGGAGCTGGCCGCCTTGCGCGCGGCGTTCTGCCCGTTGACGATCTTGGCGAGCAGGAAGTCCCCGAGGGCGGGGCCGTGGGGGAAGGTGGCGCCCGGGGGCAGGGGCGGCCCGAAGGCGGGAACGTCTCGGGGTCTCGTCACGGCAACGCTGAACAACAAAGAAGAGGGACAGCTCCTTCACACATGCGCGCTCTCTCTACGGGTTCAGGGGGAGGGCTTCACATGACGGGGGGCCGCTCACCTGTAGCAGAGTTCGGCGGTACCGAGCCCGTGAACGCGGACCACCAGGTAGACCCCCTGGGGGGAGGGGCCGATGGGGGTGAAGGGAGGGGCCCCTGGCTCCTGGAACACCAGCTGCAGCCCCTGCTGGTTCCTCAGCAGCTGGAAGCAGAGAACATAATTAATACTCTAATTAACAACTGACCCTTCAGCAGACCTATGCTCCAACACAGTCTGATCCCATTGGACCAGACCTCAGACTACGATCCAACACAGTCTGATCCCATTGGACCAGACCTCAGACTACGATCCAACACAGTCTGATCCCATTGGACCAGACCTGAGGCTACGATCCATCACAGTCTGATCCCATTGGACCAGACCTGAGGCTACGATCCAACACAGTCTGATCCCATTGGACCAGACCTGAGACTACGATCCAACACAGTCTGATCCTACCAGACTATGATCCTTCACGCAGTCAAAACAAAGTCCTAGGTTGAATTTGAATTAAACAACATTACGTTTCTCCAGCTGCCAACACACACACTTCCCAGATTCCCACCCCACACCCACCCACACCCACACACACAAAGCTGCACATTAAATCGTTGCTACAGCAACGATTCCAGCAACAGCAATTCCAATTATCACGTGTGTGTAACGAGCATTCGTTAGCGGGTGAGAAGCCTCCCTCCGTGTGGGGGGAGAGGGGAGGGTGTCAATTCTGGTTTATTTCCAATTAAAAATCTACAACCTCGTTCACACCGAATAATTGCAAGGCACAGCCTCGATAACATCTCGGTAAACAAGGAGAAGGGGTAGGGAGTCGGCCTGCCATCATATCCACTCACCTCCATCTCCAGAACATCGGAAGATTTATCAAGAAGAGCCACATTAAAAACACCTGTACCGTCTGCAGATAGACAGTCTGCGATGTTAGTGGTTAGTTTGGTTTAGTTAGCGATGGTTACTTTAGGAATTAGGTTAGAGATGGTTAAGTTTAGGTATTAGGTTTACATTTGGTTAAGTATTAGATTAAGGGAGGTGGTTAAGTTTAGGAATTAGGTTAAAGGTGGTTAGGTATTAGGTTCAATTTAAGGTGGTTAAGTTTAGGTATTAGGTTAAAGGGTGGTTAGGTTAGGTATTAGGTGAGAGATGGTTTGTTTGGGCATTAGGTTGGAGGTCTTTGTTTTGCTATTAGGTTAAATAATAAGTAAAGGGGTTAAGTGAGGGGTTTAATGCTTCTGGTCAGCCAGAGTGTAGTTCGATCAGAGGACCCTTCAGCCATCTGAACAAGGCGGTTGGAGATGTTCAAACCTGCAGAGCATCGAGAGCACAGGAAGGGAACCTTCCTCTCTGCTGTTCAGCCAGACGCAGGATAAGGGCTTTATAAACAATGTGCTTGGGAACAAGAACCGAACGCTCGGACTACAACTGGTTCTTCAGCGCCTCACCGAACTTCCACGCAGAATCTCAATCATTCATAGTGATTATTGTTTAAATGATGTTCAGACGTTGTCCGGGTTAGAGCTTTCTAGCATAAGAGTTAGGGTTAGAGGGTTCGCAACAAAGGATCGTCGTTAGGGTAAGAGGATCAGCATCAGGGTTTGAGGGTTAGGGATAGAGGATCAGTGTTAGGGTTTGTGGGTTAGGGATAGGGGATCAGTGTTAGGGTTTGAGGGTCAGGGACAGGGGATCAGTGTTAGGGTTTGAGGGTCAGGGACAGGGGATCAGTGTTAGGGTTTGAGGGTTAGGGATAGAGGATCAGTGTTAGGGTTTGAGGGTTAGGGATAGGGGATCAGTGTTAGGGTTTAAGGGTTAGGGACAGGGGATCAGTGTTAGGGTTTGAGGGTTAGGGAATCAGTGTTAGGGTTTAAGGGTTAGGGACAGGGGATCAGTGTTAGGGTTTAAGGGTTAGGGACAGGGGATCAGTGTTAGGGTTTGAGGGTTAGGGATAGGGGATCAGTGTTAGGGTTTGAGGGTTAGGGATAGAGGATCAGTGTTAGGGTTTGAGGGTTAGGGACAGGGGATCAGTGTTAGGGTTTGAGGGTTAGGGAATCAGTGTTAGGGTTTAAGGGTTAGGGACAGGGGATCAGTGTTAGGGTTTAAGGGTTAGGGACAGGGGATCAGTGTTAGGGTTTGAGGGTTAGGGATAGGGGATCAGTGTTAGGGTTTGAGGGTTAGGGACAGGGGATCAGTGTTAGGGTTTGAGGGTTAGGGACAGGGGATCAGTGTTAGGGATAGCGGGTCAGGGATAGAGGATCAGTGTTAGGGTTTGAGGGTTAGGGGATCAGTGTTAGGGTTTGAGGGTTAGGGGATCAGTGTTAGGGTTTGAGGGTTAGGGACAGGGGATCAGTGTTAGGGTTTAAGGGTTAGGGACAGGGGATCAGTGTTAGGGATAGCGGGTCAGAGATAGAGGATAAGCATGAGGGGGTTCACCTGCTGGGGGTCACTGGCTATGCTGGACGTCGGCGTTGAGACGTGGAACATGACCTCGTGGTCTTTGTAGGTAGCATACACACAGTGACTTCCTGCCGAGCCCGCTAGGAGAAAGGAAGTGAGGTCAGAGATACAGCGCAATTAGGGTTTTTGATCCAAAATGAATATGGTTAGGCAAATGCTCTGCTCAAGATATAAAAAATAGATATAATACTATGAAAGTAGGGGGAGGGCTAGGGTCTGGGTCAGGGCTACGCCCTGGGGGAGGGGTAAGGGGTTAGGGGTCAGGTACCATCGGCGCTCAGCTGGGCTGGGTTCTGGGAAATCTTCTGACCCAGGAGATCCAGGAAGTTATTCAGAGCTGGGCTGGACCAATCACCGTCCCCCGTCTGGCCACCGCCCGGGACGCCCCTACAGAGCAGCACCCCCACCTGGTGCTGTAGACTCACCTGAAACACAAACACACACACACACACACACACACACACACACACACACACACACACACACACACACACACACACACACACACACACACACACACACACACACACACACACACACACACACACACACAATAGTGTTAAGCAGTAGTATTGTAGTATTATGAGGAGTCAGGGTGTGTAGTATAGTAGTATTGTAGTATTAAGAGGAGTCAGGGTGTGTAGTATAGTAGTAGTATGAGGGTCAGGGTGCTCACCCCCTGCTGGTCCAGTTGGAGGAGGAGCTCCGGGACAGCGGGGGCGGAGCTAGCCACACGCAGACAGGAAGTGCTGAGCTCCGGGAGGACGTAATCCAGCACCTCCTTCAGGGGGAGCCCCCGGGGACCCCCGTGTTTAGAGGAAGAGGGGACAGAGTCCTCCATGATGGACCCTCTTAAGGTACTGGGCTGGGGGGGGGGGGTGAGAGACAGAGAGACAGATAGACAAAGACATGGAGACAGAGAGAGAGAGACAACATTAGGACGTAGATGTTGACAATAGGCACCCAGCACCCAGAACATGAGGCACCGAGTACATGAGGATGAGATGAAGGCGTGATTTAGATCCACTCTCCACATTATGAGTTATATATTTTTAAATGAAAGCGAACAGCCATGCTGTTTTCTTGCTGAACCGATGATGTGAACGGTCCACGTATCAGAGGTTTATGTTACACACGGGACATTGCACAACAGAACTCAGGCAATACGCTCAGCTTGACCTATATTCTTTACATTCTTAATGTATCATGTAGCTTTTCTTCCTTGAGCCAACAGACCGAAACAGATGCCTAGATTGAGATAGCCTACTTCATCATGATTTATGATAAACGGCCTATTACTGGATTGGGATGGGCAACTTCATCATGATCTTTGATATAAGGAGAGATTCCTGGTTTGGGATAGCCTACTTCATCATAATCTGTGATAAAGGACAGATTCCTGGTTTGGGATGGCCAACTTCATCATGATCTTTGATAAAAGGAGATATTCCTGGTTTGGGATAGCCTACTTCATCATGATCTGTGATAAAGGACAGATTCCTGGTTCCGGTAAGCCTACATCCTCATGATCTGGGATAAAGGACAGATTCCATGTTCCGGTAAGCCTACTTCCTCATGATCTGTGATAAAGGACAGATTCCTGGTTCCGGTAAGCCTACTCCGTCATGATGTCATCTGTAATGAAGGGCCGTTAGAGGGGCGCCCTACCTGGCTGGTCCTCAGGATGATCCGGTAGTTGTAGTGAGGTCCATCTCTATCATCCTCCAGCTTCTCCCTCCGCACGCTGAGAGACACCGGCCCTAGGAACTGGTCCGTCCCCAGGAAGTTCTGGTGCTCTAATCCAGGAAAGAGACCAGGAGTTAAAAGTGTTGGGTCGTTTGGGCTCTATACTTCAGTGCTTTGTCATTAGCAGACTCCTTAACAGTGAAAAAGAAGGGAGTTAGGGAGAGGGAATGACAGCTCAGGACTGCAGGGGGAACCGAAACTGTGGTCACTTGACAGGCCAACATTTTCATAAACGTACTGAGCCGTTTACACGGCAGGGAGCAAACCGGCTTCTGCCTTCCCAGGGTGACACCTGGTTTGTGGTTTGCACGTCTACCAACCGCCTGCAGCTCTGTGTTGGTACACGTCTGGACTATGCAGTACATTTTAGATATGCATCTGAGTTAAGGTTTGGCTGCTCTGTGTTGGTACCAGTCTGGACTATGCAGTACATTTTAGATATGCATCCGAGTCAAGGTTTATCTGCTCTGTGATGCGTGGTATAATGCTGATATGGATGCACGTTTGAGATGTCAAGTGAATCCTAACTAATATGTTGGATTGTTGCGTCGGTCGTTGCTCGTGGCGATGAGTCAGTATGGACCAAAGGTCAAACGGTATACATCTCAACTTCGTCCTCTGACATATGGAAACCCGAGTTCACAGGCTCAGGATTCAGATGAGTCAGAAGCCATCTGACAGATGGAGTGGACAGATTGACGTTGGCGGCTCGGAGTGTAGCTCTTCTTCTGTGGTAGCAGGGCGCCCTACTGCTGCTCCCCACAACATCCAACCCGCTTTCAAGAAGAGCAGAAAGTAAGCACTATAATGCTGATGATGTACATGTAGCTAGTTACTCCTACCAGTACATGTAGCTAGTTACTCCTACCAGTACATGTAGCTAGTTACTCCTACCAGTAGCTCCTCCAGAACAAGAACGCAGGCTGGCGATGTTAAAAGCCGGTTTATTGTAGAGTTTGAAGAAAATGATACATGAAGATGGTGATCCATGCTGCCATGTAGGAGATCTCCCCGAGTGTGTCTGGTAAAGGCTGCTTTAAAAAAAATTGACAAGTCTCAACTTAAACTTAGATTTTCTCTTTCTCTTAAACTAAACAGACCAAAAGATATGGTCCATCGTTTTCAGTCTCCTAATGAACCCTCTCGTTCTACTGTTTAATATGGGGACCATATATTTTGCAATGTAATATGTCACTGCGTCTGTGTGGTGGCCTGCCACGGGGCCCTTTCTTGTCATAAGGAATAACTGTTGAAAATGCTGCTGCCTGTGGCTTGAGCTGGCCCCTCTGCATCTCTTGGTACAACATACACAATGTGGTTATATAGCAATACAGTATGTCCTATATGATCGTCAAAATAGTTATCGACGTCATTTTATCCCTTCTACTCAAAGAAGTCCTTAAGAGAACAGGATTACATTTCTTTCTTCTTTTTGCTACGCGCCAAAATACCATGTCAGCGCTCCACTCGAAACGCAGGTCAATGTCTTTCTGTGACGCCGAAATGTCTGTTAGTATACTCTTCAACATCATAACCATGGGTCACCGGAGGTGAGCTTAGTGTGTACATGTAGCGCTCGGTCCGGGCAGCGGTTGAACACTGCGGCGTCCGACAGCGGGTTAGGCTTTCCGGGCACGTATAGTATAACGCCACGGTGTGTGGAGCTCTGTCTGAGCAGCGGTTTATTCTGATGTCTGCGTCCGAGTGAGGGATAAGCTACCAAGTTAAAACGCCACGGTGTGTGGCACATTTCATACACAACAACGCCGGTCATTATAAAGCTATTTACAACGTTACTAAAAGAGTATCACAATGTTTACGCCCCCGCCTTCCCAGAACTCTCTGCACAAAGCCCAATTTTTAAACGGCGTTCGATCCAAGCTGAAACAGCAGATCTATTGCGGAGACAGAGCAAAACAAATCTGCAGTCTAGACGCGGTGTTGCGGTTGAGATATTTCACAAACCATAGGAAAGTATAAATATTAATCAATCCATCAAATCGAAAAAATAGAGAGTGAGATAGGTCAGGGTTGAGAGGAGACTGAGATAGGACAGGGCTGAGGGGAGAAAGGGCTGAAGGAGACTGAGATAGGACAGGGCTGAGGGGAGAAAGGGCTGAAGGAGACTGAGATAGGACAGGGCTGAGGGGAGAAAGGGCTGAAGGAGACTGAGAGGAGACTGAGATAGGACAGGGCTGAGGGGAGAAAGGGCTGAAGGAGACTGAGAGGAGACTGAGATAGGACAGAGGTGGGAGGAGAAAGAGCTGGAGGAGACTGAGGGGAGACAGTGAGGAGAGGAGACAGAGAGGAGACAGGGAGGAGACAGAGAGGAGACAGAGAGGAGACAGAGAGGAGACAGAGAGGAGACAGAGAGGAGACAGAGAGGAGACAGAGAGGAGACAGAGAGGAGATGAGACAGAGAGGAGAGGAGACAGGGAGGAGAGGAGACAGGGAGGAGACAGCGAGGAGTGGAGACAGGGCTGAGAGGAGACAGGTCTGCGAGGTGGAGTCCAGGTGTTCCTACCTCTGTTGTAGAAGTACTTCTTGTAGTAGAAAGCCCCTTGGTCCAGGTGCTCCACGGTAAAGCCGCTCTCCAGGTCCCCGGGGAACACCGGCCGCCCCCTGGGGACCTCCAGCACCGACACGGCCGCGTTGGGGACGCTGGCGCTAGAGTCCATGCCAGCGCCCTCCCCCTCTCGCTCTTCCCCCGTCTCCCGGCAGTAGCCCGGCCAGCAGGACACCAGCTGACCAGCTGACCCCTCAGCGGGGTCGGCCACGCCCCCCGCCGCCGCGCCGAGGCCCCGCGACGCCACGGCGTCCCCCGGTCCGCTGTTCCTCCTCGCGTTACCGCGGCTCCCCCCGGCCTGGCCGGGGCTGAAGAGCAGGCTCTGGACGTCGTGGTGGGAGAAACACGTGGGGGCCGTCAGGTGGCGGGGCCCCGGGGCCTCCCGGGACGCCGGCGGCGCCTCGGCCTTCACGCTCTTGAGGCGTTTGAAGATGGACGTCTCCGCCTTCTCCTGCTTGCCCCGCTGCGTGGCGGGGCGGTCCCGCTGGGCGCAGATGAGCAGCGAGGGGTCCACGTAGTCGCCCCGCGCGATCTGGGCGGCGGTGAGGAGGCTGGGCGACAGCAGCGGCGGGAAGCCGCCGGGAGGGGCGCTGGGCTGCTCCTGCCGCGCCTCCCGGTCGGGCCCGAGGGCCACCAGGGGCCCGAGGACGTCCTGGGAGGAGTGGCCCCCCAGCGAGGAGGTGCTCCCGTACTCGCGGCGCAGCGTGGCCCCGCAGTAGTCCTGGTCCTCGTCGGCCCCCAGGTCACTGAGGGTGACCTCGCTGTTGCTCCGCTTGATGCGGGCCAGGCTGCGCATGGGGGCGTGGCTGAGCATCTCGCTCAGCGGGTAGGGGCCCGCCCGCCCCAGGAGGGCGTCCTGGCCCAGCAGGTGGTCCGGCATGCTGGGCAGCAGGCTGTCGTACCGCGGCGGGGGTCGGGCATCCCAGACGTCCTTACGCTGAGGCCATTCGGACACCCTGGCCCGGACGCCCATCTTGGGCATGGGGTTGCAGGGCGGGGCGCTGGTGGGGGGCGGCCCCATGGTCTGCAGACTGTTGCTCTTCTGGATGACCGGGTTCTGGGGGACCGGGTTCTGCATACAGGCCCACACTCGGCTACAACCTCAACACTCCACGGCGTCTGGAGGAAGGTCTGCTCATGTCCTTAGTGAGGTTCCTTAGTGAGTCCGCTCATGTCCTTAGTGACGAGGCCTGCTGGGCTTTGCTGTCATGATGTCCAGCGATCAGACTGATCTCTAGGGCGGTTCCTTCCGGAGGATCTGAAAGAGAAAGACGACGACATTGTGAAATATAAAAGTATAGTGAGATAAGAGTTGACGATGACGCCTGGTGATGGTTGTAAACTAGACACTTCCCCGTTCCCTCTGAGTGTTGGGAAATGACGAGGCTTTAGGAGAAACCACAGCTGATGAATAGGAACCGCAATGTAGACCTTTAGCCTTCATTTTGTTTCAGCCACTAACGATATGGATCACATGGTTCTATCACACATCTCCTGTAATGGCACCTAGGCGTGCTGGCTCCAACCAGAGGTAACAATACAACAGAACAAGCCCGACCGGAAGAGTGTTACACACTGAAGGAAAAGGAGGATGCAAGTATCTAATATATACAATTCACTTTAGTCTTCCCCTAGAGGCTATGGCCGGACATACTCCACTGTGTCATTGAAGGTGATAAATATCATACATTCCATTATTTTTCATTATCTTCATTTTTAAACTGAGATCAAATATATTCTCAAAAGTTTATCTGAAGTATCCCTAGGACCACTCTCTAATTGGTCCTACTGCTATGGCGTATGAGGTGGGTTGTAGTGTACTGCTATGACGAATGATGGAGGTTGTAGTGCTACTGCTATGGTGTATGACACACACAGCCTCAACACAACACAGCCTCATCACAACACAAAACAGCCTCAATACAACACAACACAGCCTGCCTCATCACAACACAGCCTGCCTTATCACAGCCTCAACACAACGCAACCTCATCACAACACAGCCTGCCTCATCACAACATTTTCATCACGACAAAACACAGCCTGCCTTATCACAACACAGCCTCAACAAAACACTGTACAGCGTGGGTATATGTCAGTTATGTGTGTATGTGTACAGTCTGTATATGTTAGTACTGTGTGTAAGTGTATGCAGTGCATGTACAGTCTGTGTTGGTACTTGGTGACTGACTAACTGTCTAGACAACTTGCCAGTGGTTGTTGTTGTTGTTTCTAAAAAAGACAGGAAGGCTGGCGTGGCTCTTCCTGTTTGGCGAGCTGTGACGCATGGGGCGTGTTTGTTTTGCCCTCCTCAGAGCCAGGTATACAAGGCTAACCCCGCCCTGCTCCAAAACACCTTCTACAGCTCCTCCACCCACTGAGCTACAAAGGGAATAGAACCCCATCCCTGCAGTGTTGGTGCCATGCTCAAGCGGAACTGAACTCTATTTGATGTAATTAGAAGGTGGTGTTCATAAGTCAGAGGTCATGGAGTGGCGACAGGCCGCGTCGACAACCTGTAAGAAGATCAGCTGTGACCTCTGACCTGACATGACATGTCTGACATGTTGACTTTCCAATAGGGCTGCCATGCCCTATGAGCAAACTAGCATTCAAATTGCATGTTGAAGAGCAATCCCTCGATAAAGACGGTTCTACTTGGGAGAGGGGTCCCATATCTCCAGGATGCCCTGAAGCACAGTTCCTTTGTGTGTGTTGGTGTGTGTGCATGCTTGTGTGTGTGTAACAGCTGTCTTATAAAACCCATGTGACTCAATACTCCTCAGGACGGAACTAGTAGGAACAGCTCCTCCCTCCACCCACACACCTCCTCCCTCCACCCAGACACCACCTAAATCCCTCCACCAAGACACTTCTTCATTCAGGCACTTTCATTTCAGGGGATTTCTGCTTCTTCGAGGGGCCGGATAAATCACGCTGAGGCCCTCTGAGACATGCTTAGAGGGTTCAGAAGTAGAAACACCTGGGAGGAGAATATAATGGTCTGATCCAACTACAACAGAGGGCATCCCTTTATGGAAGTAGAAACACCTGGGAGGAGAATATAATGGTCTGATCCAACTACAACAGAAGGCATCCCTTTATGTCTATGGTCTATACTGGGATTTCGACAGGGCTCTTACGGCAGCAGGCAGACCACAGGACCAACGGGCGGTCGGTGAGCCAGCCCCACTGAGCAGGGAGATGCTGGGACGACCGGCCTGACTCTGCGCTACACTCCTGCCCCCCATGTTTGGAACACAGTCTGCAGTCCCAACTGCTGTTCCAAACTTAAACAGGTCAGTGGAGAGAGAAACAGGTCAGCAGAGAGAGACAGTACACACGACGACACACAGCAACTAACTAACCCTAAACCAAACCAACTAACCTAGGCAAAGTCGAGCTGACTTTGGCGTTGTTACTCATAGAGACAGAGAGAGAAAGCGACAGAGAGAGGAAGAGGGAAAGCAAGAGAGCGACAGGAACCATGTGACCTCAAGGTCGTCATGAGATGGACTTCAGGTCGATGATGTCACCGCTGATCCATCCGGCCGGCCGGAGGACAGCCCTGGGCCTCTTCCATGATGCGTTACCGTGGCAACCATACCGTCTGCCCCCCCCTTGACCCGCTTCCTATCATGGTACCACACACACACACACACACACACACACACACACACACACACACACACACACACACACACACACACACACACACACACACACACACACACTCACTCTCTCTATCGACAACCTGCTGTTATGTCATCTTCGTTAATTTAAATAACTTTAGCAACCCCATGAACACGAGGTATACAAACTAACACTAGACCAACTAGATGAGCCAGCCACCTCCTACCGCGCAGCGGGGGTCGGGGAGCTCCCAGCGGGGGTGAGGGAAAGGCCTGCCCGCTGAAAGACCCTTTCAGCTCCTCCAAACAAAACAGACATTTGCTGGAACGGTCGCCTCCAAAACTTATTCAAAACCTCTCAAACTCTCAGGCAAGCCGCCAATATCCCACATAGAAACATGAAGTAGAGTAAAACACGACGATAACCAGGACGTGCTAACTTTCCAGTAACGTTGGGCGGACGCTTGTTGTAGTGTGAGGACCGTTTGTCTGAGAGCAGCGGGGCTCGGGAGTTCAACCAACCAAATGGTGTTGTGTTGTTTCAGACTAAAGCCGTTAAACACCGCAGGATTTGGCCCCGCATGGCCGCTCTTAATCTGGTTTGATCGGGAATTACTGTCGATTTGTACCCGCTTTGTTGTGTGTTTATGGAGAGATTAGCGATTTTAAATTCAGTCCCGTCGGGAAGAGTTAAACACCGGCTGGGAAACCAGAAGTTACTCCTCGCATCGACTCAGCGATCACAGTTTGCGACGTTAACGTCGACATAACATGTAACTAGAAAAGGGTTTACACACTGTGTCTTACCTTTCTACAGAACGATAGAGTTGTAAATCAACGCGAAGCCACCTCGACACACTCCGTCTCCGCTCCGTAAACTTTCCTGCCTCCAGTACATTCCTGTTGAAAACTAAGTCCGGGTTGGGCTCCTCCACACCGATAGACTCTTCGTTCCCAGCCGCCTGGTCCTGGTATGGCTGGGCTTGGAACACCCACTGGAATGGCTCGGCTTGGAACACCCACTGGAATGGCTCGGCTTGGAACACAGGCTGGAATGGCTCGTTTAGGAATTGTTGGTTTGGATGACAGGCTGTGCCGGCGGAACCCCGCCCCTCCCTCTCAGCACTGAGGCCTGAGAAACATAAACCGTCATCCTTTCTACAAGGTTTGTAAGAGTATCTCTATACGAAA
Organism: Gadus chalcogrammus; assembly: GCF_026213295.1. Taxonomy (NCBI): domain Eukaryota; kingdom Metazoa; phylum Chordata; class Actinopteri; order Gadiformes; family Gadidae; genus Gadus; species Gadus chalcogrammus. Next base: position 21,443,655 of record NC_079414.1, on the reverse strand, counting down.
CATTAAAATAAATGGAAATCCTGAGTATTATTGCATTTTTTTGGTATTTTATTATTGATTCTTATTCATTTTGTTGTGTTCATGAGTGTGTATTTATTAATTATGTAGGTAGTGTTATTAGTATGTGTTTATTGTGTGAATTAATTGGTGAATTTATGCCTGTGCAACCGAAAAAATAGGAAAATAAAAAGAAATGTAAAAAATTAAAGTTATGAATGCCAAATAAAATCCACTTTTAAAAAAATCAGATACAAATTCAGTAACAAAAGAAGGCAACACAATAGTACTTGAGGAAAACTGATATCTCCTAAACGCCAATATTTCAGTTAATTATGTAAACAACGCTGATTTAAATTAGTTTGTCAGTTGCAGAGCACGATGATCGGGCATTAGGAAATTATATGGTCGATTATTTTATCCATGCAAAAGTAAAAATATTCTATATTATTGAATCCACGGATATATGAATCAAAATACTCTGCTTGGTAAATGTGATTTTCTTCAAATGGGACACAGTGTTCTTACTTCTTTTTAAATCTGCATTTAGATTAGGCTTTGTTTGTGGAGGTTAAGTATTATTAATTATTTATGAGGCAATTTGATCGGTGGATTCATTCAGTCTGCTTTAGGGAGCCAGTTCCTATATGATATACTGACCTCTAGCGGCAGAGTTATTGAGGATATAATGACAACCGGCGGCCACCAAGGACTTTTAGCCATGGTTGGTTTCCTTACAATCTTTTTAAATAGAAAATGGAACTATAACAAAAATATAGTCTGCATTATTCTCGTTGAAAATTATACACTTACAGCAGAATATAGTAGATGGTTATGCTATGTAGATCCATATTATAGACACATACAATGAAGTAGTATTTGAATAATCAAATATATGTATAAAACATACAAGGTGACAGAATAATGTGTGAAACTGCTGATACAGCTGTTGGATAATAAGGCATTTAAATAAGAGGAAATTAAATCAAAACCACTAAGATGGTTATTATAACAAAGAGACGCTTGTTGGACACCGTTAGACACACATAAAGCAGAAATAAAAAGCAGGTTAGACTATGGGAACTCAACTACTAGAAAAAATATCATGTGCTGATTATACAGTATCATCATGTTTTATTGAAGGAAACTTTATAATTAATAAGATATATCTTTAGTTTCAAAACAGAATATAGATCTATGTTATTCTTAAAATAACCTGGAAAAAGAGCAAATATAAAAATATCATGTAAGAAAATTAAAGAACATAAAATACATTTATGAAAGACATTTTCTCTTGATATGTAACATTCTTGTCTGGTGACCAAACCGGTCATGGTTTAGCAGGTCAGGGTGGTGGTTAAGCAGGTCAGGGATGAGGCGGTTTAACAGGTCAAGGTGGGGATGGTTTAGCAGGTCAGGTGGTGGTTTAGCAGGTCACGGTGCTCTCTCTTTAGTCACTGAGTCCCAGATGTCTTCCAGCTCTCCCTCCACCTCCTCAAACTGCCAGCGCTCTGGAGGGAGACCCTCTGGAGGGAGACCCCCTGCGGTCTGTGGCCGGGGGTCTCCTCTCTGGCCGGGTCCAGAACAGAACCAGCAGGTCTGCTCCTCCTCTGAGCAGACCACCACCCGACCGAACCCGCAGGGCCGAGCGCTCACAGAGCCGGTCTGGTCTGGGTGGAGTCGGAGGGGGGCTGGCTGCTTGGGCTGGTAATACATGTGACCCTCCAGGTCGGAGATCTTAGTGTGAACAGACGGACAGATGTGACGTCTGAGGAGCTCTAGAGGTCCCGGGGGTTCTGGAGCTGCAGCCCGGCTCGACGGACGTGGAGCCCGGTCTGAGGTGACAGACACACCCGGGACCCACCCGGGTGTGCTGGCACCCTCAGCCAGAGGGGGGGGTGACCTGGGCTCCTCTGTGGACTGGGAGCCGTGAGGTGTGTCCACAAGGTGGCAGCAAAGAGGGGCGTTAGCTGGCGCTCTGACATGTTCAGACATCTCTCCCTCCGGACGCGTCCCACCACAGGCGACCCTGGAGGAGGGCTGGGGGTTGCCGGGTCCTCCTGGGGCAGAACCACTCAGGCATGTGTTTGGACAGCCCGATCTGACCAGCGGAGGAGAGGTCCTGGCTAGACTGTGACCCTCAGAGGTCAGTTTGGCGGGTTTGTCCCGGCTCCTGGGCAGGTCCAGTCTGAGGGTGGACCCCAACGGGATGGTGTACCGGCCCTCCGCGTGACCCCTGACCTCCGCCTGATCTGGACCTTTGACCCCGCGGGTCCTCCCCCCGGGGTCCTGCCTCATGTAGAGCTGCAGGCTGGGGTGCCCGGGCCCGGGGGTGGCGGCGGGGCCGTCTGAGGTCTGGTGGTCCAGGGGCCAGGTGTTGGCTCTGTGGGGGGGCGGGGCGGGGGCCGGAGGCTCTGCCTGGGGAGGACCAGAGGGTGAACGCCGGGCGGTGGATCTCCTCCCTCGACCTTCGGTGTGCACCTTCAGGGAGGCGACGGAGGTGAGGGCGGGGGTCGCAGGCAGGACCACAGTGCTCACCTTTGGAAGGAAGGTGGTGGAGGAGGTGGTGGTGGAGGAGGCGGGGGTGGAGGTGGTAATGGTGGAGGAAAGGGTGGTGGAGGAGGTGGTGGTGGAGGAGGGGGGGGTGGAGGTGGTAATGGTGGAGGAAAGGGTGGTGGAGGAGGGGGTGGTGGTGGTGGTGGAGGTGGTAATGGTGGAGGAAAGGGTGGTGGAGGAAGGGGTGGTGGAGGAGGAGGTGGTGGTGATAGTGGTGGAGGAGGGGGTGGAGGTGGTAGTGGTGGAGGAGGGGTTGGAGGTGGTAGTGATGGAGGAGGGGGTGGAGGTGGTAGTGATGGAGGAGGGGGTGGAGGTGGTAGTGGTGGAGGAAGGGCTGGTGGAGGAGGAGGTGTTGGTGGTGATAGTGGTGGAGGGGGGGCTGGAGGTGGTAGTGATGGAGGAGGGGGTGGAGGTGGTAGTGGTGGAGGAAGGGGTGGTGGAGGAGGAGGGGGTGGTGGTGATAGTGGTGGGGGAGGGGGTGGAGTTGGTGGTGGTGGAGGAGGGGGTGGAGGTTGTAGTCGTGGAGGAAGCAGAGCTGGTGGTGGAGGAGGGGGTGAAGGTGGTAGTGGAGGAGGAGGGGGTGGTGGAGGAGGGGGTGAAGGTGGTAGTGGAGGAGGGGGTGGTGGTGGAGGAGGAGATGTAATGAAGACCATCTAGGGGAAGCAGGCCTCCTCTACTCATGTCTGAGACCTGAAGAAACCTGCTGACCTGAAGGGGAGGAGAACCATATTCAGTGGGAGAAGAAACACAGTGTGCCACTGGTTCTACTGGGAGCTGCCCAGCACAACCACAGTCTGCTACTGGTTCTACTGGGAGCTACCCAGTACAACCACAGAAACACACACCGATTTCATTAAGCAGGTTGTTAGCAGGTACCAACCCGGTGGCTTGGTTCCGGGATCATCAGGTCATGACCTTTGTCCGCAGACTCTGGGTCAAAGGTCAGCACCAAGCTGATCCCATCACCCCCAGAAGATAGCCTGGTGACCAGACACTGGGGGACCTGGTTCGGATCCGCGCTGGGCTCCGCTGGGGACTGAGTCAGTAGGTTCTCATGGGGAGGCAGCGGAGCCTAAAGAGCAGAACCATGACGTCACCTAGCGAGTTGTATCGGCTCAGGGTGGCGGTTCCACCTGACCAGACGCCACAGTCCTGAGAACTTCCACCGATGAACATCCATAAACACACGTTTGAATTAAGTTCCTTCAAAAGCTCCGGATTGAGGAACGGATCTCCTGCGTATCTGTGCTTACCTCCGAGGATGGAGAACGGCCGTCTCGGCGACCCACATCCAATCCCCCGAGCTGGTTGCTATGGTAACCAGGGCTCCTCCGGTCCCAGCCGTTTAGCTGAATCCATCCCAGCATGCCTTGCAGCTCCTCCATCCTTTCCTTTATCTGTGAACAAAGATTTAAACCTCTTATCCTTCCTTATAGAAACATCATAGTAGGATTATTCAGGGTATATGAAGTCCATAATGTCCTACTACCAACAATCACTAAGTTAAATAGCAGACACAAGGGTCCGCTGCAGGCTCGCAGCTCAGGCTAGTGATTGGTTGATTGTTAATTCAACGGTAGGTGGGATTGGTTGGTTGTAGGGAACTTAAGCCTTTGATTGGTTGATCTTACGGTTGGTGCGAGATGGGAGGACTCTGGGAATAGCAGACGTCCTTCTGCTTCCAGGACAGACAGGTCCTTCAGCTTCTGCTGGACTCTGTGGTGAACAGGGTCCTGGTGGTGTACAGGGTCCTGGCGGTGTACAGGGTCCTGGTGGTCTTCAGGGGCTGGAGGGTGGTGTAGAGGGGGGTCTAGAGGTGGTTCTAGCTGGGGACCTGGGTGGTCCCGACCAACGGAGGACTGTGGAGGTCCCTTAGACAACAGAGCGGTTCTGGTCTCCTCAGCCCAGGATCTGCAGGGGACGGATGAGGAAGCTTATACCAGACTAGATGATAACATAACACTTTATTGACCCCAAAGGGAAATTCTACTTATCAACATGAGTCTCAGCCTCATGCAAACATATGTCCTCACTAGGGTTGCTCAACATCCCTTATCCTGGGAGATGTCAAAAACCATGGGCCTTAAACCAGTATGTAAACCGGTTTCAAAACTCTTGAGGTTCCTCCAGAATGAGAAGCGCTATTATAAGATCAATAGTTAACCCCTAGTTGTCCTCACATGATGTCCAGGTAGTCCCTCAGGAACCTTCGGATATTCTCCATGTGTTGGAGACACAGGTTGTTCTCTGCCAAGCCGCGGGTCACATCCTCCCAGGCCTGTAGACACGCCCCCATATCCTCACACTGGGGGTCAGAGGTCACATGCTCCAGCTCCTCCACGTCTGGCCGCATGACTTCCTGTTCCAGCTAACAGGCCGACAGACAGACAGACAGACAGACAGACAGACAGACAGACAGACAGACAGACAGACAGACAGACAGACAGACAGACAGACAGACAGACAGACAGACAGACAGACAGACAGACAGACAGACAGACAGACAGACAGACAGACAGACAGACAGACAGACAGACAGACAGACAGACAGACAGACAATCAGACAATCAAACAATCAGACAATCAGACAATCAGACAGACTGAGGGGAAAGGAAGGGAGGGGAGAGGAGAGGAGAGGAGAGGAGAGGAGAGGAGAGGAGAGGAGAGAGGAAGGGAAAGAGGAGGTGGAAAGAGGAGAAAAGGAGGCCGAACCTCCAGGGTGTGCTGCTGCTGTGTGAAGGTGTCCATCATGGGGCTGTGAGGCTCACACCTCAGCACCATGAGGTCCTGGGCCTCCAGAATGTCCATGCAGAGCTCTGCACAGCGAGACAGCAACTGGTAGATCCTCCTCCTCAGGGAGCGTCTCTGAGGAAGGAGAGGAGAGGGGAGAGAGGAGAGGAGAGGAGGGAGGAGGGGAGAGAGGAGATGAGAGGAGAGGTGAGGAGAGGAAAGGGAGGGAGGAAAGAGGAGAGGAGAGGAGAGGAGAGGAGAGGAGAGGAGAGGGAGGCGAAAGGAGAGGAGAGGAGAAGTGAGAGGAGAGGTGAGGGGAGAGAGGAGAGAGGAGAGGAGAGGTGAGAGGAGAGGTGAGGGGAGAGGGGAGAGGGGAGGAGAGGAGAGGAGCAGAGGAGAGGAGAGGAGGAGGGGAAAGGGAGGGAGGAGAGAGGAGAGGAGAGGGGAGAGGGGAGAGGAGAGGAGAGGAGAGGGGAGAGGGGAGAGGAGAGGAGAGGGGAGGGGAGAGGGGAGAGGGGAGGAGGGGAGGAGAGGAGAGGACAGGAGATGGAAGAGAAGAGAAGAGGGGAGGAGAGGGCAGAGGAGAGGGAGGCGAGGAGAGGAGGTGAGAGGAGGGGAGAGTGGAAGGGATTTAAGGATATTAAAGCTATTACTTGAGCGCAATTTGTTATAATCGGCCTGGCCATCTGTTAGGTATTAGTGAGTGAAACGCACTGTGATAATATCTGCTCTGGTTGTTCACAGGTGCATGAAAGGGACCACTGCTCAATGGAGGAGAAGGGTAGGGAGAGAGAGAGCAGAAAGGAAGGGGGGGGGGGTTGTTTTGGTTGTGGTTTCCAAATTGTCTTTCTGCTCTTACTTTACAACTCTGCATCCTACCCACAGCTCCTTGCGATCAATTTTATATCACGGCTAAACACATTTATAATATAAGCAATGATCAATTTGATGATATTATTGTTGTTATCATTAATAGTATAATAACAGGATCTATACTCTCGATATAACAGAGTATGTATGATGGTAGTAGCAGGGTAGTATTGTGGTAGTATGATACCTTCCTAAAGGGTCTCTTTGCCCTGACTCCCCCCTGTCGACCGGCTGGTGCTAATGAAGCGCTGTCCTCCAACCACCGCAGTGTCTGGTGAGGTGAGAAACAGGAACGCTAGCTCCGTTACCATGGAGACACTGATTAAACACATCATGCCCACACCACAAGAAAACCAAGATCGACTCCTTCACTTTCAGGGTTAGCCTGACGGTGGCAGCAGAGACACTGTATCCCATAAACGCGTTCAGCTCCTCTGTTAAACCAGACCCCGCCGGGGCACACAGACTGGTGGTGGGGAGGTGTCAGGGGGTTCTGCAGTAGGTGGGAGGAGGTGCTATGGAGGTGTGAGGAAGTGCTAAGAGGTGTGAGGAGGTGCCAGGGAGCTTTGAGGAGGTGCTAGGCAGGTGTAAGTAAGGAGGTGCTGGTTCTAGGGAGGTGTGAGGAAGTGCGAGGGAGGTTCTAGGGAGGTGTGAGGAGTTGCTAGGGGGGTTTGAGGAGGTGCTAGGAGGTGCTACAGAGGCATGAGGAGGTGCTAGGGGGGTGCTAGGTGGTGCAAGGGGAACGCGTGAGAATGTGCTAGGAGGTCCAAGGAAGGTGTGAGGAGGTGCCAGGGAGGTTTGAGTAGTAGTAAGGTAGTAAGGGAGTAGTAAGGGAGGTGCAACGGGTAAACTCAGTGGAAACTAATTGCTACCTTTACAGTGAAAGCTGGATACTCAACGTCAAGCCCTGATTGGTCTGCTCCATCACCAGGCTTTAAACAGGAGGCCCCCTCCACACTAGTGTGAGAGAGAGAGATAGAGTGAGAGTGAGAGTGAGAGTGAGAGTGAGAGTGAGAGTGAGAGTGAGAGTGAGAGAGACAGACAGACAGACAGACAGACAGACAGACAGACAGACAGACAGACAGACAGACAGACAGACAGACAGACAGACAGACAGACAGACAGACAGACAGACAGACAGACAGACAGACAGACAGACAGACAGACAGACAGACAGACAGACAGGTACTTCATTTGATCCCTTTGTATTAAGAACATGACTCACTCTCTCTAACATGTTGGATGACGTCAGGTTATTTCTTACCGTGGTAACGTTTTGGAAGGCTGAGTGAGTGATTTTATGTATACGTAAAGATCAGCGATGCCAGAAGAAGGATAAGGCAGCCATGTTGTTTTTATCCAACGTTAGCAGTTTAACCCCCTCTGTCTCTTTAAGATAAGGCAGCAATGTTGTTTTTATACAACTTAAGCAGTCCAACCCCCTCCTCCGTCTCCTTAAACTGAGCGCTCAGTTTCCATGACTTCAGGGCAGATAATGATGTCACCGTTTTGGACCAACTCTTGGTTATGAAGTCATGTCTCGGCCGTGCCATCTTGTTGTGTTTGCTTTGTGGGGTTCTGGACTAAATCAAACTCCTGTGGAGCTCTCAGTGTATCGAGGGAGGTGTACAGTGATCTGAGATCAACTCAAACTGAACAGAACCTGAGATGGTGCTGAATCTGTGGAAACTGTTGCCACATTCAATGAGGCCACAGCCATGATGGAAGGGGAGGGAGGAAGGTCTACTACACTAGGTCTACTAGGGTGTACGCACTACATACTGGTGAAGGATCTGGGTTCCATACCCAATGTCCCAGTCTGCCTTGAGACCTTTTAGAGCTCTGTACCGACAGTCTCTCTACTAGAACACCAGATAGTTCTAGTGGTAATAATAGGAAGCTCCATCATGCTGTTCAGGTTAGGTGGGGAAGTACCTCCTCCGCTCCAGCAGGCGGTGCCAGCGGTCCCGAACCTCTGTCTGCTTCTGAGTTAGTCTGGAGGCCAGGGTGGGGTGGACCTCAGAAAGGCAGATCACCCTCTGGTCTAACATCTGGACAGAGAGACAGACATGAATATATGACGACGATGATAATGATGATGATGATGACGATGATGATGATTGAAATAACGAAGTGACACACTGTTATCTTCAAGGTCAGCTCCTCGAGCTCTTCTTTGTTGGTCAGCTCTGCAACATGCTGTAAAACAAACCAGCCATTACCCAGAATGCACCTGCATGCCCACCTGCCACATGCCTCACTGTAGCCAATCACATTACACCAATTACTCTCTCCTTTGATTTAACAGCTTTCAAGATGCAAAGTGTAGGGCTAAGTCTTACTGTCTTACTGTTTATGGTTGCTAGGTGATGAAAAAGTATTTATTCAGGAAACTTCTTGACAGCTAAGTACCAAAGAGCATTCAGAGCATGGAGTCGATGGTTGCCTTACTGTCCATGGTTACAAGGTTACCTTACTGTCCATGGTTGCTAGGAGACCATCGGCTGTTTGGTAGAAGGAGGAGACATCCAGAGCTAGCTTCACGTCAAGTTTATTGTTACCTAACAAAGAAGATAATCTACACACAACACAAACACACACACTCAAATTATATACAGACAACAAACAATCTACACACAGACATATATTCCCTCAAACAAAATTAGTAAAATGTGAACACTGATAATGCAAATGAAGCGTAGAAGTGATTCTGCCGTACAGGTGATCTGAGGTTGTTTCCCTCTGTGGCTCCTCCTCCTCCACACCTGACCCCGCCACCAGGGGGCGTGACTCCTGGCAAACAAGAAACAGCCCTCATCAAACGACATCACCAAAGAAGGTTTACAGTTAGAATGGATTGGGCGGAGACTTTTTGGATCGGAGGCTTTCAGCTGGCCCTGTCTGTCAGTGATGTGGAATTCCTGTGCGGACCAATGGGTGGGAACGTCCTGTGTGGACCAATGAGAGGGAACATCCTGTGTGGACTAATGAGAAGGAGCATCCGGAGCATCCCAACAGCCACTGGTCAAGATAGGGAAGTTGATGTTTGGCTCTACCTGACAGTCTAGAACTGCTATTTGACACTGTTTGTTTTTGTGTTTTTTTCATGTAATAACACATAATTAACACATTAATCATGATAATTTAGTGAGGCATCCTAACGGTTTCCTAATTGGGAACATTAGCATTCAATATGAAACCACTCAAGTATCATCAATCTATCATTCTTTTTACTGAACGTAAAGACCTTTCTGAAAATAAACTGATGGAGAGCAAATCAAAGGAGGAAAGAAATGGTCAGCATTAGTATTGTATGAGTATCATACAATCATGCTAGCATCAGTATTGTATTAGTAGCATAAAGTCATCATGTTAATATTAGAATTGTATGAGTATCATATATTCATCATGTCTGTATCGTATTGTATTGTATGAGTATCATATATTCATCATGTTAGTATGGGGATTGTATTAGTATTGTTTGGGCATCATGTATTCATCATGTTAGTATTACTATTAGTATTGTATAAGTATCATAGTCATCATGCTAGTATTAGTATTGCATGAGTATCATATAGTCAAGTTAGTATGAGTATTGTTTCAATATCATATATTCATCATGTCTGTATTAGTATTGTAGTAGAATCATATATTCATCATGTCTGTATGAGTATAATTTATTCATGTTAGTATTAGTTTTGTATTAATATTGTATGAGTAGGATATAGCCATGTTATTATTAGTATTGTATAAGTATTGTTTGAGTATCCTCTATTCATCATGTCTATTAGTATTGTAGTAGAGTCATGTATTCATCATGTCTGTATAAGTAATGTATGAGTATGATATAGTCATGTTATTATTAGTATTGTATAAGTATTGTTTGAGTATCCTCTATCATCATGCCTGTATTAGTATTGTAGTAGAGCCATGTATTCATCATGTCTGTATGAGTAATGTATGAGTATGATATAGTCATGTTAGTATTGGTATTGTATAAGTATTGTTTGAGTATCCTCTATTCATCATGTCTGTATAGTAGAGTCATGTATTCATCATGCCTGTATGAGTGCTGTAGGATTATCGTGTGTTATTAAGTGTTGTATCATTCTGGATGTCTTGGACCAGCTGATGTCTACCTCAGCGGGACGGAGCTCCTCCTCCACTGCTGAGACCGTGGCCCTCCGCCATCCTCTAGGCTGATCCTCCCATGATGCCTGGACACCCCTTGGCTCTCCCCGGCCAGGCTCTCTAGGGTCCTGAGGTCCAGGGTCGGTCTCTCTAGGGTCCAGGGGTCCAGGGTCGGTCTCTCTAGGGTCCTGAGGTCCAGGGTCGGTCTCTCTAGGGTCCTGAGGTCCAGGGTCTGGCTCTCTAGGGTCCTGAGGTCCAGGGTCGGTCTCTCTAGGGTCCAGGGGTCGAGGGTTTGGAGGTGTTGTGTCTCTAGGGTCTGGAGTTCCTGTCTCTTTATGGTCGAAAGGTCCAGGGTTTGGAGGTCTTGTGTCTCTAGGGTCTGGAGGTCCATGGTCTGGAGTTCCAGGATCTGCCTCTCTAGGGTCTAGAGATCCAGGGTCTGTCTCTTTAGGGTCTAGAGGTCCAGGGTCTGGAGTTCCAGGGTCTGCCTCTCTAAGATATAGAGTTTCAGGATCTGCCTCTCTAGGGTCTAGAGGTCCAGGGCTTGTCTCTCTAAGGCCTGGATTTTCAGGATCTGCCTCTCTAGGGTCTAGAGGTCCAGGGTCTGGAGGACTTGTGTCTCTAGGGTCTGGAGTTCCAGGATCTGCCTCTCTCGGGTCTGGAGTTCCAGGATCTGCCTCTCTCGGGTCTGGAGGTCCAGGGCTTGTCTCTCTAAGGCCTGGAGTTCCAGGATCTACCTCTCTCGGGTCTGGAGGTCCAGGCTGCCCCCCCCTGCATATGGCTATCTTCCTGATAGAGCGTGAGGAGGAGTAGGCTGGAGACAGGGAGTCCTCCTCCTCTTCCTCCTCCTCTTCCTCCAGCCCGTTCGAGCAGGTCCGGTCTGATGTGGCGCGTCCAGTGGGACAGGGAGACCAGCTGGGTTCTCCTTGGTCCTGGGGATCTGGCGGGGCGGACAGCCTGGTCCCGATGACAAACGGCTGGATCCTACGCACCCATCCCCCCTCTGACATGGCGGGGTCGCGACCCCAGGCCCGGCTCTGTGTCGCTGGGCTCAGAACAGAACCACTACTGGAGGAGACCTGACCACGGCTGCTGCCTTGCTCTACTGCACCAGGGCAACATCTGGAGAGAGAGACAGAGAGAGAGAGAGAGAGAGAGAGAGAGAGAGAGAGAGAGAGAGAGAGAGAGAGAGAGAGAGAGAGAGAGAGAGAGAGAGAGAGAGAGAGAGAGAGAGAGAGACCTTGTTGCTCTGTCAGAACACCAGAGGGGAAATATGATGTCATCTTTTCCTGTCAGAGGGGCGGGGTTTGGAGTGAAGCTACAGAATGTTCTCCCCCCCCCCCCCCCCCCCCCCCCCCCCCCCCCCCCCCCCCCCCCTCTCTCTCTCAGGGTTACCAAGTGATGTCATTCTTTTAACAAGAAAAACACCCATTATCTCCCTCTCCCTCTCCCTCCTCCTCTGTGGGTGTATCTCACTTTAGCCAACTTTTTATGAAACATAAGTGTTGTGTTTTTGCGTGTGTGTGTGTGTGTGTGTGTGTAATGCATGTCTATTGTGCGTGTGTGATTGAAATCCTAAAACTTCTTTATAAAGCATCTTGCTCAAGCATTTTGGAAATGGGTGGTCGAGGCTGGCGAGGTTAATGTGCGTGGAGGCTGGAGAGGTGGGCGGCAGTTGGAGAGGTTAACGTGGTGGAGGCTGCATAGGTTCAGGGGAGGAGGCGGGAGAGGTGCAGGTGGTGGAGGCTACAGTTCCACGCACATCCTTTTTATGGACTAGGCTGAGATGAGGCTGAGAGGAGGTAGACGGGAGGCTGAGAGCGGACGAAAAAGGGGACGCTGAGAGGAAGAGAGGCGGAGAGGTTTCTCTCTTTCCTCATCAGAAGAAACGTATTCAAAACCGAAATAGGCTTATACACACGGTTTTTTTCATTCATGGCCTGATCACATTAATGATCAGCACATTACATTTTCTGTTTAAAAGCTAGCTGAACAATAAAGACAAAAACGAGAAATTAAGACATTAAAACAAATAAATAAAGACAAATAATGACATAGTTTCGCTTTCAAATCAAATTGTAGCCAACGTAAAGGTCGTTACGGGTGCCTTTTCAAGTGTGACGCACCTGAGCTGCCCTTCTATTCGACTATCATTCATTATCAACGTCAATCAGAATAACTTTAGTTCCAACCATAACCGGCATAATATAACAAACGTGATTGGCTGCACAGTATGACGGTTGTGATTGGCTTACATTATTCCACGTGACACCTTCCTGCTACACTTACAACTACGACTGAATGAGAAGTTCACTAGATTTACTACGGTCGTGGTCTCATTCAAATATAAGAAATGCCTCTAAGAAAAGCCGTGATTGTCCCGGGGAACGGATCTGGAGACGTGGAGCGGTCTAACTGGTACGGATGGGCCCGCAAACAGATCGACAAGGTAAACACACACCGGGTGAAGCATGTCAAAACAAAACAAAGCAACAGTAATATCTGTATCAACTTTACAGCAGCGCGATGTCAATCAGAAATATCGAAACGGTGACCTTCTATTCTTCCCTGATTATAGTTTTGAATAGTGTTCAGTTCATAATTGATCTCTCTAGCCAGGACAACAATACAGCAAATCCGGGGACCCCGTTGTCGGGAAACATGTGCTGCGGGATAACCAAATTGTTATAGCCAAATGATGTCGAATCGTTTGTATATTCTTAGATTCCAGATATGACCTGTATCCTGAAAGATATGCCTGACCCAGGTAAGTTAAACGAGAACGCATCCCTTTTAAGTGTGTGTAGATACTGTGTGTGTACACTGTTAGTGACTGTAGTGTGTGTGCGTGCGTGCGTGCGTGTGTTAGTGACTGCCAGGGAGAGTGTGTGGCTGCCCTTCATGGAGGAGATGGGATGTGATGAGGAGACGGTTATCATCGGTCACAGCTCTGGAGCCGCAGCTGCCCTGAGGTGAGGAGCCATAATAAGTACATCACCTGTACAACATATAAATTACTTATTATACACAATATCACCTATATAATATCTATAACATCACTGATATAACATAATTCATATTACACATGTGAATAGTAAAAAACACTTGCACTGCCGGAGAAGGTTATCCCAGTATTTCCCGGGAACTATGTGAGAGACTTCATATTTGTGATGATTGACATACAACATATTAGACATCATACAGCAGAGATGATTAGAAACACAACATGCATGTTATATCGGCATAACTTATGTAACTCAAAACTCATGATGTAGACTAATTGATCGTGAAGGCTGAGATAAGAGATGGAGGTGAAACTGATCAGATTAGATCCTACTAATAATGTGGTGTTCAGGTATGCAGAGAGCCACAAGGTGTTTGGGATCATCCTAGTGGGAGCGTACGTCTCTGACCTGGGAGACGAGACGGAGCGAGCCAGCGGTAAGAGAACCCACCGAGACATAAAGGGAGGGGTTAGACAGTACAGAGACAGGTCATTAAGGAGCAGGTAGGGGTTCGACAGTACGGAGACGGGTCAATAAGGAGCAGATAGGGGTTAGACAGTACAGAGACGGGTCAATAAGGAGCAGGTAGGGATTAGACAGTACAGAGACAGGTCATTAAGGAGCAGGTAGGGGTTAGACAGTAGGAGAGACGGGTTATTAAGTAGCAGATAGGGGTTAGACATTAAAGAGACGGGTTATTAAGAAGCAGGATGTGGTTACAGTACAGAAACAGGTCATTAAAGAGCAGGTAGGGGTTAGACAGTAGACATAAGTTATTAAGGAGCAGGTAGGGGTTGGACAGTAGAGAAAGGTAATTAAAGAGCAGGTAGGGGGTAAAACATTAGAGGGCATTTAAGAGCAGGCCGGGGTTATACATTAGACGTCATTAAGGAGCATGTAGGGGTTAGATAGTGTAACGAAGGCGTTATCGTCCCTCAGGATACTTCAATCGTCCGTGGGATTGGTCAAGCATCTCGAGCAACGTGGATCACCTGGTCCAGTTCGGCTCCTCTGACGACCCCTTCCTGCCCTGGGAGGAGCAGCAGGAGGTGGCGGACAACCTCAAGACGGAGCTCCACCACTACTCGGACCGCGGGCACTTCCAGAACACCGCGTTCCCGGAGCTCATCACTGCCGTCAAAAAGCTCAAGGCAGCGGCATGATGCGGTCGCCCGGGGCAACGGCTGCAAGACGAGCCTTGTGTGGAGGGGGAGGGGCCCTGTGTGGAGGGGCTCTGTGGAGAGGGGCCTTTTGTGGAGGGGGAGGGGCCCTGTGTAGAGGGGGAGGGGCCATGTGTAGAGGGGGAGGGGCCATGTGTAGAGGGGGAGGGGCCATGTGTAGAGGGGGAGGGGCCACGTGAGGAGAGGGAGGAGCTGCACTTCAGCTGAATGACTCAAACCTTTTCTAAAATAACAAATCGATCCGAATAAAGTTGCACAAGTCTGAAACCTTTTGTTTTGGTTTTTATTCCCAAGAATCCAAAAATACATACAACAGATTTACAAGCTTTTCCTCACAGAGAAAATAATATGGCGGCCAGGTCAGGGCGCTAGAAGTTCAGCCACTCGGTCATGTAGATGCAGCGAGACGGCGAGATCTCTCCGCCCTCGTGGCACTCGTCAAACACCTGGGGGCCAGCAGAACACTCAGACACCAGGAGAACTAGAACAATGTGTGGCTATACAGGTGGGTATGTACAGGCAGGGGGTTGGGGTGTGTTCAGGAAGTGGGCGGGCAGGGGAACAGGAAGTGCTTACCGGGCAGAGTCCGCAGGGGGTTTTGACGAGGCCAGTGGGCTGGATGATGGGGTTGACCCCACGGAACAGCTTCATCTGACCGTCCACACTCCCCACCGTCCCCTCCTTGGCCGCGATGATGGTCATCTCCACCTTGCCGTCGTAGATCAGCGTGTTGAGGATCGTCTCGATGTCCTCCATGGACAGATCCACCTGACGGGAAGCAGAAGGTTTAATATAGCTGCATACCCCTAGCTTTAATGTAGATAACTTTAATATAGCTGCATATACCCCTAGCTTTAATATAGCTGCAGTGCATATACCCCTAGCTTTAATATAGCTGCATATACCCCTAGCTTTAACCGAGCTGTATACCCCTAGATTTAGTATACTTCGTTTTAATATAGCTGCTAAAAAACTAAGCTTTAAATTTGACTGCTTAGACCCATATACTTAATATAGATGCTTATATTTAATAGTTATCGTTACAGCTGCCAATACACTTAGCTTTAATATAACTACTGTGTGAGTGAGACAGGCAGACTAACCTTACTGTGAGTGAGACAGGCACCCACCTTACTGAGAGTGAGACAGGCATACTCACCTTACTGAGAGAGTGAGACAGGCAGACTCACCTTACTGAGAGTGAGACAGGCACCCATCTTACTGAGACAGGCAGACTCACCTTACTGAGAGAGGGAGAGAGGCAGACTCACCTTACTAATACCCAGCTCACAGATGTATTTCCAGACCTCGTGAGACGTGGCAAAGGAGCTGTTTCTCTGGATCATCGGACTCTGCTTACTGTCCCGGGCCACCTCCGCCTGCAACACACATACACACACACACACACACACACACACACACACCACTTAACCCTGGTCCAATCCACCACCTAACCCTGGTCCAATCCACCACCTAACCCGCCACTTAACCCTGGTTCAGCCCACCCCCTAACCCCTGGTTAGTTCAGTACGTAGTGAGCCCTCCCTTCTGAACACGAGTAGCTCGTTTGAGTCTTATTTCAGTAATGGGGTTAGGGATCAAAGTGATTAAATGTCATATATTACTAAGTTGATAATCAAATAACACATTACTACGCAAAAAATAAAAATAACGATTTGGTTCACTGACTCTTGATGAATCGATCCAGGAACCAACTCACTCGACCTCGGCTACTTGATGCTGTCATAGACGTTGACATAGTTTTGCAAGTACCTACTGGCACAGTACACAATTCTGGCCAGTACAGGCAACCGTAGTCATTGGAGAGGGAGGGGGGTGGGGGGGGGGGGAGACAGTTGGTTTCAATCTGCCACCTCACCACTAGATGGCACTCAATTCTACACGCTGGACCTTTAACTAGTAGTTAACCTGCCTGAGGATGACTCACCTTACTCTGCAGGAACTTGAAGCACTGCTGGTTAAGGACTTCCACGAACTCCGACTCAAAGTCCTGGTCACTGTACCAGGCCCCGCCCGTCACCGAGCGGTCCGGCTGCACGTTGTACAGCATGTACACCTTCTTCTTAGAGGCCTACCACACACACACACACACACACACACACACATTAAAGCATGTACACCTTCTTCTTAGAGGCCTACCACACACACACACATATATATATTAAAGCATGTACACCTTCTTAGAGGCCTACCACACACACGTTAAAGCATGTACACCTTCTTCTTAGAGGTCTACCACACACACACACACATTAAAGCCTGTACACCTTCTTCTTAGAGGTCTAACACACACACACACACACACACACACACACACACACACACACACACACACACACACACACACACACACACACACACACACACACACACACACACACACACACTGTGTGTGAGGAATACCACACACACGCATATACTGGACTCACAGCGACCGACTTGACGGCCTTGATCAGCTTCTTGCTCTCCAGGTTCTTCAGAATCTTGTTGACCTCAGTCAGGGGCAGGTTGCTCTTGAATCGCATGTCTCTTGTCCAGATACCTACGGTGGGACAACCAAAGCTTCACTAACATGTAGAGACCTACAGTAGGACAATCAAAGCTTCACTAACATGTAGAGACCTACAGTGGGACAACCACCGCTTCACTAACATGTAGATACCTACAGTAGGACAACCACAGCTTCACTAACATGTAGATACCTACAGTAGGACAACCATAGCTTTACTAACATCTAGAGGCCTACAGTAGGTAGTTCTAAAACATTATCCCCTTGAGACCCACAACGCTGCTGTGGTGTTTTTTTATGTTATCGCACATCAGTTCAGACGAGACACATCAGAGGATTAAAGAAAAAGATACCCAGTGTTCAACCTTCAGAGGGACGCAGGGTGATACTCCTCATTTATTGTCGCCACATATGAATTCTGTAAGTCCGTACAAACCGAAAGAGAAGAAGGTTAAAGATCTCAAGGTCTCACCTTTATTGCCTGCGTCCTCGATGATCTGGTAGACCAGCTTCTCCTGGTTGTCAGAGCCTTTCATCTTACTGGGGAGACAGCACAAATAACACGTCAGCTGCTACACTACTGCTACTGTAGTTTATACTGTAGTACTGCAGTTTATACTGTAGTTATGTACACTACTGCTACTGTGGTATCGCTACTGTGTTTATAGTGCAGTACTTCTACAATACTGCTACTGTAGTTATACTGCAGAACTTCTACACTACTGCTACTGCAGTTATACTGTAGTATGGCAACACTTCTGCTACTGTAGTACTGCAACAACACAGCTACTATAGTTGTACTGAAGTACTGCTACACTACTGCAACAATACAGATACTATAGTTATACTGTAGTATTGCTAGTGTAGTTCCAACAATACTGTAGTAATCATACTGTAGTCCTGGTACTTCAGTAATTGTGCTCACACTGTATAACTGCTACACTTCTGGTTCTGCAGTAACCCTACTATAATACCGGTACTGCAGTAAACATAATACGGCAGTCGATACTGCAGTAATCATACTGTAGTACTGGTACTGCAATAATCACAATCCTAAACTTTAGCGCCTTCCCTAGGTGCAGCGACATCTGGAAACAGAGAAGTGGAACTGTGTTCAGAACGCCAGGAGCTGTGTCCACATCCGCAGCTCCACGACTTTGGGTGGCACAGTAGAAAGCAGAGCTTGTTTGCATGACTAGTATGATCAGTTTAAGCCAATCGGGTATCATCCCAGATAAATACTGGCAAGGAAACGCGAGTGGGCAAGGCCAAGGGTCAAGCAGCGTTAGTGCCAGTACAAAGGAGTTTGTGGTTTACCTGGCAGACTGAGCGTCCTTCATACGATACAGGAGACCAGAGCTGTTCCTCAGCAAGTCCAACTGACCCTACACAACAGAAACATTGCATTCAGTATTCAGACCCTAGACTTCCTCCAAAACCCTAGTCTTCATCCAAGACAATTCCTCCCAGACCCTAGTCTTCCTCCCAGATCCCAGTCTTCCTCCCAGTCCCCAGTGGTCCCGGTGGTTCCTACCACAGACAGCAGCTTGTTGATGACCATGGCCCGCTGCATGGGCTCCAGGTGGGGCATGTCGTTCTGGATCACCTGGTCCGTGATCCCCTGAGGGAACTGTATACAGAGCTCCTTGATCCTTCAGAGAGAGAGAGAGAGACAGCTACAAGTTGCTGCCCTGCTCAGTAGAATTACACCATACCTAACAGCACCATTAACCCTTTAAGCACTGAAGTGTCAAATACCTTTTCAGTGTAGCTACTAAACTGTACACAATAGGGGCTATTTAAATAGATGAGGCATAAAAACTGATTCATTTTTATATCGGGTATAACTAGGCTAGCATGTTACGTTAAACGATATGGAATTACACAAAGAACAGTCCATAATAAAGTAGATTTGTTATGGCCACTCAGACTAAACCTCCATCAACAGAGCAGAGTAGCATCATGAAGCTACGGATAGCATTAGTAGTTAAATGAATGACTGACCTGTTTTCAATCACCGCAGCATCAGCAGGGTCACACTCCTTCTTCACTTTGGCGTCGGCCATTGTACCGTGTTAGGTACTGTCCGTATGGAGTGATGAAGGTCTTCAGTTGTG
This sequence comes from Gadus chalcogrammus, assembly GCF_026213295.1. Classification (NCBI taxonomy): domain Eukaryota; kingdom Metazoa; phylum Chordata; class Actinopteri; order Gadiformes; family Gadidae; genus Gadus; species Gadus chalcogrammus. The sequence goes on along the minus strand of NC_079414.1, from coordinate 21,424,538 downwards.
AACAGCTTTTAGTTGTAAAGCATGTGCAATATCAACACTGCTACGTCAGAGTGGAAGATGCGAGTGTGGGGGCTTAAATGAGCAGTCCGAAAAAGTGCCTGATCATAACGCGCAGGCCGTTATTATTTTGTTACCATTTATTAATGTTCCTTCTTCAGCACAAAAACAAACCATTTCACTTGTAACATATATTTGCAAAATAGTTATTGTGTCAGATGAGCATCGCCATGCACGCAGTTTGGCTATAGTTCTCAAAAGCTTGAATTTATATTATTCACAAAACCACAGATATTGAATGTCTGTAAAAGATCCAATCACATTTGACGACAGGCTATAGTATACAACTGAACACAATAACAGTGTTTTTGTTGTTTTGTCATCGACTCAAAACGACACCAATTTAGAGCACACCTTCATGCAGGTAAAGCTGTGGTAATGGAGATGCAAATCCCAGCCGCGCTGGGCTACTGCGTCGATTCGAGCCAAGCCAAACCAGTGTATTGGAAGGAAAAAAAAATCTAAAAGTCTGTTAATGGAACAGTGCGAGCTTTTCTGAGTAACTGATTGTAACCCGCAACCAATTACAAACGAACAGCATACACAAATACCGGTATTAGGATTTGGTGATATTAAAAAAAAATAAAAAGCCAAACAATAATACTACTAATTTAAAGAAAATACTTAAAACACTTCCAATTTGCCGTTTAGGATCGCAATAAAAACCAACAAGACGTCAAACTTTCTCTTTTTCGCCTTTTCACTTTCTAGTTATCGTTCGTAATGTAAAGCGCAGTACGGGTGAGCGGAGCTCGACATGTCGGTGCTTTTTTGGTACAAACTCCGCCGCGTCTGGTCTTGACAAAACTAACGAACACCCGTTGCTACGGAGTTGTTTGGGGTAGCATGGTGCGTTGCCAGGCGACGAGTGAGGCGGTGGGACAGTGAAAACCTAAACAAGCTCTTTATCTAAAGAAGCGGACTGATTCATAGGAGTAACGTTGGATATTAAAGTAGAGGGAGTGGTCCCTACATGATGGGTCGGAACCTATAACCATGGCAGCGGGTTCGGTCGCAGCTCCGCGCCTCATACCCCTCCGCGCGCCGGGTCACGGAAGGGCAGGGCATGAGGTGGACACCGCAACACCTGTTGAGATGAAATCAGGTACACACAAATCCTTCTTTACTACGTTCTTGACCTCTTCAAATACTTCTTTCTTCACTGTTTTATTTTCTTCCAAAACTATCTTTATGTTGTGTTTGTGTCAGCAGGATGGGAAAATCGACCAGCCAAGCAACGGCACTAGCAAATAACGCTGCTAATGGTCCAATCTTTGCATTCACCCGTAGACCAAGGGTTTATCTGTCATGAGTCCTCTCATTCAGAACACTGAGTTAATGAGAAGAAACACTTTATGAAGGGTCACATCAACCTCTCCCCCTACCTCCCCAAGCCTGCACCTCCTACCTCCCCCAGCCTGCTCCTCCTCCTACCCCCCCCCCCCCCCCCCCCCCCCCCCAGCCTGCTCCCCCTACCTCCCCCAGCTGCTCCCCCTACCTCCCCCAGCTGCTCCTCCTACCTCCCCCAGCTGCTCCTCCTACCTCCCCAAACTCCACAGGACAGTCAGAGAAGGTGTTATTGCTACAGACTCCACAGGACACAGCACCAGTAACACACACAGACAGGGCTCCTGACTGCCTGTGTGTGTGTACGTGTGTGTGTGTGTGTGTGTGTGTGTGTGTGTGTGTGTGTGTGTGTGTGTGTGTGTGTGTGTGTGTGTGTGTGTGTGTGTGTGTGTGTGTGTGTGTGTGTGTGTGTGTGTAGACTCTACAGATGTGCAGATCTTCTACACTCTGGATGGTAGTAGTCCCGAGGCGTGGCGGACAGTGCGAGGGGGGGAGAACTCCACCATGAGGTACAGCGGAGCCCTCCTCCTCCCCCCAGGGAAGGTCTCCGTCAGGGCTGTGGCTGTCACCAGGTGAGGCCTTCATTAACCAATCAACCCAGCTGTCACCAGGTAAGGCCTTCATTAACCAATTAACCCAGCTGTGACCATGTGAGGCCGTCATTAACCAATTAACCCAGCTGTAACCAGGTGAGGCCTTCATTAACCAATTAACCCAGCAGTCACCAATTGAGGCCTCAATTAACTCATTATCCCAGCCGTCACCAGTTGAGACCTTCATTAACCAATTAACCAAGCTGTCACCAGGTGAGGCTTTAATTTACTCATTAACCCAGCGTCCACCAGGTGAGACTTTAATTGACTGATTAATCCAGCTGTAACAAGGTGAGGCCTTCATTAACTCATTAACCCAGCTGTAACAAGGTGAGGCCTTCATTAACTCATTAACCCAGCTGTAACAAGGTGAGGCCTTCATTAACACATTAACCCAGCTGTAACCAGGTGAGGCCTTCATTAACTCATTAAACCAGCTGTAACCAGGTGAGGCCTTCCTTAACTCATTAACCCAGCTGTTACCAGGTGAATTGATGAATAAAAAATATTATTATGAAAATAATGCCTCCCCCCCCCCCCCCTTCTCCAGGGATGGCAGGCAGAGTTCTACCATGACCAAAGTGTTCTTGGTGTCGGCAAATGTAACGTCGCTGAGAGGCCAGGAAGACCTCAAAGACAAGGTTCTACAGCTCTAATATCCTACTAAAGACTTATACACTGAACTGCTATGATTACTAGAGATACCATAAAAAGTACTACTACACACAGAGAACCTTTGACCTCTGACCTCACAGGGATTTGGCCAGGAGACACTGCAGTGGACAGAAAGGGGTACCCCCAGCCAGTCTCTGCCGCAAAGTCCTGCAGGTGTGGAAGGTGGTGCATCCTGTACTACATCATATCCTGTGTGTTCTGTGACCCCTGACCCTGTGTGTTCTGTGACCCCTGACCCTGTGTGTTCTGTGTGTGTTCTGTGTGTTCTGTGTGTGTTCTGTGTGTGTTCTGTGTGTTTCAGATGTTCTAAGATCATCTGGAGGCACTCGGTTCCTCAGTGGTCGTCTGGGACCCCAAGACCCCCAGACCCAGAAGAGCTCCCCCCCTACAGAACCCCCAAGACCGGTACCCCCCCCCCCCAACCCCCCTCACCACATCACTAACTACAGGACATCACCACATCACTAACTACATGGCATAACTAGATTAATTACGAAATGGCATAACTACATGACATAAGTACATCATGAACTACATGACCACTGCGTCACTAACTACATGACATAACCACACCACATCACTACATGACATAACTACACAACATCACTACATGACATCACTACATGACCTCACTACATGACATCACTACATGACATCCCTACATCACATCACTACATGACATCACTACATCACATCACTACACGACATAACTACACGACATCACTACACGACATCACTACATGACATCACTACATGACATCACTACATGACATCACTACATGACATCCCTACATCACATCACTACATGACATCACTACATCACATCACTACATGACATAACTACCCGACATCACTACATGACATCACTACATGACATCACTACATGACATCACTACATGACATCACTACATGACATCACTACATGACATCACTACATGACGTCCCTACATGCAGCCCCCTGGCAGCCCTCAGTCCTCCTAACCTCCTGTAACCTTCCCAGAGGACACTGCAGGCCACAACAGGCCACACCCAGAGCACTAGGGTCCAGCGAGAAGCGGACTTCCTCAGGTAACGAGCCGGTCTGTCTGTAGTCGGTCTGCCTACTCTTTCTGTAGTCTGTCTGTTCACAGTCGGTCTGTGTGCTCTGTCTGTAGTATGTATGTCTGTCGACTCTATCTGAAGCCTGCCTGACCACTGTCTCTCTGTCTACTCTACCTGTAGTCTGTCTGTCGTCTCTATCTTTCCAGGTGTACCAGCTGTGTATTTTATCTCTCCAGGTGTACCAGGTGTATTATATATGTCCAGGTGTACTATATCTGTCCAGGTGTACAAGGTGTATTGTATATGTCCAGATTAACTACATCTCCCCAGGTGTACCAGGTGTATTATATCTGTCCAGGTGTACTATATCTGTCCAGGTGTACCCGGTGTTTTTGTGATCGTCCGTCTGATCCATTCTCGCGGTTCTGTGTCCACTGTGGCGCCTCACTTCCTCCCGTCCCGGGACAAAGACTGCCCCCTACTGAGGCAGGACAGGTACTGCACCTCATACAC
>NC_079414.1:21382812-21417812 GCF_026213295.1 Gadus chalcogrammus | reverse complement strand
GCTGGAACTACCTTTAACTACCACTGACTACCTCTAACTACCACTAACTACCACTAACTACCACTAACTACCTGGAACTACCTCTAACTACCACTGACTACCTGGAAATACCTTTAACTACCTACCTGCTAGTACCACCAACTACCACTAACTACCTCTAACTAGCTGGAACTACCTCTAACTACCACTGATTACCTCTAACTACCTGGAACTTCCTGGAACTACTGTTCCTTTAACTACCACCGACTACCTCTGACTAGCTGGAACTACCTTTAACTACCACCGACTACCTCTACCTACCACCCAACACTACTCCCTAACTCTAACCAAGTACCGCACAACTACCATTTCACTCACCACATAACATTCGACCACCAATCATGTAACAACGTGTCAACCTTCTACAGACTCAGACTAGCCAACCAATCCCCTCTAACCGCCGCGTGTGTGTGTGTGCGTGTGCGTGTGTGTGCGTGTGTGGTTGTGTGCGCGTGCATGTGTGCGTGCGTGCGTGCGCGTGTGTGTGTGTGTGTAGCCCTCCCACCCTCTGAGCAGTGTGTTATGCGGGGGCTGTGGCGCCAGCAGCCACCCCTACGCCTCCTACTGCTCCGCATGCGGCCTCCTATTGGTCGCCCCCCCACGAAGCCACGCCTCCTCTGTCCCTGCACGGAGGGCACCCCCACAGGTCTGTTATACACGCTACAGCCAAAACGACTACTAGTACTACAACTAGCAATACCAAGAGTCATTGTGTGGAGTACTACCTTTAAAGATTAACGCATTCATGTTCCCAGGGGTCACGGTTGACCGCCAATGGAGTCACCTGGCGGTCCCTGCGCTCCCCAAACTCCTCCCACAGCACCTCACAGGCCACGCCCACCCGGGCCAGAGCCCCGCCCACCGCGGACCGGCAAACCCAGACAGTGGGTCTGTTCTACCCGTCTGGCGCTGAACTACAGAAGAGTCACCAGCAGAGGGAGCTGGCGGAGCAGGCAGCGCCTCGCAGGCCACTACTCACTGCAGTGAGCCCGGGAAGAGGTGGACGACACATTTACGTCTTCATATAACTACATACTATATTAAATGATCAATATAATAAACTCAACCTAAATTAGGTAATTAATAATTAATAATAAATTATACTATATTTGACGATAAATTCAATTGATTGAAGGATGCGGATGCGTTTCAGGGTACTGGAGGCAGCAGGTAGACCATGTGTGTGCTCACCTGCGCGCCTACGCCCAGAACAACCCCCACTTCAGAACGCTGCTGGGGGAGCCTCGGATGGGGCGGGTGAGACCACACACACACACACACACACACGCACAACACACGCACAACACACACACAGACACACACTCACAGGCTCACTCTCTCTCCCAGATGGCGACCGTTGTGATCAAGGAGGACGACTTCGAAGTGAGTCTGAGGCTCAGCTTCCTGCTGGGGGGGCCGGAGCCCCCGGGCACCCAGGTGAGTCCCTCTGGTCGGGTCCTGGTCAGGGTCCTGGTAGGGGTCCTGGTCAGGGTCCCGGTCGGGGTCCTGGTAGGGGTCCTGGTAGGGGTCCTGGTCAGGGTCCTGGTCAGGGTCCCGGTCGGGGTCCTGGTAGGGGTCCTGGTAGGGGTCCTGGTAGGGGTCCCGGTGGGGGTCTTGGTAGGGGTCCCGGTGGGGGTCCTGGTCGGGCTGAAGCTGTCTTCTTGGTTGTGTAGGCTAGCAGAGAGAAGCGTGCTGGGGAGAGCCCGGACCAAACCCAGACCCTGAGCAGCGTTACAGAGGGACAGAACCCTGGGATCAACCCTACCAGTCTGGGTGAGGATACCTTACCAGACTACCTGTAGCTCTACCTGTCTACCTGTAGCTCTACCTGTAGCTCTGTCTACCTGTAGCTCTAACTGTTTACCTGTTTCTCTACCTGTAGCTCTACATGTATCTCTAGCTCCAGCTCTACCTGTAGCTCTACCTGCCTACCTGTAGCTCTACATGTATCTCTAGCTGTAGCTCTACCTGTAGCTCTACCTGCCTACCTGTAGCTCTACATGTATCTCTAGCTGTAGCTCTACCTGTAGCTCTACCTGTATCTCTACCTGTAGATATATATGGAGCTCTACATGTAGCTCTAACAGTGTATTCTGATGTTCTGATTGGCAGGAAAGAAGCAACCAGCACCCCGGCCCAAGCCCCGCTTGCAGACTACCCAGAAGCCCCTGGTAGGTGACGGCTGTTGCCCAGCAACAACAGCCCTTCTTCAGCACCATGGAGTCTTTCATAGAGCGCTTGATTTGTTCTGCAGGACGGCCTGCTGCTGAAGGAGGTCGGCCCGGGGGGGCAGGGCGGCGTAGCTGTGGTGCAGGAACTCCTCGACCAGGTGACCAACACCCTGTCCGCCCCTTTAAGGACTAACTTTACCTTTAAGGAGAGACCCAAACTTTAAGCATAAATGTTACTTTTAAGGAGAGACCCCACCTTTAAGCCCGAACATTACCTGTAGGGAGAGACCCCACCTTTAAGGACAAACTCTACTTATAGGAAGAGACCCCACCTTTAAGGAAAAACACCTATAGGAAAGACCCCACTTTTATGCACAACCGTAACATATAACGAAATACGTCACCAATGAATAAAATAAATACATGTACTTTTAAATTGACTTTTTAAGGACTACACCTTTAAGTGGGTCCACACATATAAGACAGACACCAACTTTAAGGGGAGACTTCCCCTTTAAGAGAGAACCCAGCTTTAAGTGAGGCCTCACCTTTAAGGTGAGACCCCGCCTTTAAGACTTGACCTATAATGATTGACAGGGGGCAGACCCGATGTGTCAGGACAGTGAGGGGCATTCCGTCCTGGTGGTTGCCGTAGTGAACGGACGCCCTGACATCATCCCTGTCCTGGTGCAGAGAGGAGCCGATGTCAACCAACAGTCTGGACCGTAAGAGGACACACACACACAGTGATACACACATACACATACCTGCCTCCAAAGGTGTTTTTGATACTTTTTACCTGCTGGTCTGTATACGATTTAATATATAAACTAGTACTGTTAGAGGTGCTGTAGGTATGATTCAATCTATACTAGTAGTATTAAAGGTGCTGTAGGTAAGGATAATATATAAACTAGTATTATCAATGGTGCAGTACGTAAGTCGTACGTGTCAATCACTGGTGTGTGTAATTCAACACTACTCAAGGGCGAAGAAACGTAGAGAGGGAGGGCATGTTGTTTTGGTTGTTTAGTAGTTAGTCGTTCTCCCTCTCTTTAGAACACTTGACTCTAAGCTGCAGCACCGTTTGTGTTGCAGGTTCAAGAACACTGCTCTCCACGAGGCAGCATCGCAGGGCTCTGGAGGCCTGCAGTCTGCTAAAGTCCTGCTGGGGTAACACACACCTTTGTTTTGTCTTTCAAATGTACTCCTGGTGACGAGGTGTACATCCTGTGCGACGGCGTGCATCTCCTGTTGGACTGGATGTACTTTCTGTGTGATGAGTTTACTTCCTGTGTGAAAGACATTCTTCCTCTCTGGCTAGATGTACTTCCTTTATGCCTGACGCGGTGTACTTCCTGTCTGACGGGATACTTCCCATCACAGGTGCAGAGCCCGGATGAAGAGGAACGCTCAGGGCGACACGCCGTACGACCTCTCCCTGACCTGCGGCTGCCCCCCCATGGTGCAGCTTCTCGCGGCCCAGCTGGGACACACCTTGCTGGGCACGCTGCTGCCGAACCCGGCCAGGATCAGCCTGGAGCCCACAGCCACCGTCAGCAGCAGCAGCAGCGGCTGACCCTCACCGGCAGGACCGAACGACTGTCGGGGATAAACTGCTGCCCAGAGGACCGCATGATGACATCATAACGAGGGCCGGTCGGACAGGAGGGTGAACCAGGCTGAAGGGCAGCTGTGGTAGGGTGGTTCTACAGAAGTGTGTGCGCCACTATCGGTGACATCACCCGCACCATGGAAACAGAAGCATGTATCAACAGTCAGATAAACTGAACACACGAGGACGCTGGGTTTGGCCTTCAGGATCCAGGCGACAGATGGAGCGCAGCACTTTGAACTCAAAGTGTACTTGGGTTTAGAAATGAAGAAAGCTGTTGGTGGTTAACTTCTGCTGGCTTAAGTGTTAAGTTACAACTGAAATTAACACCTCTCTGCATATGTAATCTTTGTAACTTGTTATTTCTCTTGTTGGGACAGATGTTTTTTAGAAATATTAAAATACGTATAACTTCTATCATACTGACCTCCGACCACAGCACAGTCTGACACACAGGATATGAGGTCATCATTACACATCATGAACATCACCCTTAACCCTCTCTGATCTACTATTTAGCCATGAAGTAGGCACATCATCCAAAGAAACTCAGTGATTCAGATCCATATCATTAGGAGCAGATCAGTGGTTAGGGTGCATCTTGGTCTAGGATGATTACAGGTAGACTGAGGACATCGGGATCGAACACTTTTATCTAGGAGTCACCCTGGACACCAGACTATCATATTAATATCACACGAACATCAGACCATTACGCTGACCACCAGACTATCACCTGACCCCAACCATCTGTAACCCAACAGCACCAGTCTGTACAGGTTACCCAAGGACGCCAATGACCAATCAAGTGTGAGCAGTAGGTACAAGCATGGTGAAGTCTTTATTAACAGAAAATGACGCAAAAGACAGAAGGGTGGAGCCATCTCCTCGATTATAAGGAAGGAAGTGACCCAGAGTCCCCAGAAAACACACTCTGAAGGCCAGTGTGAGCATGTGACCACTGATCTGCGTGTGACGTCGCCGTGTCAATGAGTGACATCACCGTGGTCAGTGAGTGACAACACCGTGGTCAGCGCGTGACGTCACCGTGTCAGTGAGTGACATCACCGTGGTCAGCGTGTGACATCACCGTGGTCAGCATGTGACATCCCCATGGTCAGTGTGTGACGTCGCAGTGGTCAGCGTGTGACGTCACTGTGGTCTGTGTGTGACATCGCCAGTGACGTCACAGTGGTCAGCGTCTGAGCCGCAGGGAGAAGGCGTGGCGGCACTCGGTGCTGTCGGCCGGGTAGTACTTATCGTAGAAGTCCAGGATGTACTCCTCCGTCTTGAAGCCAAACTTCTGGTACAGCAGCATGGCCGCGTTGCTGGCCGACACGTGCAGAGTCACGTCCTTACCCATGCACGTCTGAAACACACACACACACGCGCGCGCACACACACACACACACACACACACACACACACACACACACACACACACACACACACACACACACACACACACACACACACACACACACACACACACACACACACACACACACACACACACACACACACACACACACATTGAGGACCCTCCCAACGGACCCCATCAGGGTCAGTTATGAGCGGTACAGTCACCGGAGCCCTTTTTGTGTACACTTGCACTTTGACCCCATCTCCAGTATTAAGCCCCGCCCCTAGGCAAGGTCATCCTACCTGGATGAGGTGGTAGATCATGAAGGTGGCGATGCCAGCTCTCCTCCAATCAGGATGCACCAACAGGAAGGAGATGTAGGCCTCGTTGTACTTGACATCCGGCACCATGAAGCCGAACCCCACCACCACCTTCTTGTAGAGCGCCACCACGCTGAAGTCTGGGTACTGCAGGCACTCAGACAGGTCTACACCTGGGGACAGACACCATGGCGGTCAATGGGCTGCTGCACCGCTTTGGAGTACTGTTCATTGAAGCTCTGACGCCAATGAAGCCAGACACACACACACAGAGAGGGGGGGGGTTACCTGGCCAGAAGCTGTCGTGACACATGGCGTTGACAGAGGGGATGTGGTTGGGCCGGACGTAGCAGTAGTCAATGGGGGCCTCGGGTTCCGGGGCCCAGGTGGGGTCCTTCCTGTGGGGGTACGCACGGATCTCTGCCAGCAGCCTCATCTTCAGGGGCCTGTTCTCATAGTCCCTCCTACAGGACACACACACACACACACACACACACACACACACACACACACACACACACACACACACACACACACACACACACACACACACACACACACACACACACACACACACACACACACACAGGCCAGTCAGTAACAACCAGGTTAAAAGTCACAGGGGCCCCTAGCAACAACTCGTTCATAAACAATGGGGCCCCTAAAAACAACAGGTGCCCCTCAAAACAGGTTGATAAACACGGGGTACCTGATGAAGGGCTTGAGGCAGCGGGAGGTGTAGGGGCTCCTGACGGCCGGGTCCAGGCCCCCGTCGGAGCCCATGAGGCGGTGCCAGAAGGAGGCCGACGGGTGGTGGAGCCCCCTCCTGGAGGCCAGGGGGGTCTACACACACCACACACACACACACACACACACACACACACACACACACACACACACACACACACACACACACACACACACACACACACACACACACACACACACACACACACACACACACGTTTGGTAGAACACTAGTGGTAGTGTAGCACACTGTAGCCCCAGTGTAGGGGGGTGTAGTAGTAAGTTATCACTAGAGTAGTACTAGTGTAGGGGGGTGTAGTAGTAAGTCAGCCCTGGTGTAGCACCGTAGCCCCAGTGTAGGGCGGTGTAGCACTAAGTTAGCCCTGGTGTAGCCCCAGTGTAGGGGGGTGTAGCACCGTAGCCCCAGTGTAGGGGGGTGTAGCACCGTAGCCCCAGTGTAGGGGGGTGTAGCACCGTAGCCCCAGTGTAGGGGGGTGTAGCACCGTAGCCCCAGTGTAGGGGGGTGTAGCACCGTAGCCCCAGTGTAGGGGGGTGTAGCACCGTAGCCCCAGTGTAGGGGGGTGTAGCACCGTAGCCCCAGTGTAGGGGGGTGTAGCACCGTAGCCCCAGTGTAGGGGGGTGTAGCACCGTAGCCCCAGTGTGAGGGTGTACCTGGAAGCGGTCCAGTATGCGGAGGTCCTGGCTGCTGGTGCAGAAGCGTCCCAGCAGCGGCCCGGGGGTGTACAGCGCCCCCACCAGGCTGAGGGCGGCGGAGACGGAGCGGTCCACGTCCAGCAGGGGGAGCGCTCGCTGCCGCTTGGCCTGCCGGACCGCCAGCTTCCTGCGCAGCCGCGCCGCCTGGGGGGTCACGGCGAGCGCCAGCGGACACGCCTCCAGGCGCCGCAGCAGCATGCGCTCCTCGTACAGGCTGAGCGCCGTGTAGCGGGGCCCGCTGGGCGACCCGGGCCCCTCCCCCTTCTGCTCAGCGTGGACACGCCTCCTCTCTGAGGCCCCGCCCACCACGCCGCGCCCCCCGTCGGCGGAGAGGGAGGGGTCGTCGCATCGGGCCAGCGGCCCGTCAAAGTCTTCGGCGTGGGGGGGCCCCTCCTCCCCCTCGCTGTCGGCCTCCCGCTTGATGCGTGGCGGTGGCGGGCGGGGCGGCAGGCCAGGGTGGGCGTGGCCAGCACTGGGGGGCGGGACGTACTCCATGCCGGGGTCGATCATCCCCTCCCCCTCCAGCTCCTCGTCATCTGCAGAGGGAACGCTCAGGGATTCAATATTCATTGACTTCCCCTTTCGATCCCTTTGTCCCCCCGGTAGGACTTTAGATCTGCTAGCTACCTAGTGTTCCAATATCCATATTGTCCGTACTCACTATACTTAGTTTGAGTACGTAGGGCGTTCCAATTAAGATCGGCGCGAAAAGAAGTGTACTGAAAGGACCCGGAAGGTGTACTCAAAACGTCCAAACCTCGGAGTGTGGAATGATGTACACATTTTGTACTCAACGGCAGCCATCTTAGCTACGCAAGGGATAAGGCAGCGCCAGTCTGAGCCAGCGCCGGTGCATTTTCCACATAGCCTGCATTAATGGAGTCATTTTGTAGTGTTTATAGCTTTTATAGCTTTTTATAACTGCTAGGCGTAAAGAGTTCACCGTTCAAAGCGGGATGTTTATTGCGGGGGGGCGGAGCCGCGGCGGTAGCCGCGATAATAATTTCTGGTTAGTGCACCACAGAGTATTCGATTTGGAACCACACTGACAGCTGAAAATCTGCGCACTTAGTGAGTGCGGGTAGTGTACTATGTTTAAGTGTACTCGTGGAAGTATGGATATTGGAACACAGCACATGTTTAGCTGCTAGCCTACCAAGGTTAAAGGAGGGGTGTTTAGCTTCCAGCTAACAAAGGTTAAAGGAGGGGTGATAGCTGCTAGCTAACCAAGGTCAAAGGAGGGGTGTTTAGCTTCCAGCTAACAAAGGTTAAAGGAGGGGTGATAGCTGCTAGCTAACCAAGGTTAAAGAAGGGGTGTTTAGCTTCCAGCTAACCAAGGTTAAAGGAGGGGTGATAGCTGCTAGCTAACCAAGGTTAAAGGAGGGGTGTTTAGCTGCCAGCTAACAAAGGTTAAAGGAGGGGTGATAGCTGCTAGCTAACCAAGGTCAAAGGTGGGGTGTTTAGCTTCCAGCTAACAAAGGTTAAAGGAGGGGTGATAGCTGCTAGCTAACCAAGGTTAAAGGAGGGGTGTTCAGCTTCCAGCTAAACACTGGTCTGGTTGGAGGCAAGTGTTAAATCTCACCGTGGAACAGGGCCATGGGGGGCATGATGTCAGGGATGAGGTCGGCCTCTGACAGCAGGGAGGGCGTGGCCGAGTGGGAGGCGGGGGTCCCGGGGGCGGAGAAGTCGGGCGAAGGAGAAGGGGAGGGGCTTGTGAGTGGCGTTCGGTCCGAGGAACTCAGAGAGGAGAAGTCCACCACCTCCCCCTTCTCCAGGAGGAGGTCGGGGCGCCGGCCCCCCCTCCCCCCCATCTTCACGGGGGTGGAGGAGGAGGAGCGGTCCGTGTAGCTGGCCTCCTTCTGGGCCCTCCGGATCTCCTTGGCCTCCTGGGTCCGCGAGCGCTTCTCCTTCAGCTGCATGGCGCTCTCCACGGGGTTCCTGGCCCCACGCCGCCTCAGGCCCTCCACGGTGATGCTGGGCTCCAGGGTGGGCTTCGACACTACAGGGAATCAAGTAAACAACAGTCAAACTACAAGTAAACAACAGTCCAACTACAAGTAAACCCCAGTCAAACCCCAAGTCATCTTCAAGTGGACAACATTTAAAAGTAAACATTTATACTACATTAAAATAACGAGTAAACAACATGTAAACCACACATATACAACAACAAACAAATGAATGAGCTCCCCAAAATGGCAGCCCTAGCAGGACGCTGGTTGGCAGGTTAAAGTGCAGGGCTACCTTTGGCCTTGGTGGTGGTTTTGTCCAGGTCGGGTCGCAGGGTGGGGGGTCGGTTCTGGACCAGTTTCCACCAGCCTGGTTCTCCGAACTCCTGAGCACCGGAACGGAAGAAGGTGGGACTGCCGACGGACAGGCAGCCAGCCACCGTGCTCCACCATGTGATGGTCTTCTTCCTGCAGGGACCAGTGCTCACTTATAAGTGCTCACTTATACATCATACTTATTCCTCAGTACTACACACAGTAGTACCTCACTACTACAAGGTATTACATCACTTATAGACCAGTACAACAAGGTAGTACCTCACTTATTCCCCAGTACTACACGGTAGTACCTCACTTATACTGTCAGTACTACACAGTGGTACCTCAGTACTACAGTTATACCTCAGTACTCTAATAGAAGACTTCATAAGCAGTGTGGGTCCAGAATGTGCTACCAGTATGCGTGTAGTGGTGATGGTTCCTCACCTACTGCCCAGCAGGAAGGTCCAGTGTCGTCCTATGAAGGCGCAGATGTCCTCCTTCCATCTGAAGTAACCTTGACGACCAGTTCCCTCGAGCGATAGGTTGTACATGGCCAGCATCACCACCTAGAACACCAGACACGCCGCCTCTTACACCACCACGTACCACGCAAGTTCTAGCGTTGCTAGGGTTCTCATCCTGTTGCTATGGCTACCTGCTGCCAGGTGAGTCTCATCCTGTTGCTATGGTTACCTGCTGCCAGGTGAGTCTCATCCTCTCAAAGCTCTCCTTGCCGTCCTCGGAGCAGCTGCAGCAGACGAACTTGAAGAAGTTGTCTCCCTTCAAGTAGCTGGGCTGCTCCCCTCTCAGCTGGCCTGGTGGATCCCACAGGTAGACAGGCGGAAGGTGAGACAGGCACACAGGTGAGACCCGCGAGACACGTGTACAAGTAGATAGATTGACAGGTAAACCTTGCGGGCGGACAGATGAACCTCGCAAAGGGCAGCTGAACAATGCTGGCTGACTGACTGTTAAGGGTTCCTACCTGAGGGTATCCACTTGTGACACCGGTCGCAGTAGAACGCCATGTCCTCGCACGCCCAGCTGCCCTCGCCCTCCTCGCCGACGTCACTGGTGAGGGAGTCCCCGCTCTGCTCATGGGACAGGTCCACTGAGCCCTGGTCCTCCGACTCCACCATCAGCACCGTCTCGCCCTCCACCTCCCCTTCCTCCAGACCCTCCGAGGCCGACGTGCACAACTCGTCGTTCTCCCCCACTAGCTGGTCGCTGCTGCTCTCCATGCTTCAGCCACACACCTGGACCAGAGGCACACAAAACTGGTGAACACACACACATGGACAGGGGACACACACACACACACACACACACCTGCTTTACACACACAGCTGGACAGGTTAACACACACACCCACCTGCTTTACACACACAGCTGTACAGGTAACACACACCTGGAGAGTTAACACATAAACACTTCTGCACAGGTATCACACACACACACACACACACACACACACACACACACACACACACACACACACACACACACACACAATCAGTCGAATCTGTGGTTGTACTCGGCAGCTCCCAATTAAATCAGAATAAGACTGGGTGCAGAGGTGTCTGTGGTACCTGGGTTAGTGGTGGGCTTGCTCGGCCTCCCTCTGGGTCCTCTGGGCCTCCAGTTGTTGGGTCAGGACCCTCTGCTGGTCCAGAACTCGAAGGTTCTCTCTCTTTCGCTCTAAGCGCTCCAGGTCCCGCACAACCCCCTGATGCAGCCGCTAGAACCACGGAGAAATATCAGAGGCGACGTTTAAGCAACCAATTAAGGGGCTTTTACTTCCATACACCAAACGGAAGTAGAATTATGAGCTTCTATTTTAAAGCCAAATAACGGTGATTTATAATAATCAACAATTACGCGTTAAGTGGTTGCTTGACAAATGCTAATCTCTGTACAGAGGGTCAACATGAAGAACACTGTTTCATCCCTGACGAGTCAGCTGGAGGGCGTTGAAGACAACGGGCAGCTAGTTAGCACCATGCTAAGTTCATTGTAAATGCTTTTGCTAATGCTAAGCTATTTTAAGTGGTTATTTACCTCTTGGTCCAACCTCTGCTTAATGTGCACACCGGCCACGGTGCTCAGCGTCAGTATCACAGAAACTCCCAGTACAACTTTAGAGGTTGTAGACATAGCTAAGAGCTAAACTAGACAGGCTAGCCTACTTCACGTTATGCACCCCTGGTGCTAGAACAGGATTAGCAGCTCAATGTCGAGTTCACAACCAAGTCCTGAGCAGTCGAGTCGGATGCGACTCCAGTCTGTTCAGAGAAAGATACTAGTGTTGGTTGTTGTTTTAGCTATTTATTTGGTACCACATGTTTGTATCCTATTGTATGACTTTTTGCTTTGCCCATGATGTCGGTGACGGTGTGTGACCCATGCCAAAATAAAGCACTGTGATTGAACTAGGAGACACCGCCCTCTGCTGGTAGCCACCGTGTTGTTTTAAAAATAGATATGTATCCTTCTTATTTTTAATCGAAGCGTTTCTTTTGTACGTTTGCTCTGTGCCGGCCTGCTGGCTGTCCATCTGTCAGTCCGTTCGTCGGATAGACGAAACATTCCATCGCAAGAGAAGGACATGAGGATCGGCCAATAGCGCCCCGCTTCAGGGCAAAGTCGCGCCCACTCCAGATGAACGAAACGCGTATTCAAGAACTTGTAGAGTCCTTCATATGAGTGCTGCTATGTAAATAAAACCAATGTTTACCAAATCAACCCTGACTCATGTTGTGATTGTCAGCTCTTTGTTTTCCGTCTGAAACTCGTATGATATAAAGTTGTTTGGGTGATGATTAAAAAACGTAAACAATGAATGAAACGTATCAAGACATCCATGCTTGCCCTCGAACCAGCTTGTCTGCACGATCATCTGTATGAGGCTTCTGTCTGCTCTGCAGCTGCATCGTTAGGATGACGTGGTTGGTTTATTTTTCCCTGAGTGACAGACACGCTGCCCAATGATCGGCCGATATCCCGCCTCTTCTCTCTGACCAGGGAAAGTGCCACGACTCCACAAACTGCGGCTTTTCTGTAAACTTTCCTTCATCTCAACAGCTCAGGTAAGAAACATACTTTTTTCATCAGACTCTCTTTATAGTTTGCCTTTAGAACTCCGATTTTGACTGCAAGTCGTCATCACTATACCTTCATGCCAGTGGCATTTCTCAATACAACCTCCTTCAAAATATCGCAAATAAGTGTAAAAGCGTATTAGATAACAGTTAATAAATATATTATTAAAAACGAATCGGTCTAGTAACTATTTTAACCATACTCGGATATTATAACTGTTCTTCTTTATAGTTTTCGGGTTCCAATTCTTGTGCGTTTCTTTTATTTCAGTGATTAAACATTGACCGTAGCATGATCAATAATCAATTGTGACTTTTTATAAGCATGGGCTGCATTAGACAGTTATGCAATTGAATCCGAAGTTATGCAATTTAAGCTGAAATAACCTAATAGGCCTAACAAATAACTAACTTGATAAACAGAATCTCTGTTTCCAATAAACCACATCATCTGGTGTCCAGTAGGCTAAAATACAACAATCAGACCTTCTACTTACTGACCTAATTACTGTCTTTATCTAAATATTTACAAAGAAGCCGCCGTATGCCTTATCTGTGCGTTAGATAGCTGGCTATAGATTTAGAACATGTGAGCACATTCACCAGAATCTCTTTCAGATCATAATCTGCTTCAAAGAGCGAAAAATCAGGTTACTATTGGATAACATTACTGCAGAGTCGGCTAGAATCTCAATGCAGGTATCTACAGTCAGTTCAGGCAGGAGGGGCTGAAAGGGTTAATTGTCCGCTAAGACACGTCGACTCTTCAGCTTCTCAGCCCCATGGGTCGAGATTCAGACCTGCATTGTGAGGGTCTACAAGAGGGTTTACATGTAGACCATGTTGAGTGGGAGCAGTGATAGCTTGGGGCTGCTCCAGTCTATAACAGGGAGATCCGTTTGATGAGGAGGTCTACAGGCCAGTCTTGTCCTGCTATTGTTTGAGTTTTGAACAGCAGTATACTTGACGTCCATAACACGCAATATTAGCTTTTTGTTTGACTTTCGGTCTATAAATATTGATAATCCACGTCAGTTGAAATACGGTATTCAGTCTTCTGATGAGATCCTAGTGATTGTACTGCCTTTGAGGTCTATCTCTTTGGGTCCTCTCTGTGGACCACTGTTTGCTTTCACCTGAGGACAAACTGTTCTCTTCTGACTTTTCAACTCTGTTGGTTTATGTTCTCACACTTACACATTATTTTTTAAAAAGAACACTCGAATAAATCGACGCTGCCTTTATCACTCAAGTACGATGTCATATGTTAAGGAAACCATGTCATTAAGTATATTATAATCATACTTAACAATTCTCATATCCTGCTGCAAACTACAGGGGCAGCTCACTTCTAGAATTCACAACTTTATGTTCTATCTCTATCTTTAGTCTGTTTTTTATTAGATGTTGTGTGTGTCTGTGTGTGTCTGCGTGTGTATGCTTGTGTGTGTGTTTAGTTTTTAGTTTTTTGGTTTAGTTGACAGGGACCATGTACAGAACAGGTTCAATACCAGAGTTAGCTGAATAGCTCATTTGCATCTGTGGTCCCTGGGCAGGGAATGTGTGTGTGTGTGTGTGTGTGTGTGTGTGTGTGTGTGTGTGTGTGTGTGTGTGTGTGTGTGTGTGTGTGTGTGTGTGTGTGTGTGTGTGTGTGTGTGTGTGTGTGTGTGTGTGTGTGTGTGTGTGTGTGTGTGTTTGTTGTGATGTGTGCTTGTGTGTGTGTATGTGGTCTTTGACTGTGTTTTGTGTTTGTTTCCAGTCCCCCAGGTCTCTGAGTACTCCCAGTACCCCCAGTACCCCCAATAATCCCAGCACCCCGAGTACTCCCAGTACTCCCAGGACCCCCAGTACCCCAGTACTCCCAGTCTCCCAGTCATCCCAGTATGGACGCGTGGGACCCCCAGACCCTGGCCCTGCTGGTTTTCGGCGGGTTCATGGTGGTGTCGGCCGTGGGCATGGCTCTGGTGTCACTGGTGTCCATGAGGGAGACGTCCTACGAGGACGCTCTGGACCAGCAGCGGCGGCAGAACAACAGAACCCAGCCCCAGCGGTCCGACCGCAGGAAGAAGGAGAAGCCGGTGGACAAGAGGAAAACCAAGAGGAGAGAGGTCCCGGAACCGGACGCCCTAGAGCCCGCCGTGGCCTCGACCAGCGAGCCCGAGTCAGACCCAGAACCCGCCTCTGAGCCTGCAGCCTCCCCGCCTGCTGCTGGACCCGGCTTGCCTGTGGTCCCAGAACTGGTTGAGGAGGCTCCCATCGCCCCTGAGGCCCCTCCCCCTACCTCAGTAGAAGCTCCGCCCACTACCTCTGTTGAAGCCCCTCCCCCCGCTGCCTCTCCGAAGGAGAAAAGGAAGAAGAAGAAATCTGGGAAGTTGGAGCCAGTTTCGGCAGCTGAAACGCTTGCTAAGGAAACCGTTGTTGTTGCTTCTGAGGTTGTAGTGGTCGCAACGGAGACCCTTTCCATGGGCTCTGTACCCAGCGATCCTGCCCCTGCACCTAGCGATCCTGCCTCTGCCACGGGGGAGGAGCCAAAGATGGACACGCCCACAAAGAAGAAGAAGGCCAAGGCTGAACCTGGTTGGTAGTATTGGCATTTGCTGCTGCATACGTAGCTAGCCCCAATTTAAGCATCCATCCTCATGTTATGACATGTTTGTAATGACCCTATGGTTGATTTATTGAAATACAAGAAGCACCCTACTGATCAGTCCAGTGCGTTCAATGAAGTTAGCATTCGGCTGAGTTAGCATTTGACCGAGTTAGCTGAAATCAATGGAAGCAGATGAAGACGATTAGCTCTGTTGGTTAGTTGACAAAGAGTCAGTATTCTTTTAATGTGATGATGGTGTTTGTGTTGCAGAGACAGACCCGGCCGGCCCACTGCCCTACAAAACTTTGATGTCCTCTGTCACTGAAGCGACGCTGAGCCAGAAGGAGGTCCAGAAACTGATCCAGGCCCTGCAACAGAAGGTGGGTCTCTGAAGAGGTCCTCCATGCTCCCAAGAAGCATGGAGCCAGAATCCACGTAGAACCCTAGAGAGAGTCGGTTGTTTGTCCATGCCTGAACGATTGAAAATTTTAATTTGGATTCTGTCAAAACAGAGCTGTAGTCTGATCCGACATGTGGCAATAGGTCAGCGTCCAAAGGGTTGAGCCAAAACCTGGCTGGGCTACAACGTTCAACTCCATAGGAATAAACCGGCAACACTGGCACTGACCCTAACCCAACCTCTACCCAACACACCCACCTAACCCCAACACACGACCTAACCACAACACATACACCTAACTAATCTAAACAACCCCCTAAACCCAAACAAGCTAACCCCCTAACCTCAACCCAGCCTAAGCCTCGTCCTCGGTTACAGAGTCCTCAGACTTCTGGAGAAACAGATGTTGTTGCTGCCCTGAAGAAGAAGCTGGAGGAGAAGGAGAAGCAGCTGAACAACGAGAAGAAAGACGCTACTATCACTAAGACCCGCCTCCGAGACCTGACAAAGGTACAACCGCTACACCCTGACTCCATTGAGCTGAAACAGTGAGCAGTGAAGAGTTAACAGTTCAGTGAAGCGCCAACAGTGAGGTGCCGATAGTGCAGCGAATGGCCGACAGGGAAGCGCCGACTGCAGCGAAGAGCCGACATTGTAGCAAAGACCCGACAGCGATGGGCCGGCAGGGAAGAGCTGGCAGTGAAGAGCCGACTGCAGTGAAGAGGTCACAATGTAGCGAAGAGCCAGCTTCGCAGGGAAGGGCAGACAGTGCAGTGAAGAGCCGACGTGAAGAACCAACAGTTCAGTGAAGGGTTGACAGTGAGTGAAGAGCTGACAGTGCAGCGAAGTCTTGACTGTACAGGGAAGAGCATGCATGTGGTTGAATCGAGCTAAATGCTATATCATATTGTTATCCTGGTGCATCAAGGGAGTGGCAGAGCTATCACTCTATAGCTCTGATCATTTTCTAACCTGGGGGGTTACGGCTAGCTCATCATTTTCATCCTGTGGGGCTATGGTTAGCAATCATGTCTAGCCTTGGATATATGTCTAGCTCATCATCTTCCTGTCCCACAGGAAGTCGGCGCTGAGCGAACCAAGATGCAGGCCCTGGAGGCGGGTCTGAGGGCGGAGCTCTTGGCCAGTGACCACGCCCAAGCCACTCTGACCCAGCAACTCCAGCTCAAGGTCAGAACCACTGCAGTGAGGTCATACCTGTGGTGCTTTCATGGTAGACGTGTTTGTAGGGAGTTGAAATAACTTTGGCTAAGTTGTTCTGTTAACTATCTGCCAAGAATGAGGCACTTAAAGTTTTACAAGTTCAGTAGTGTGGTAGTATGAATTAATCTGGCTATACAGCTAACTGGTTAGTGTTATCGGTGTGTATTACTGTATACTGGTCTTAGTGGGTACTGTGTGTACTATAGGCATGTAATACTGTGTACTGGTACTAGTCTGTACTACTGATGTGTATTACTATGTACTGGCACTAGTATGTACTGTGTGGAGTACATATGTGTATAACTGTATACTGGAACTAGTGTTTACTGTGTGTACTACGTATGTTTAGAACTGTATACTGGTACTAGTGTGTACTGTGTACTATGTGGACTACAGTTGTCTACTCTCCAGGAGCAACTGGAGAACGGACCAAGCGGCCAGCTCACCAGACTGACCCAGGAGAACTCCATCCTCCGGGACGCCTTGAACCAGGCCACCAGCCAGGCAGAGAGCAGGTCTGTCTGACCGCCTGCCTGCCTGTCTGTCTGACCACCCGTCTGTCTGACGGTCTGTCTGACCGCCTGACGGTCTGTCTGACCGCCTGCCTGTCTGTCTGAGCATATGTCTGTCTGACCGCCTGTCTATCTGTCTGTCAGACCACCCGTCTGTCTGACCGTCTGTCAGACCCCCTTACGGTCTGTCTGACCGCCTGCCTGTCTGCCTGACCATATGTCTGTCTGACAACCTGTCTGTCTGTCTGACCACCTGTCTATCTGTCTCTCAGTATGCGCTCTATGGTTCTTATTATCCATCAGTTCTGCCAGGCCTCTGTGGTTACCCATGGTTCTGTGTGGTTCTGGTTGTGGCAGGCGTCTCTGGTTCCACATGGTTCTGACCCCTCTGGTTCCTGAATGGTTCTGGAAGGTTCTTAAAGGTTCTGGTTGTGTCGCGTCCCTCAGGCAGAATGCTGAGCTGGCCCGTCTGCGGCAGGAGGTGCTGCGCGGGGCCAGGGAGGTGACGGAGCTGAGCAGGAGGAACGAAGCCCTGCAGGGCAGTGAGGAGCGTCGGAGGGGTCTGGAGAACAAGCTGTCCTCTGTGGAGCAGCAGCTGGCCCAGAACCAGGTCGGCTCCTGTTCTGGGTCTACAAGATGATATATCTAGTGCTATCTATATATATATATACAGTATACATACATATATATACTAAAAATAACATGGGATGCATCATATATCGTTAGTATTATTTTTTATATTCTTAATTATAGTGTTTTGACTTTATTGTCTAAAGTCATTTAACTCAACTTTCCCTTCTTTCTCCTTTTCCTTCGGTCTCCTCTCTGTCTCCTCCCCGCTCCTTTCTCTCTCTACTCCCTCTACTCTCTCTCTCTCTCTCACCTCTGTATCCTCTATATCCTCTCTCTTCCCTCTCTCTCCCCCCTCTCTCTTTCCTCTTTTCCCTCTGTCTCTCCCTCTCCCTCTCTTCTCCGCCCATGGAACAGCTTACCCATGTGGCGAAGGAGCGTGGCCATCAGCAGCGACAGGAGGAGATGCAGGAGGAGCTGAGGAGGTGCAGCGATGTCATTGCCAGCCTGCAGGAGCGCCTGACTCAGGCCCAGCAGCATGAGGTCACGATTGCCGGTCAGTCAAGCTCCGCCCACAAGACCTCAAGCCAATGAGCTTATGAACCCTAAGTGCTAGCATGTTAGCATGACATAGTGCTAAGTGGTAGCATGTTAGCATGACATTGTGCTAAGCGCTAAGTGCTAGCATGTTAGCATGACATTGTGCTAAGCGCTAGCTGTGTTTGTGTAATGTTAGCATGCTAATGGCTACCTGGTTTGTGTTCCCAGAGCTCCGTGGTTCCTTGGGTTCTGCTCAGGAGGAGCTGCAGGTTCTCAAGGCCTGCCCACCACCACAGGTATGACCACGCTCAGGACATGACCTCAGGGTGGGTGGGGGATGTCATAGTCACATGTAACAGTGATCTCATTATCTTCCCCCTCAACAGGTTGATGACTCATCCAAGATGGAGGAGCTGAATACTCGGTAGGATCCTGTCCAACATCTGACTTCTAACCTGTAACCTCTAAACCTTAACCTCCAAACATCTAACCTCTAAACATTAACCTCCACACATCTAACCTCTAACCTCTCAATATCAAACCTATCAAGGTCTAACCTCTATACCCCTAACCTCTCAAAATCGTACCTCTAATAAAACCTGACCTCTAAACACCGACCTCTAAGCATCTGAGCCCTAAACATCTGACCTCTCAACCCTTACATTTAACACCTGTTATCTTCTAAGCGATAACCTCCAACGTCTAACCTCTGGTCTGTTGGTTTGTCAGTCTGCAGGAGAAGGAGCAGCAGGTGACCTCCCTGGAGGAGGAGGTGCAGAATCTGAAGAAGAGCCTGGAGACCAGCACCTCAAATGGGTACGCCCTCCCGTGTTCCCTACTAACACTGGCTGAAGCTAGCGCACAAATTACCAACCCTAGCTAAAACAAGCTAACACTAGCTTACACTAGTGTACATTTAAAGGAGACATATTATGGCGTTTTCACAACAAGCAAACATAGTATTTGAGTTCCAGAAAACATGTTTTTGAAGGTGTTTGCTGGAAATAGCTTTTAGGAAAAAAGATCTCACCTACCGCAAATCCCCTCTGTTTCAGTCCCTTCAGAATGCGCTGTTTCTGGGTTCTGTAGCTTTAATGCAAATGAGCTGCTGCCCATTGACCAATGAGCCGTCAGACTGAACCACAGCATGGAGGAGAAGGGATTGATGCCGTTCGCGGACTCCTGGAGCTCTATATCTATATAATATAATATAATATAATAATATTATGTATGGGAATTTATATAATATTATATCTAATATCACAGCCAAAAGCTATGTGCCCCAAAGAACAGAGACCCAAAAAAACACCCCAAATCCCAGGAAAAGTGTTTCCATAATAAGTCCCCTTTAATGAAACATGCTAAAACAACACTTTTCTGAGATTAACTCATGCTAGCTCGAGCAATCTAACACTAGACAATACTAATAAGTCAACTATAGCTTTACAGCACTAACCAGGGTTGTTTTCATTGTTATTTTCCAGTATGAAGTCTGAAGAAAAGACAACAGATTCCCAAACACAGGAAGACACAAGGGTAAGAGACACACACACACACACACACACACACGCATACACACACGCGCACACTATACACACACACACACACACACACACACACACACACACACACACACACACACACACACACACACACACACACACACACACACACACACACACACACACACACACATTACGGTAGTATTAATGTAGCAGTACTTTGGTACTGTCTGTGGTACCGTAGTACTGATGGAGCAGTACTAAGGTACTCTCTATGATATTGTAGTACTAATGGTGTAGTACAGTGGTACCAATGTACTGACGCTCCAGTACTATATTCCAGATGACGGAGATGGAGGCCGTTCTAGAGGAGAGAGAGAGGCGAGTGGTAACGTTGGAAACGGACCTCGACAAGCTGAAGGAGGAGATGGAGACTCTGAGAAGCAAAGTCCAAGTAAATCTCCACATCCAAAAACAATCATCATTGTTCTAGTTGTTATTATGGGATGGTGATGATGCTGATGTCTTGCAGGATTCAGGGAGTGAGACCGAATCAGAGCAGCCTTTTGAAAGGTGAGAACATGATTCACAGTTCATATTAAAGTAGAATCCTCTGCATTATCTTGTAATGATGTATGTTATGGTACATATTTTTTATATAGTATGTATGATCTATTTCCTATATATAGTATATATTGATGTATGGTTGATATCCTTGCGGTAGCCTGGAGAAGGACTCTCAGATGCTGGCTCTGGAGGAGGAACTAGTGGCCACGAGAGAAGACCTGGTGCAGACAAAACACAAAAACAATGTGAGCACTGGTTTTACTAGGAGTACTGGGTATACTGAGAGTATAGGTCATACTGGTTATACTGGGAGTACCGGTTATTGGAGTAGTATGTTGGTTATACTGGTTGTACTGGTTTTACTGGTTATTCTTGTTCTTATGAGAGTACTAGGTATAGGTTATCCTGGGTTTACTGGGAGGTCTGGTTGTATTGGTTACATTTGGATTATTGGTTGTATTTGTTATAATGGGAGAACTGGTTATACAGAGAGTACTGGTTTTACTCGGAGCACTGGTTAAACTTTTATATTACTGGTTATACTAGGATAATTTGTTATACTGGGACTACTGTTTATACTGGGAGTACAAGATATACTGGCAGTACTGATTATACTGGTTATATTGTGAGTACTGGTTAAACTGGGAACTAGTCTTGATTATTCTGGTGGTATTATGAGTACTAGTTATACCGGTTAAACTGGGAGTACTGCCTTTACCGGGTGCTTACTACTGGTCATACTGGGAGCTGGTGCTGATGCAACAGGTCTATTGGGAGTACTAGTTATACTGGTTATACTGAGTACTGTGGTCCCCTCTTAGGAGCTGGAGGAGCAGAACAGGACGGCCGTGGAGGCTCTGTCGGCCGCAGAGACCAAGAACCTCCAGAGACTGACCGAGGCCCAGCAAGCTCTGGTCTGTAGCTCTGCAACAACGCAACACCATTCACTTAGTCCGACAGCACTTCTACCATTAACACCTGAGTGTGGCGCAGTAAAGCACATCTAAGAGATGAGTGAGGGGAAACACTTTTACATTTATATTGAGGGCATTTGGCAGACGCTTTAATCCAAAGTGATTTAGAATAAGTACATTTGTCAGAAGAAGGTGAAACCATAAATCGCTGTCGGTACAGTAAGGATGTTCCTAGAACCAAGTACAAAGTGATATCAAACGCTAGGTTAACCCATTCCCTGTATACAACAAAGTTGTAAACACTTGTATTCTACATGTGTGTTCTATGTGTGTGTTCTACATGTCTGTTCTACATGTGTTCGACATGTCTGTTCTATGTGTGTCTTCTACATGTGTTCTTTGTATCTGATCTACATGTGTGTCTTATGTTCGTTAAGTTGGTAGCAGAGGACTCTGCCTCCCATCTGCAGACTGAGGTCCAGAAGTGTCTTCACGTTCTGTTTCCAGAAGTTTCTGTAGAACTGCAGCAGGTAGGTCTGGACACCAGCATGTCTCACCTTTCATGTCTGTTAGCCTGTAGTCTGGCACCACAGCCTCAGAACCAGTCTGTTAGTCTTTATTCTGGTAGCGGTCTTTTGATAGGGTAGGATCAGAGATAAAGGAGGTATAGAGCATACAACATTTTACCTGTTGTATGATTAAGTGTTAATGTTTATCTGTGTGTTGGACCGGTTGCCATTCTCGTTTTTCAGGGTAATTGGTTGGAGCTGATCACACAGAAAGCTCTGGAAACTCAACAAGACACAAAAACATCTCAGGTACACACACACACACACACACACACACACACACACACACACACACACACACACACACACACACACACACACACACACACACACACACACACACACACACACACACAAAGCATCCATACGTACACCACCTGTCAATGCACCAGTGGTTCAACAGAGTAAACACACCACTCTAATCCATGTTCTGGATCTCCAGGATGTTCTAACCAAACTGCAGGAGAAGGAAAAGGAGTGCGAGATGAACCGCAACGTTGTGGCCCAAGCGGTGAGGCACTCCCCCTCTCCCCTTCTCCCTGATAACAGCCTCCATCTTTAAAACCCTTACCCTGACTATGTGAGAGGCTGATGCACGTGGAGCTCCATGCAGCGGCGGTGCTCGGCTGGTGTTCTGAGGCTGTGATGTGGTTTTCCTCCAGGAGGGGGAGCTGCTGAGTGTGCAGAGCAGAGCAGAAGAACAGGAGAGGATCTGGACGCATCGCCTGGCCCTGGCAGACCAGCAACGGCAGGAGGTAGTACGGCTGCTCCGGGTCTCTGTGGTTACTTACTGGTTACTATGGTCACCTACTGGTCACTATGCCGACATACGGTTCACTATGGCTACAACCTGGTGGTATTTATGGTAACCTGGTAGCCAATAGGAGACAATGGTTCATGAGTGTGTCATGTCTTCAGAATCTGGACAGGGTCACGGCTCTGGAAGAATCTCTGGAGTTGGTCAACTCTGGAAGCGAAAATAAACAGGTACCAGAGAACCTGTCTGTCCCTTTCTAACACATGTCACTTATGACAACACTTATGTTTCAGTCTGTATGTCTGTGTGTCTCTCTGTCATTACCCAAGTCTGTCTGTCCTTACTCTTGTCTGCCTGTCAGCTCAGGGAACAGCTGATGTTGCTGGAGGCCCAGTTGGAGAAGCAGCTGGAGTCGTCTTACATCACCGAGACCTCCACCCAGAAGGTGGCCGAGGTACTCTTAATGTGGAGGAATTGGAGGAGGTGGCTAGGGTACTCTTACTGTGGAGGAGTTGGAGGAGGTGGCTAGGGTACTCTTAATGTGGAGGAGTTAGGAGAGGTGGCTGGGGGACTCTTAATGTTCAGTAAGGTAGAGGAATTGGAGTTGAGGAGCAGAAGCAGGTGATGAACGGGAACAGGATGAGGTCTTTATAATTGGGAGGAAGTGAGGAGCAGACGGAGATGCATATCAGGAAGGGGAGGTGAGGAGAAGGCTAACTTTGGTGTATGTTGCAGCTCCAGTCGTTCCCGTCTGAGTCTGATAGACAGCTTGAGATCGCCCAGACAGAAGTCCAGACAGAGGAGCTCACTACGGTATGATCTTGCTCGTTCCCAGACATCTGCCTGCTAACCCTCAGCTAGCTCCCTGCTAACCCTCAGCTAGCTCCCTGCTAACCCTCAGCTAGCTCCCTGCTAACCCTCAACTAGCCCCCTACTAACCCTTGGCCAGCTCCATGCTAACCCTCAGCTAGCAGCTAGCTCCCTGCTAACCCTCAGCTAGCTCGCTTCTACTGCCTACTCCATTCTAACACTAGTCTCAGACTAACACCAGTCTCAGTCTAACACTAGTATCAGTCTAACACCAGTCTAACACTAGTCTCAGTCTAACACCAGTCTAACACTAGTCTCAGCCTAACACCAGTCTAACACTAGTCTAACACTAGTCTCAGTTTAACACCAGTCTAATACTAGTCTCAGTCCAACACTAGTCTCATTCTAACACCAGTCTCAGTTTAACCCCCAGTCTAACACTAGTCTCAATCTAACACCAGTCTCAGTCTAACACCAGTCTAACACTAGTCTCAGCCTAACACCAGTCTAACACTAGTCTAACACTAGTCTCAGTTTAACACCAGTCTAATACTAGTCTCAGTCCAACACTAGTCTCATTCTAACACCAGTCTCAGTTTAACCCCCAGTCTAACACTAGTCTCAATCCAACACCAGTCTCAGTTTAACCCCCAGTCTAACACTAGTCTCAGCCTAACACCAGTCTAACACTAATCTAACACCAGTCTCAGTTTAACCCCCAGTCTAACACTAGTCTCAGTCTAACACCAGTCTAACACTAGTCTAACACTAGTCTCAGTCTAACACCAGTCTAACACTAGTCTAAGGTCCAACACTAGTCTCATTCTAACACCAGTCTAACACTAGTCTCATTCTAACACCAGTCTCAGTCTAACCCCTGTCTAACACTAGTCTATCCTGTGTTTTGGAGCATCTTGTTAATTCTGGTGTGGTGTTGTTGTAGGAGGAGCAGGAGGAGGTGGAGGTGAAGGAGGTGGAGAAGCAGGAGGAGTTGGAGGTGCAGGAGGTGGAGAAGCAGGAGGAGGTGGAGGAGAAGGAACAAGAGGAGGAGAAGCAGGAAGAGGAGGCAACGCAAGAGCTGGAGCAGATCTCCTCCCAGACACCCGTGGAGCAGCTCCTCACTGAGGTGGGCCTCTCAGTACATGGCCTCTATCAGAAACACAGTGGTGGGGATGGGGAGGTGATGGAGTGGGTGTAGTTTAGGATGGAGCTTCAGGTCCGGCGGGTTGTAAGAGTCGTGCAGTGAGAGAGTTCCTTAAAGGTATACCAAGCCGTTTTGGAAATCGCCTCTTCTGGCATCACAACTGGTATGTGTCCACCTAGATGTGTGCTGGATAGATCAGTCTACCAACCGGTGTCTACCCAGTGGACTGTAGCAAACGTTGCTCATCTATCCGTCATACATCTAGCTGGACACGCCCACTTGTGTTGTCAGAAGAGGGTATACTACGTCACCTTTAATGGCATGTAGAAGGAGCTGTGGGTTGAGGCGTCTGCTCCCTGACCTCCCATCAACCCCCGTTATCGTCTCGTTGTTTAGGAGCAAGCCGGCCATTCCAACGACGGGACCTCCGTGTGATCGACACCACCCACCCGACGGCATCGGTCCGCCCTCGTCTCTCCAGGACACCCCGTCCCCTGGACCAGAAGGTCTGGACACCAGAAGGTCTGGACCGGAACATCTGGTCTGTTGTCTGTAGAAGCAGGCACACTCTTCTGGGGTCTGGGTTTTGGATGGTGTTCCCGCGCTGCCGTTGTGGTGAACAACACTCTCTGCTTCAGTGTTAAAGGGAAGGGGAGCTGGGAGAACCCGCCATGGCAACCGGCCAGGTCTGCTGCCTCTTACGAGGAACATTTCAAACATTAAAATTTGTAAAAAACATCACTTTTCTGCCTCGATTCTGTGAATCACATTTGCCCGTCATGCTTTAAATATTGATGTTCCTATTATAGAGTGTTTACACGTTCAATAGTTAGTTATTTAATAGAATAAGGTTTATACGTTATGTAGTTATATCCTGGAACTAGGTTTTTATGTTATGTAGTACCAATATAAAATAAGTTGAATACATTATGAATCATAGAATAAGGTTTATACATAAGTTATATTATAGAATAAGGTTTATACATAAGTTATATTATAGAATAAGATGTATACATTAATTATAATATAGAATAAGGTTTATATATAAATGATAGAATAAGGTTTATACATTATGTATTATAGAATAAGGTTAACAGAGTAGTGATATTATAGAATAAGGTTTATACATGATGTAGAATAAGGTGTATATAGGTAAAGGTAAATATATTATGTAGTTATAGCTATACAGTGATATGATCTAGTTGAGAATAGATTTCTCATATAGTAATCTAATATTAATATAATATCATTACAGATTTACATCATTGAGTTGTGATCCAACAAAACACTCAATAACATTTTGAAGGATGAGCGCCAACTTTATTGATCAAGAAAACGTTGATGATGTGTCGCTGTGCTCCCTAAAGGATCGAGTCAATAATGAACAGGATGTAGATTTAGGTCAGGGTTCAGGGTCGGTGTCAGGGGTCAGGGGTCAGGGTTTTGGTCATGGTTCAGGGTTCGAGTCAGGGTTTAGGGTCAGGGATCAGGGTAGGGTCAGGGTTGGGATCAGGGTTAAGGTCAGGGGTCACGGTAAGGGTTAGTCTCAGACTGTGGAGTAGAAAGCCAAAAGGGTTATGGTGGCGCTATATTCATACACAGCGCCCCCAGTGTTGGAGACATGGACTACATCTCTAGGACATGTTAGTATGAGCAACAGTGCAGTCTGATGGCTGTATATACATGGTGTTTTATTTACATCCAACCCCAAGCTTTAAGCCAATAGTTCCCTATCCCATTATGTTTCACACTAATTCATCTTTAAGTTCACATTCTGTTCATAAATTAAATATCTTAAGCGACAATAAAAAAAAGGACTAAGAGAAACCGGTCAGTATATTACATGTTACAACAGCTATCAACATTTCATCAACACATGTTCGGTATCAAACACTGTTCAACATAGCTTTACAAAATATGTCCACGCCCCTTCACGCAGTACCGCGTTACGCCTCCAGGGGGCAACCCACCAATATATATAGTACCGCCCGCCCAGTAGTCGGACCACACCCTCTAACCAACCACCCAGCGACTAGACTAGACCGGTCCAGACCAGCACCGGTGTGCCAAGGCGGCTTCAGACGACGCGGAATAGAAAAGGTTTGACACAGGAGCGCTCCATCCTCCAGCGTGTAGCCACGCTCTGCGGGAGGGAGGCTTCTCAGAAGCTGTTCCCCAGCGCTCCCCAACGTAGTTTCACTTTGTTACACGTATTGGACCGTGGTGGGGGGCGTGGCTACAGCTTTCATAGTCTAGCTCCGTATCAAACAGCCACACGTAAGACAAAACGCTACAGACGGACTTGAGAACAAAGTGATGTAAACACACCTGAGACTGACTGGGGCGGCTGCTCTAAGAGAATGAGTTGCTAGAAGCGTTTTTATTGCAATGATCTGAAAAACCAGCCGTTCACATTTAGCATCTCCTCTGCATTGTTCAGTGTAAGTAACTAATTTACATAACCCCACCCGGGCTCCCATCCCCACTACGTCAGTAGCCAAGTCATTCAGGAGGAGAAAGTGTTACCATGGTAACTACAGCAGGAGAAGCCAAGAAAGGGCTCAAACTAAGCAACGCAGTTACCACGGCAAACCCGAGATCAGCTCACAACCCACCCCGCTCATTTACATAAACCCGCCCAACAACACCACTCCCCCATCCATGACCGACCTCATCATTACTTTGATAACACTCTGACATCGCCGCTGATGGGCCGAGCTAGGTCATTGGTTCTCTAAGACTCAGCGTTTCTCCTCAAAACATTAAGGGTTCCACCATCTGGAAGTTCACCTTTAAACATCTGGAAGTTCACCTCTAAACTTCTGGAGGTTCATCTCTAGAGCATCTGGAGGTTCACCTCTAGAACATCTGGAGGTTCACCTCTAAACATCTGGTGGTTCACCTCTAAACATCTGGTGGTTCACCTCTAAACATCTGGAGGTTCACCTCTAAACATCTGGAGGTTCACCTCTGAACATCTGGAGGTCCACCTCTAAACAACTGGAGGTCCACCTCTGAACATCTGGTGGTTCACGTCTAAACATCTGGAGGTTCACCTCTAAACATCTGGAGGTTCACCTCTGAACATCTGGTGGTTCACCTCTGAACACCTGGAGCTCCACCTCTTAACATCCAGAGGTTGTTCTCTAAAAATCTGGAGGTTCACCTCTAAACATCTGGAGCTCCACCTCTTAACATCCAGAGGTTGTTCTCTAAACATCTGGAGGTTCACCTCTAAACCTCCAGAGGATCAAACTTCTGGATTCCTAAACCTTTGGGTGAAGATGGATCTTGTGTAGAAGTGGATCAAGGTGTTAAAGACTAGTTTGGGGAGAGGGTAGGCCCCAGCTCTTAGCATTCCCGCCAACAGAGTTCTGCTCTCTGCTCTGCAGTTATAGGGGAGGACAAGTGGAACATAGCCCTTCTAAAAAAGGCTTTTCTATACTCGAGTAAGCATTTTCAACAATAAGAGTGCAAACAAGGTGAAACCAGAGGTGTTCTGATTCTACTAGGGGAACTAAAACCCTGTGGGTCTCATTCACAGAGGAGTACCAGAGCACTTTGAACCAAGATGGCCGCCGGGTGAATGAATGAAGGCCGCCATGACCAGGTCCTGTAGTCACATTCTTCCAGTGGGAACGTGCTAGCCTCACCTCCCAGCTGTTTCCCAAATGGAGGTCTGGGGTGTTTCAGACATCGGTTGTTGCCTGAAGTGAGTGGATTAAGGATTAAGGATTAAGGATTCTCAGAGGTTGTGAGCCTTTTATAAATGAACCTATTCCCTGTGTAGTTTATGGTTCATCTAACGACGGGTCTTAGCTCTAACAGGTCAATGTGAACGATATGACATGTTGATCCTTCACAGGACAGAGACACATGGGATTGGCTGGGCTCCTCCAATCACAGGACAGCATCTCCAGTTGGATCAAAGAGGTATCTCTCTCGCTCTCCCTTCCCTCTATCTCTCTCTCTCACTCTCTCTCTTTCTCTCTTTCTCTCTTTCTCTCTCTCAGAGAGGAGCCGGTTGACCGGCCACTGAACCACAGTGACTTCAGCAGGAAGCGTGTGGGCGGGGCTTTTTGAGACCAAGAAGCAAATCGGGATGCAATGCCTTCTGGGAGATGTGGGAGGGCCAAGTGTCTGGAGGAGGAGGGGCTTGTTTTAGTCTCTTCTAGGATCACAAGTTCTGACCTCGGTTTACCTGGCAACGCATGAAGCAACAAGCCTGACCCCTGACCTCCGACCCCCGGGCAAAACAAACAAAACAATCTCTGGCTCGTGGTTATGTACAGCGTTGAGGGGGAGGGGCCTATCATGCTAATGAGTTACAATGCTTCCGAAGAGGGGTGTGTTCTGTGGGGCACTGGAGAGAGACTGTAACAGAGTGTGTTTGTGGCAAGTAGCATAGTGTGTGCGTGTGTCAGTAAGTAAAAGAGTGCGTGTATGTATGTACAGTGTGTGTCTGTGATTTGTAAAGGTGTATTCGGGTAAAAGTGTGTGTGTGCGTTTCTGTGTGTGTGTGTAAGAGTGTGTGAAGAGAGTGTGTGTGTGTGTGTGTGTGTGTGTGAAAGTATGTGTTTGGTGTGTGTGTGTGTGTGTGTAAAAGTGTGTGTGTGTGTACCAGTGCTGTAGTGTCTATATAATGTTTGTGATACGGAGACGGAGCGCGGAGGAGGTCATGTAGAGATCAGATGAGAGAGTGAGCTTCACATCCCCTCTCTCACTACCCCCCTTCTCTCTCTCTCTCTCTCTCTCTCTCTCCCCCCCTCTCTCTCTCTCCCCCGGTGGCCCCGCCCCCTCGTCCTCAGTGGCTGCTGCTATTGGCGGACCTCGTTGGCGATGAGGCTGTCCTCCCCGGACAGGAAGTCGGCCTCGTTGATGTTCCCCCCGTTCATCAGCTCCTCATCCTGGGAGGAGCTGCGGTCCTCCTCGGCTGCTCCCACGCCTCCCTCCTCCTGCAGCACGTGGGCGATGTACATCTGCTGCTGCACACGCACACAGACACGCACACACACACACGCACACACACACGTCCAGGGGTTTAAGCTCAACTTGTGGAACAGACAACCTTTTAGAAACCCTTCTAAATAATTCCCAAGGACCAGGTCTTGAAGGACTAAGACCAGGTGAGACTTGCTAGACCAGGTGACACCGGGCCAACCAGGTGAGACCAGGTGAGACACCAGGCCAACCAGGTGAGACCTGTCCTTCCTGATTCGCCGTTCCTCACCTGAGCTTTACTGGATGGAGACGAGGTGGGTCTCGCTGGACGGCCGTTCTCCACCACGTCCACTTCACTCTCCTTCGTGTCGATCTGAGGTGGTGGTGGTGGGGGGGGGGGGGGAGAGGCAGAGTCAGACCCCTGTACTCATTCATTGACTGACGGAGGCCGGTGTGTGCGGCAGCGGTAAGAGGGCTACCTTGTAGTTGTGGGCACTGAGGTACTTGAAGTGCCCGAAGCAGACGTGGGACAGACAGACCACGATGGTGACGATCAGGACCACCAGGGTGAACATGGAGGTGGGCGTCACGAAACCTGCAGAGGTTAGCGGCAGCTTAGCGTGTAACCTAGGCGATACAGCAGTTCAGAACCAGCATCACATCGTGTCGGGTGACTGAGAACCCGTACCCTTTGCTTCAATCCCTGACCCCTTCCTCTAAACCCAGGGCCCGGGGCCTACCGCTAAACCCAGGCACCTGGAGCCCTGGGGGGACCTACCTCAAGACCTAGGGCACTGGGCCTACCTCTAGACCTGGAGGACCTACCTCTAGACCTGGAGGACCTACCTCTACACCTGTATTACATACCTCTACACCTGTAGGACCTACCTCTACACCT
Organism: Gadus chalcogrammus; assembly: GCF_026213295.1. Taxonomy (NCBI): domain Eukaryota; kingdom Metazoa; phylum Chordata; class Actinopteri; order Gadiformes; family Gadidae; genus Gadus; species Gadus chalcogrammus. The sequence continues at coordinate 21,387,540 of NC_079414.1, read as the reverse complement.
GTAGGACCTACCTCTAGACCTGTAGGACCTACCTCTACACCTGTAGGACCTACCTCTACACCTGTAGGACCTACCTCTAGACCTGTAGGACCTACCTCTACACCTGTATGACCTACCTCTACACCTGTAGAACCTACCTCTACACCTGTAGGACCTACCTCTACACCTGTAGGACCTACCTCTACACCTGTAGGACCTACCTCTAGACCTGTAGGACCTACCTCTACACCTGTATGACCTACCTCTACACCTGTAGGACCTACCTCTAGACCTGGAGGACCTACCTCTACACCTGTATGACCTACCTCTAGACCTGTAGGACCTACCTCTACACCTGTAGGACCTACCTCTAGACCTGTAGGACCTACCTCTAGACCTGTAGGACCTACCTCTACACCTGGAGGACCTACCTCTGGACCTGGAGGACCTACCTCTACACCTGTAGGACCTACCTCTACACCTGGAGGACCTACCTCTACACCTGTATGACCTACCTCTAGACCTGGGGGCCCTACCTATACACCTGTAGGACCTACCTCTAGACCTGTAGGACCTACCTCTAGACCTGGAGGACCTACCTCTAGGACCTACCTCTAGACCTGGAGGACCTACCTCTACACTTGTAGGACCTACCTCTACACTTGTAGGACCTACCTCTACACCTGTAGGACCTACCTCTACACCTGTATGACCTACCTCTACACCTGTAGGACCTACCTCTACACCTGGAGGACCTACCTCTACACCTGGAGGACCTACCTCTACACCTGTAGGACCTACCTCTACACCTGTAGGACCTACCTCTAGACCTGAAGGACCTACCTCTACACCTGGAGGACCTACCTCTACACCTGTAGGACCTACCTCTACACCTGGATGACCTACCTCTACACCTGTAGGACCTACCTCTACACCTGTAGGACCTACCTCTACACCTGTAGGACCTACCTCTACACCTGGAGGACCTACCTCTACACCTGGAGGACCTACCTCTACACCTGTAGGACCTACCTCTACACCTGTAGGACCTACCTCTAGACCTGAAGGACCTACCTCTACACCTGGAGGACCTACCTCTACACCTGTAGGACCTACCTCTACACCTGGAGGACCTACCTCTACACCTGTAGGACCTACCTCTACACCTGTATGACCTACCTCTACACCTGTAGGACCTACCTGTACACCTGTAGGACCTACCTGTACACCTGTAGGACCTACCTGTACACCTGTAGGACCTACCTGTGCGGACGGTGGAGAAGAAGAGCAGCCAGAAGAGGCAGAGGATGGGCGCGGCCACCACCTGGGTGACGGCGCTGGAGTGGATCTTCTTGTCCAGCTTGGAGGGCAGGTAGGCGTAGTACATGTTGTAGCGGTCCACCAGATGCTTCAGCAGCATGTACATGAGACCTGAGGGACGCAGTACTGCTGTAGTATACTGGATTATACTGTGGTACTGCTGTGTTATACTATAGTACCGCTGTAGTACTACTGAATTTTAATGCAGTATCATGTTTACCGTAGTACTGCTGTATTATACTGCAGTATAATGGCGCCGCACTGCTGTATTATGCTGCAGTACTGCTGTATTATACTGTAGTGCTGCTGTATTATATATTCACTACTTCTCGCTACTATATATGTCATGTTATATGTCATGTTATATGTGCTGTAACAGGTACTCTCTTACCGAAGGGGACTATGATGGGGCAGGTGATGCTGTAGGCCATCACCACGGTGAAGACGTTCATCATCCAGGCGTACGCTGCCCCAAACTGAAACTCATAGGCCTGGTGCTGGGGAGAGAGTCATAGAGAGGTGGTCAGAGAGAGAGTTAGAGAGAGACATAGAGAAGTAGTAGAGAGACAGCAGAATTGAGAGAGGCGGAGAAAGAGAGAGAGAGAGAGAGACGTAGAAAGAGAGAGGGAGAGAAAGAAAGAAAGAAAGAAAGAAGTTGTAGAGAGACAGCGGAAGAGAGAGAGGCGGAGAAAGAGAGAGAGAGAGACGTAGAGAGAGAAAGAGGGAGAGAAAGAAAGAGACGTAGAGAGAGAGAGAGAGAGAGAGAGAGAGAGAGAGAGAGAGAGAGAGAGAGAGAGAGAGAGAGAGAGAGAGAGAGAGAGAGAGAGAGAGAGAGAGAGAGAGAGAGAGAGAGAGAGAGAGAGAGAGAGAGAGAGAGAGAGAGAGAGAGAGAGAGAGAGCCCCCTACTCTCTTGACGTTGCGGCGGTCGGCGGCCGAGCGGGCCATCAGAAGGCGGATCATGTACATCAGGAGGCCCGGTATGCGCAGCAGGTCCATGGCGTTACCAATGAACGCTGACGCAATCACGTAGTTCACGAAGAACGCCCCGTTGTCAGGCAGGAACACACACCTACACACACGACACACGTTAGGCCACACACGTTACACACGTGTCACACGTCAGGCGACACACACGTCACGTCACACACACACGTCCCACGTCAGGCAACATACCAACACACAAGTCAAGCGTTAGGCAACACACACGTCACATGCCAGGCAACACCCCTACACACACGTCACATGTCAGGCAACACACACGTCATTCAACAACCCCTACACACACGTCACATGTCAGGCAACACACCTACACACAAGTCAAGCGTTAGGCAACACACGTGTCACACCTCAGGCAACACATCTATACACACTTGACACAACACCCCGACACACACACGTCACCGTCAGGTACGGGTCATCCTGACCCAGCAGGGGGGGTCTGGTTATGATGGTCTGAGGTGAAGAGTTTCCAGAACTTACTCAAACCTGACGGTGGCATCGGCCAGGAACTTCCTATCAAACAGCCAGCGGAAAAACACATCCAGGCTGAGGAGAACGAGACACATGGTGAGGAGAGAGAACACACATACACCACACACACACACAGAAACACACACACGGTGAGGAGAGAGAACACACACAATGCTCCTCACACATAACAAAGAGGAGGAGAGTGGAGAGAAGGGAGGAGAGAAGAGGAGGAGAGAGGAAAATAGGGGAGAGAGGAGAGGAGGAGAGAGGGAGAGAGGAGAGGAGGAGAGAGGAAGAGAAGGGAGGAGAGGAGAGGAGGAGAGAGGAGAGAGGAAGAGAAGGGAGGAGAGGAGAGGAGGAGAGAGGGAGAGAGGAGAGGAGGAGAGAGGAAGAGAAGGGAGGAGAGGAGGAGAGAGGAAGAGAAGGGAGGAGGGGAGGAGGGGAGGAGAGAGGGAGAGAAGGGAGGAGGAGAGAGGAGAGGAGGAGAGGAGGAGAGGAGAGGAGAGGAGAGGAGGAGAGAGGAGAGGAGAGGAGGAGAGAGGAGACAAGAACCCCTACCTGCTGAGCCCTAGGGAGGGCAGCAGAAGGACCATGAAGATGAGGAAGGTGTAACACTTGTGCATGGTGGTTCTGTTCTCCCCCGACCTGAGGGAGGAAGCACAGGGTCACTCTGGGGTCACCCGCCCCCTGCTGGCTGGCTGTCTGGCAGCGGATTGGCCCGTACCTGGTCCAATGGGCTTCGAAGAAGGCGGAGTAGTAGACGATGGTGGGGAGCAGGGCGGAGAACGCCCAGAGGAGCAGGGTGGGGAAGAACTGGGTCACGATGGGGTTCTGGAACGGAACCACGTGAAGAACATGAGAATAACACGGCACTATACTGTTGGAACATCCAACAATATGATAACATGGATATCATGATAATAACATGACAATAATACTGTCATCACATCCAATAATATTATAATAACATGAATATAGGGGTTATAGGAGTAGGTTTAGGCGTATCTGGCTAGGGCTATGCTATAGGTCTAGGGTTATAGGGAAATATGGCTAAAGGTCATAGGTCTAGGTTCATAGGGCTATATGGCCTAGGGGTCATAGGGCTAGGGTTATAGGGCCAGGGTTATAGGTCTAGGGTTATATGGCTAGGGCTATGCTATAGGTCAAGGGTTATAGGGCAATATGGCTAAAGGTCATTGGTCTAGAGTTATAGGGCTATGGCAATAGGTCTAGGTTATAGTTCTAGGGCTATAGGTCTCGGGTTGTAGGGCTAGGGTTATAGGGCTAAGTTATAGGGCTAGGTTATAGAGCTAGGGTTATAGGGCTAGGGTTATAGGGCTGGGGTTATAGGGCTGGGGTTATAGGGCTAGGGTTATAGGGCTAGGGTTATAAGGCTAGGTTGTAGGGCTGGGGTTATAGGGCTAAGGTTATAGGGCGAGGGGCTATAGGGCTAGGGTTATAGGGCTAAGTTGTAGGGCTAGGTTATAGGGCTAGGGTTATAGGGCTAGGGTTATAGGGCGAGGGGCTATAGGGCTGGGGTTATAGGGCGAGGGGCTAGACAGCTAGAGGGGCGCTTACGTTGAGGTACTCGACTGGTTTCGTAACGTTGAACTTGTCCATGGTGGAGATAATTATTGCGGGGGTGGTGAGGAAGAAGAGGAGGAGGAAGAGGATGCAGTTTATGATGAAGCAGCGGATCCACCAAGAGATCCCCCCTAGAGAAAGATGTTCCCTGGAAACCACATACACAGTGTTAACCGGTGGAACAAAGAATTAACCAGTAGAACACAGTATTAACAAGTAGAACAGTGTTCACCAGGATAACACAATATTAACCAGTAGAAAATAGTGTTAACCAGTAGAACACAGTGTTCACCAGGATAACACGATATTCACCAGTAGAACACAGTGTTCACCAGTAGAACACAGTGTTCACCAGTAGAACACAGTGTTCACCA
>NC_079414.1:21360312-21377812 GCF_026213295.1 Gadus chalcogrammus | reverse complement strand
GACAAAGGAAGAGCCCTGTGACATCATTGCTTCTCAACACAGTCGGGCTGGACAGCCAATCACAACACAGGATTTCCCTGATCATCACCGGAGAGGAGGACGGTTTCGTAGGATCCAGCATCTAACCGTCTACTAGGATACATCAGGTACACATTGGAGGGTGTAGCTAGGATTACACCTCCCTCTACTGACCTTCACTGCTACCTCTACTGTACTGACGACTTATGGTCTCTAATGACCTCTACTGGCCTCTACTGGTCCCTTTACATCCACTGGTCTGAAGCGACCTCCTCTGGACGCTCGATTTCTACTGTCCTTTTCTGGTCTGTACCCGTCTCTACTGAGCTCTAATGTCTCCACTCTCCTGTATTCTACTGGCCCCTACTGGTCTGACTCACCCAGCAGGTCTCTACTGGTCTCTACTGGTCAGACTCACCCAGCAGGTCTCTACTGGCCTCTACTGGTCCGACACACCCAGCAGGTCTTTACTGGCCCCTACTGGTCCGACTCACCCAGCAGGTCTCTACTGGTCTCTACTGGTCCGACTCACCCAGCAGGTCTCTACTGGTCTCTACTGGTCCGACTCACCCAGCAGGTCTATACTGGTCTCTACTGGTCCGACTCACCCAGCAGGTCTCTACTGGTCTCTACTGTCCGACTCACCCAGCAGGTCTTTACTGGTCTCTACTGGTCAGATTCACCCAGCAGGTCTTTACTGGTCTCTACTGGTCAGATTCACCCAGCAGGTCTTTACTGGTCTCTACTGGTCAGACTCACCCAGCAGAACTCTACTGGTCAGTCACCATGATCCAAAGCAGGGTTGGTGATCTTCACTAAAACTACGAAGGCAGCACGTGTGGTGACAGGGAGCACGTTACACCAAACGGGAGACCTGAACACATTGAGTTGAGTGGCTGTGTATACATGGTCGTGGTGTCGGGTACAAACACCAGTAAACACTGACCTAGGGTCTCCACAGTCTGGCGCTACCGTCAAACACAGACAGACACGAGGGCTCTAGTCTAGTCGGGTTACCTTCCTTGGACGGGGCTTTTGGCGCCCCTCCGGTGAGGAATCCTTCTTTAGTGATAATTCTGACTGGACACAGAGGACCAATGGGACAAAGGAAGAGCCCTGTGACATCATTGTTTCTCCACACAGTCGTACCCGCCTCTACTTGTCTCTACTGAGCTTTACTGGTCCCTAATATCTCCACTATTCTGTCTTAAACTGGCCTCTACTGGTCAGACTCACCCAGCAGGTCTTTACTGGCCTCTACTGGTCAGACTCACCCAGCAGGTCTTTACTGGCGTCTACTGGTCAGACTCACCCAGCAGGTCTTTACTGGTCTCTACTGGTCAGACTCACCCAGCAGGTCTTTACTGGCCTCTACTGGTCAGACTCACCCAGCAGGTCTTTACTGGTCTCTACTGGTCAGACTCACCCAGCAGGTCTTTACTGGTCTCTACTGGTCAGACTCACCCAGCAGGTCTTTACTGGTCTCTACTGGTCAGACTCACCCAGCAGGTCTTTACTGGCCTCTACTGGTCAGACTCACCCAGCAGGTCTTTACTGGTCTCTACTGGTCAGACTCACCCAACAGGTCTTTACTGGTCTCTACTGGTATGACTCACCCAGCAGGTCTTTACTGGCCTCTACTGGTCAGACTCACCCAGCAGGTCTTTACTGGTCTCTACTGGTCAGACTCACCCAGCAGGTCTTTACTGGTCTCTACTGGTCAGACTCACCCAGCAGGTCTTTACTGGTCTCTACTGGTCAGACTCACCCAGCAGGTCTCCAGAGAAGTTGACCGGTAGTACGATTCCCACCGACAGCACGCCCACCACCACCAGCAGCCCGATGATGTGGCGCTGGAAGGACAGGTAGTGCACCGCGTCCTCCCCACACTTCTCCCGGATCTCCTCGTCCCTGCACAGGAAGTGACATCACACGTGACTCAAGAGTACCGGAGGTTGTTGCTCTTCAAACTCTGCCCTTTTAAAACCGTCATCCAGTCAGCAGGCCTCACACACCTCTGGCCCCTCCCCTCCACGCACGTGGAGTAGGACACGCTACGGAGGCCTGTAAGGGGCCGGTACAGGCCACCCTAGGAGACACTACAGTGGCCTGAACTAGTGAAGTGCTTCATTATTTACCAACATCCCCAGACCCAAGCTGAGGCATACTCCAGCGTTGTCAACCATAAACAAACAAAAAAGGTCTGAATGGTCGGTTTTAGGCTTGGCCCCCGATAAATGCTACTAGTGGCTTTATTAGGGGGCCAAGGTGCAAGGCAACCTCTTGTAAGTTAGTTGTATTAAGAATATTATTTCGCAAAAAACACATAAGCAGCTAAAACCTCTGTCGCTTTTCATGAAACTTTCCAGAGTTGTACAGGGTGCCTGAAGATGAGACAAACTTACTTTATTCTGAAGATGGCCGTCAGCCAGGAGCAGAAGCCCTGTGAAAAATAATGTCTGTTACGTGTTGTGTCTGTTACATGTTTTGTCTGTTACATGATTGGTTTGTAACATGTTGTGCCCGATACATGCTACGTCACATATTGATTCTGTGACATTTTGAGCCTGTAACATATCAGTGTGATAAATGTTGTTGTCCGTTACTCGTTATGTCTAGCATGTTGTGTCCATCACATGTGAAATTTATAACATGTGATGTCCGTAACATGTTTTGTCCATAACAAAGGGCAGGGGGAGGGGAGTGAAGGAGGAGGGTTTAACAGGATGAGGGGTTCGGTCAAGGGGGCTAAACCAGCATAGGATTAGAGTGTGTGTGTGTGTGTGTGTGTGTGTGTGTGTGTGTGTGTGTGTATTACATTGTCTCGCTGGTCGAAGTCTACTGAGCTGGAGACGGAGGTGAGCCGTTCGTAGCGGTCCGGTGTCTCCGAGTGCATCGCCGAGGCAACACTGGAGAGGATGAGACGAGAGGCACGCAGCATCAGGACCAGTCATCCTTTAGTACTGTGTGCAGTGAGTGTGGGTGTGTGTGTGCGTGCGTGTGTTCTGTAAAAGACAACTACATGTATTTCAGGGTAAACGCCAGCAACTTCCTGTAAACTTCATTTCCCAGGATCCTCAGCAGCAGACGTTGGTTGCGGCGTGTGGTCATCAATGTCTAACAACACGAACACGAAACATACTATAGGTTGTTCTACGGCACGGCACACTTCCACTGTGTTAACTAACGACAAGGACACAACACAGGGGAACACTTAAGGCTAACTCTAATCCCAGCTAGCTCCCTCCAAGCCAACTCTGTCCATGGTTCTATTAGTAGCTAGCTCTCTCCAAGCTAGCTCTCTCCAAGCTAACACTGTCCATGGTTCTATTTGTAGCTAGCTCTCTCCAAGCTAACTCTGTCCATGGTTCTATTTGTAGCTAGCTCTCTCCAAGCTAGCTCTCTAAAAGCTAACTCTGTCCATGGTTCTATTTGTAGCTAGCTCTCTCCAAGCTAACTCTCCCCAAGATAGCTCTGTCAATGCTTATAATTGAAGCTAGCGCTCTACAAACGAACTATCTCAAATCGAATTCTCTTCAAGTTACAATCACACCTCTCATCAAGCTAAGACTTAAAGGTTACACCGAGATATCTGTTGGCAATTGACTTTTGGAATAAAACTACTCGTCTGAATCTATCCAATTCACAGATATATCAGTGTATCCCTTCAAAGCTAGCTCTCTCCAAGCTAACCCTCCAAGCTAACTGCATCTAAGCTAAAACATAGAGCTATCTCTCCTCTTCGGTCCTTCATGCTTTTCTTACTCGTGGGTTCTTAACTTCGTCCAAACAGGCCTAAGATATTGTTAGTTTGTTTATTGTTGCCCTTTAGAGCCGCAGGCTGAAAACGCTGCTCTAATGTGTTGTCCCCTCACATCACCACTAGGGGCAGCACAGCTAGACACACGTTACCTCTTCATCGGCTCATAGTCATCTCTGTCTCTCCTCCGGCTGGGTTTGGAATGAGGATGAATGTTCAATTTCACATAATTTACACAATACAAATATATAGGTATATAGATACATATCTATATAGATATATACATAGAGGAAGGACAGAGTTACAGCAGCATTAGTCACCAGAGGAAGAACTCAGCAGAGACGGTTAGTTGTGCGGTACACCAGGTCAACAGGTTTAACAACCAAACCCAGTCCAAAAAAACAAACCCAGCTTTCAAAACCAAACGCTGCCACCAGCGGCCCGAATTAGAACATACAAGACCCACACACAAGCGCGCCCGCACACACAAGTCACCCATGCACACACGCATTTGATGCGCAGGTTTGATGCCGGCGTTAGTTGCAGCAGGTCGGTTAGAAGCAGAAATTAAAATAAAAGCTGACATACTATCCCTGATCGTGTAGTTCGCTGAAACGCTTCTTCCATCTTCAACATAAATACATGAATTCACTCATTAATAATACATTCATCCATTAATACACAGACTCACCTATTAATAATCCCATTCATTCATTAATTATTTAATAAATACAAACATTGACGAATTCATATATGATTAAATATAACAGAATAATCGGATTAAAGCTAACAGACCTTGTGTAGACTACTGTATAAACTCATACTCCACTGTATAAACACATACAATACTGTACAAAACGCATACTTTATTGTACAAAACACATACTCTACTGTATAAACACATGCCTTCCTGTATGGACATATACTATACAATAGGGCTGTCAACGAATATTCGAAGTTCGAATATTCGTTCGAAATGCATCCAAAAACGCGAATTCGAACGTGAAAATGAATATTCGAATGTGAAAAAACACTCCCGCGGTACAAGCGCCTCTATCTGCTTTGTGAATGAGCCTCTGTCTGTTCGCGATGTCCCTCATAATATTCGAATGTGAAAAAACACTCCCGCGGTACAAGTGTAACAGACTAGTATTGTGAAGAGCGAATGTATTTTATCCCCTCGGGGTTTCCGTACTTGGATATAGGTATTCCAGCTCTCACGCTGTGACTGGGTGACTTCTGATAGGTACTAAGTAAACGAGACTATTTTCCCTTCCACGCTTGTGTCATTCTTGTCATATAAATATCTAAGTGCCAACGCTCGGTTACACAAGCGCCTATCTGCTTTGTGAGTGAGCCCCTGTCTGTTCGCGATGTCCCTCATAATATTCGAATGTGAAAAAACACTCCCGCGGTACAAGCGCCTAACTGCTTTGTGAATGAGCCTCCGTCTGTTCGCGATGTCCCTCGTTTTAAAGTAAGGAAATGCCCAGCAGGAAGCCGCCGCCCTATATATAGGATATATATATATCCCACTAATTTGAACCATGGTTTTGTCGCATTATTGACATATTGACGGCAACTGCGTAAAATAGGCAACCAGATATTCGAATAGTTCGAATTCGTGATTTTTTTCCAAACGAACATTCGAATGTCATTTTTGAGCAATTTTGACAGCCCTACTATACAATATACGCTACTGTGTGAGAACCACTGCTCTAGTGTATAATACTGTATGGTGTAAAACTGGTTTGTCTCAAAGTAAAGCTGTTCCCAGGCTTTGAGTCGACAGGCTGAGTCCTGTACAGATGACTGAGTTCAGATAATATTGACAGCAATACCAGCTAGCGTTGCTACAACAACACAGAAACAGCTAACGTTGCTACAGTAACACACAGTCACACCTAGCAGTCTGACGGTATCCCACAGAACCAGCTAGCTGTATTACGCTAACACACCCAGAGCAATCTGGCTCTTTTATGCTAAAAACAGAACCACCTAACTGTGCTATGCTAACACACATACCATGGTATCTGTATGATGCTAACACACTGAACCAATCACCTGTCTGATGCTACACAGTTTCCAGTTTGCTGTGCTAAGCTAACACACAGAACCAGCACAGATCCATTAGCATTAGCCCCATAAGGCCATTTTCATGGGATGTTCTTGGTTGCTTGGCAACAGCAAGGCATTGGCTGTCACCGGGGAGTGCCAGCGCTGGGCTCAGAGGTGTGAGCTCTGTGGTTCACTCGGAAACAGCTAGCTAACGCCAACCGTCAGGGAGAGACTAGCCCCCCGCGCGCGCGCGCACACGCACACACACACACACACACACACACACACACACACACACACACACACACACACACAGTATAACTGAGGCCTGAACTAAAAATAAACAAACAATTACAGCTGCTAAAAACATACATGAGGCATTTATATTATAGTTCCACGTAGCCTAGCGCATGTTGCCTAGGGTAACGTAGCGTAGCCTAGCGTGTACCTGTCTGCGTCAGTGACCAGGGCCAGCCGTCCATAGTCCCAGGCAACCTTCCGCAGGATGGAGAAGACAAATAGGAGAACCTGGACACACAGACATAAATCATAAACATTGGTTTAAACCACTAGCTGCCTTGCCCATAGGCAAGGAATTAAACTAGAATGAGTTTTTACTAGTGCAGAAAGTGTCCTGTATGGATCTCTCCTTCCTAAGCTTTACTACGAACAACTACATAGAACAGACTCCGTTTGACCTACAGGGGATGGAACTACAGGCTCACAAGCTACTTCCTACAGACTGTGATAAAGGACAGACTGTAGCTGTGATGAAGGACAGACTGTAGCTGTGATGAAGGACAAACTGTAGCTCTGATGAAAGACAGACTGTAGCTGTGATGAAGGACAGACTTTAACTGTGATAAAGTAGAGGAATGTAGTTAAAGTACCATAATTAATTTGTTTGAAGGTCAGATGGTTAGTGCGTGGTTGTTATAACACCATAGTGATAGTAGTTATATTCTAGACTCAGACATGTGATGGTGGTTATGGTTCCGTAGTTATATAGTGGTAGAATAAGACATGTGATGGTGGGTAGGTTATAGTAGTAATAGTAGTTTTAGACTCAGACATGTGATGGTGGTTAGGTTATAAGTGGTTGGTGTTGGTGAGTAATGAGAGAGGACCCATCTCGGTCTCCAGCCAATGAGGACTCACCAGGAAGCACATGAAGTCCAGCGCCAGGACGGTGGGCACGCCCCCGAAGGGCAGGCCCTGCAGGACCGTGCTGCGAATACGGGCCGAGTAGCAGTAGTCCTTGGCATCGTTGTTCACAGAACAGTTCTCCTGGCCCGCCTTGCACGCCTGCCCCGCCCCAAACATCACCATGGTTACGATCAGCACTCTGAGCATCCTCAGATCCACATCCTCCTGGAAGATCTGCATGGAGGAGGAGGAGGAGGAGTGAGGAGAAGGTCAACGAAACATTGCAGACATCTCTTCCGTCTGCTGATGGAGACCATGAAGTCGTCCTAAACCAATCAAATCCATGGCTTCCTCAGCCAATGGCACAACAGTACATAGCCACTACACATAAGGATTGTCAACAGCCTCGACTAACTAACCAGTCACCTTCCTCCACCCCCTACTATGTGGCTCTTTACATCCTCCTTCACCCCTCTCTTTCTCTTTGTCCGTCTGTTGAAACGGGCGGACGGACTACAGAATGTAAACTAAGCTATAGCAAAGTTATGAAGTGTATGCTAGGCTCCGCCAGGTTATACAGACCTTGTTAATGCCTTGCTCTTCTAGTGGGAATTGTACCCCTCACCCTGGCAGTGCTGTGCTCTCCTATTTAACTCAAACCAACCCTAAGTTGCCAATACGACAATAAGCAAGGAGAAACATGGTTAGATCCTGAGATATTAGATCGAACATTGATACGTCTGGGCTAACGAAGCCGACACTAGTTGTCATTGGATAACTAGAGCTAACTCTAGCTATCTAGGGTTAATGCCGGTTGGGTGTTGTCCGCAGATACAGAATTTACTCAAGCAGTGCGTCATCCTGCTATAGGCTGGTTCCCAGTAGAAGACTATCGGAACACAACTAGCTCTTATCTCTTGCAGCCAGATGCTAATGAAGAGATGCCAACACCACAATATCGGGCCTAAAAAAAAATTCTGAAGGTTTCCGACCGACCCTGTCAATTTATGTGTGACCCAAATTTTTTTATGATCTTGAAAAAAAAAAGAAGAATTTAAAAAAAAAGCAAAGTTTTGATCAAACTATAATTACGTTTTTTTTAGCACCTCTTCATTCTGTACAAGGATGAGCGCATTCTCTCGTTTTTAAATGAAAACAACCTACCTATCATTCGCTGCCACTGGAAAAAATAAAATAAATTCCCTACCTGCCCATGACCTCAACTGACAACCAACAGGAACCAAACTTTATTTTTTTAGGCCTCATATCTTCAACTACAAACAACCCCAGAAATCAGTAAACATGCCGCTTTTTGTGTCAAATCTGAGTATATAACCTATACTTTATCAAAGTCTGGTCAATAGCAGGTAGGGCTTTGACAGTGAATACAGCAACATGGACAGGTAGTGGAAAGACAGTACAGAGAAAGGTCATTTGGAGCAGGTAGGGGTTAGACAGTACATAGACGGGTCATTAAGGAGCGGGTAGGGGTTGGATAGTAAAGAGACAGGTCGTTAAGGAGCAGGTAGGAGTTGGACAGTACAAAGAAAGGTCATTAAGGAGCAGGTAGGGGTTAGACAGTACAGATAAGATGTTTTGGTCTTTATAAACAAAAATTGGGGTCACATGTCTAAAAACTGTAGCCGGCCTTTGTTCAAATCCAGGCTACAGCCGACTACATCTCAGCTGCCTTGCATTCAATGAATTGAAACATTTAACCATCCATCTCCACAAGTGGTCAACTCTGACCATGTGTGATAGTAGGTGTCGCTTTGGGTTAGGGTTAGTTAGTTGGGGGTTTGGATGGACCAAAACAACATCCCTAATCACAATGTTCTGAAGAGGGCGAGTGCTGTATTGATGAGCCTAGAGGACCTGTATGGTCATCTACAGTGGAGTAGAGAACCTGGTAGAGGAATGGAGGACCTGTATAATCTACAGAGGACAAGAGGACCGCGTAGAGAACTGGAGGGCCTGTATCATGGATACAGAAATAGAGGACCTGGTAGAGGTCTAGAGAATCTATCGAGGACCAGAACAGTCACGTGATCGTTTCTACAAAACTCTTCAGACTAACATCAAGGCCCCACCAATCCACTGAAATATGATTCATACTCCGTTAATATTATTTAAGCTATGGAGAAGGCCCGGCATTCATATTATTATTAAGGATAAGGAGCACACCCAGTCATAAAATGTATTAACATTAAGAATATTAAGGCTGAGGCCGGTGATGGACTAACCACCAGTGTGCTCCAGGAGGTCCGCTGGGATGAACAAAGCTGTACGTGTGAACAGCTGCGTTCAGGGTGAACACTCACTGCGCATTACATTCATCAAAACATCCAGTAATCAGCGCCCATATAGACGAGTTGGGTTTGGGGCATTTGGCTGGTGAAGGTGAAGGCCAGCGGATGGAGAGCAGGGCGCTCGGAGGAGCTAGGCGGAGCTAGGAGGCGCGGAGCGCAAGGCGTGACAGGCCCGTGTCAATACGGCTTCTCCTTCGTCCCGCTGCGCAACATAAACACGCATCCACGCCGCTACACAACACCCCACACGGTACCCTATTTACCTAAAAACCCTTATGGATCTCCCCTTCTCGTCTTCACTTGCCGCAAAGGAAATATCCACAAAATAGATAAATCCTCACAAATCCACCGCCCCGGTAAAGTCTGGATGCCAATCCATCGGACGCTTCGGACAAAAGCAATTCATGCGCTCGTCAAAAAGAGGGTTAGAGAGACTGAACAGCCTGCCGAGAATTAACCGATTACTGCGTCCGCCTCGGTGTGTGTGAATTAGCGGTAATGGGAAAATGGAGGAAAGCGCTCCGGGAATAGACTGGCCGGTGCTCGGCTGCTGAAGCCCATAGTGCTGTACTTCCCCGGAGCTCCGCTAGGGGGCCGCACAGAGACACTTCCGTACGATTTTCACAGTAATAGTCCTAACTAGAAAATGCATTTCCTGCAGTAAATGCGGTGAGTGCTGTAGTACAAAGGGAGGTTTTCAAAAGTCTAAATGGAGTAAACATTGTAAACATGCACAGCATGTGCATTTTCAGAAGTGCTGGGTACAATGAGGATGCACTATTTCTTCTCTCGACCCACCGAAAAAGTGTGACCCCAGGGGGCGCTGTTGCATATTTTCTGCAATATGCATGAGATTGAAGCGTAGACAGGCATGAAAAAAACATACATAAAACATAAGATATCCCCCCAACCATTTACCTTTTTATTAAAGGTGCTTAATAAGTACATTTAATTGATTTGATTAGCATTTCACAGACCCATACAATGGATAGGGCGTTCAGTACGGTCCTTCACCGTTGCTTCTTTACCCATAAAAAGCTACAGTCAGTGTTAAATTATGCTGATTTACCTTTGAGCATGTCCTATTATAGGCTACTGTGTAAAATGCTGTTTAGAATTAATGTTACTATCAAGAAAAGAAAGACCCACCGGAGATCTTATGTTTTATTTTTGTTTTTGTTATAATGCACACGTGCATGTTGCAGATAATGTGCAACAGCGCCCCCTGGGGTCACACTTTTGAAAGCTTCTGAAAGACTGCATACCCATGTAGTTAATTACTAAGGAATAAAATGTATACAAAATCTGGCACGTTTCATGAAGAAAACGTTTCCAAAAAGCTTCGGACATGGGACCCACTATGTTCTGCTCCATGTATCTAATGTTGACAACGTGACATGACATGGCTAAGCTAACAACATAAACAAGAGGAGCTAGGAAAGGAAAATAACTGCGTGTTTAAGTTCAGAAGGGCCAAACGTGTGGCTACACACAGCACTACAAAAGTCGTCAAGATTGAAAAAGAAAAAAAATATTTGTTGCACAGCTGAACGCTGTATCACATCATGAGCTGGCTGTTCTCAATTCACAACACGCATTCCATCAAAACGAGCCTACATCAGGCATTCTGACCAAAACTCATGCATTCCCCCCCACCATTTATTCCAGAATTCAAGCAAAGCAAGAATGACCAAAAGTCACTTTGTGTCAACAAGAGACTGACTCCACCGACTATCCATTGCAAGTTAAAACAGCGGACCACTTGAGTGCAAAAACACAAAAGACCTCGCCACAGCACCAGCAAATCTTAAGCAATAAATATCGCGTCTTACCTTTATTTATGTGGCAGTGGTCTGCAGATGCATCCCGTGGTGTAGCCTACCACATCCATTTAGTTCAACAGGTTTCTGAGCCTGTTCATGTTACTAGCAACCTGCTCTGGTGCTTTTTACCTATGTATTCAGGCTAAAATGACTTGATTGTCTGATGCCTCATCTCCCAGCCTAAGAGTATTGGTATTATTAGTAATGGCTACTTGCCAAATCGAAAAAATAATTTCACACATTGTGTCCTTTTCCAATGCATTGTTATCATTCGTAGCGTTGTTCAGCAGAGAAATAGTTCGCCAAAGTCGTGGACGTCGCTTAGCAACCGAGTACGCTGGGGTTGATAAATTACCAGACTGCGGAGTGATACAGATGACGTGGATCAGAGGCCAAAAAAAAACTTTCCTTGACAGCGGTCAAATATGCTGGACGTGAGCATTCCACTGCATTGAGAAGAGCCGTGTAATAAACAAAAATAATTGACAGCTGAAGTTAGGAAGGCCCATGCAAGTGAATGGCGCAGTCTACAGCATTGAGAAGAGCCTTGTAATAACTTAAGTAAGGGATAATGTATAGAACGCCGTTCATTATCGGGCAAATAAGCCCCGACAGGGCAAACAGGACACCGACGCGCAGCGAAGGTGTCTTGCTTTGCCCCGAAGAGGCTTATTTTCGATAATGACCGGCGACGTTCTATACATTACCCCGCTTATTACACGGCTACTGGCCAAA
Organism: Gadus chalcogrammus; assembly: GCF_026213295.1. Lineage (NCBI taxonomy): Eukaryota > Metazoa > Chordata > Actinopteri > Gadiformes > Gadidae > Gadus > Gadus chalcogrammus. The sequence goes on along the minus strand of NC_079414.1, from coordinate 21,365,963 downwards.
ACCAAAAAAATAACTTCACATGGTGTGTCTTTTTACAATTTATTTGTTACCAGCATTCGTAGTGTTGATCAGCAGAGAACTAGTCCGCCAAAGACGTTGACGTCGCTTAACAACCGAAGACGCTGGGGTTGAAAAGTTGAGGAGTGATACCAAAGACGTCATAGGAGGAAAAAAGTCCTTTGTTTTCCTTGACAGCAGTGAGTTATCACATATAATTCACCGCCGGAAGTTGTGAAGAGCCCATGCAAGTGAACGGAGCGTTCCACGGCATTGAGAAGACCCGTGTAATAATCCATAATTATTAAACTCGCTAATTATTTTTGGTGGGTGCAAAAATAATCTTGACGAAATCTGGTGGGGACACGTCCCCAGCCTCCCCGGCGTTATTGACGCCTAAGATGCACACCATTTAAGAAAAAGCAAATGGTTGGAAACAAATGAAGTGACCGGCCGCTGAATGAAAAGCGCAAAGCATTGCTAAAAATGCAGAAATGTAAAATGAATTGAACTGAAGATTCTGAAACGTCAAATGTATTGCCCTGCACTGTGTGTGTGTGTGTGTGTGTGTGTGTGTGTGTGTGTGTGTGTGTGTGTGTGTGTGTGTGTGTGTGTGTGTGTGTGTGTGTGTGTGTGTGTGTGTGTGTGTGTGTGTGCGTGTGTGCGTGCGTGCGTGCGTGCGTGCGTGCGTGCGTGCGTGTGTGCGTGTGTGTGTGTGTGTGTGTGTGTGTGTGTCTTTAAGAGAATAGCGAGCCGGTGAGCTATTTAATGATATCATCATTATCATTATAGTTATCATTCGGTCCGAATGATAACAACTACTAATAATATCAGTCTTTTAGCGCATTTCTAGGACCCAATCCTTCACAACAAAAAAAAAGAAAAAAAAAGTAAAAGGGCTCAAAAAAAATAAAAGATTCATGACAGCTGCCAAATTTGCCGGCTGGCAAATTTGGCTCAAAGCCCTCCCTTTAAAGTGTGGTCCTTGGAAGGCTTTGTTTCAAGGATATTGTTTAAATGATATTGAAATTCTGTTCGATTTCGATATCATCGAAAGTGTGTAGATTTGTTAAATGGTTTGAACTGAGGTAAACTGTTGAAATTTGACCGAGTTACGATGTCTTAAGTAATTTAAGTGTCAGAATGGGCAGACGGCTTCATTGGGATTTTGGGACCAACTGTAGAATATCACGGTTTGAAATTAAAACTGTGATTCTGAACGATATCGAAATTCCGTTTAGATATTAAGATACAAGGGTGTAGATTTGTTAAATGGTTTGAACGAAGATAAATGGTTGAAAATTAATTTAGTTATGTCACGTAATCAAACCAATTTTCAACCATTTATCCTCGTTTCTTATCTAAACGGAATTTCAATATCTTTAAAATTTTCTTCTGAATCACAGTTTTAGTTTCAACCGTCACATTCTACAGTTGGTTCCATTGAAGCCGTCTGCCCATTCTCACACTTAAATGACTTATGACATCGTAACTCTGTCAAATTTCAACCGATTACCTTCGTTGAAACCATTTAACAAATCTACACACTTGTATCGTCAATAATATACAAACGGAACATCATTTAAACTTTATTCAGAATAACAGTTTTAGTTTCATATCGGCTTCATTTTCAGTTGGTCTTATTGATTTACGTTGACGCTTGAGCATGTTGACGTTCAGCAGTGTTGCCAGATTGGGCGTTTTTTCCCGCCAGATCGCGCTACTTTTGGAGGACGTTCAGGCAGTGTTGCCAGATTGGGCGGTTTTTCCCACTCTATTGAGCTTTAAACTGATTTAAATCAGAATGCAAACTACTTGAGCATTAACGTTGTTGCAAACAGTGTTCACAGTGTTAACCACCACATCGCATTTGAAGTGGGGTCAGGGCATCATGTCAGTGTCGTCACTAGGGGCGACGAGGGATGAGTAATTTAATCTGAGCGCTGCTGTGTAGCAGTTTTGGCAGATTGGGCGTTTTCCCCCGCCAGATTGGGCTACTTTTGGAGGACGTTCAGGCAGTGTTGCAAGATTGGGCGGTTCTTCCCACTCTATTGAGCTACTTTTAATCACGCACCGGCTCGCTATTCTCTTAAAGACACTTTTTCTTAAATGGTGTGCATGTTTACATTGTTTACTCCATTTAGACTTTTGAACTTTTGTTCAAATTAATCCTTTCACTTGATTTAAGCCATTTAACGTTTCTTTATGTCTTAATAATGTGGTTCTTTTAAAAAATATTTTCAACCTCACTTTGTACTACAGCACTCACCGCATTTTCTGCAGGAAATGCATTTTCTAGTTGCACAAGGGTTTTCTAACCATCAACTAGCCTTTTAACACGATTATCTAAACATCGACCATTAGAACACAGGAGTCATGGTTGCTGGAAATGGGCCTCGGTACACCTATGAAGATATTCCGTTAAAAATCGTCAGTTTCCAGCTAGAATAGTAATAAACCACGTTAACAATGTCAAGACTGTATTTCTGATTAATTTAATGTTATTTAATTGAAAAAAACGTCTAAGTGACTCAAATTTTTTGAACGGTAGCGTATATATATATATATATATATATATATATATATATATACATACAACCTTGTATATATATCCATATATGTATATAATACACAGACATGACTCAGGGGCTTCAATTATCCCACATTACCCAAAAAAAACGTTGTTTTGTTCCGATACACCATTCTACATCTTAATATTCCCAACGACATTAGAACATATTTTCATTAATCACACAAGAAGCAGCGGTTCAACATAAGATTAGGTTGAACATTTGGTTCAATATAAGGTTACGTTTTAACCTATTTATTTAGAACATTAGGTTAGGTTCTAACCCATTTAGTTAGAACATTAGGTTAGGTTCTAAACCATTTAGAACATTAGGTTAGGTTCTAACCCATTTAGTTAGAACATTAGGTTAGGTTCTAAACCATTTAGAACATTAGGTTAGGTTCTAACCCATTTAGTTAGAACATTAGGTTTGGTTACAACCTATTCTGTTAAACATTAATAGGTACGGTTCTAATCCATTTGGTTCAACATAAGGTTAGGTTCTAATCCATTCAGTTAGAACATTAGGTTAGGCACACACACACACGCACGCACGCACGCACGCACGCACGCACGCACGCACGCACGCACGCACGCACGCACGCACGCACGCACGCACGCACACACACACACACACACACACACACACACAAACACTCAACCAAACAAAGAGGTTACCACAGTATCATAGTACCAAGGTACTACCAATGTACTACCACAGTACTACATAACCACTGTACTACCACAGAACAACCAAAGTACTTCCACAGTACTACCATAGTAATACCACAGTATTACCACAGTACTACCACAGTACTTCCACTGTAATACCACAGTACAACATTAATACTAAAGTAATCCCACACTACTACCACAGTACTACCAAACTGATACCACAGTACTACTATAGTAATACAACAGTACTACCACAGTACTACTATAGTAATAACACAGTAACGCCACAGTACTACAGTACTACCACATAACTACCCAAGTAATACAGTACTAAAGTAATCCCACAGTACTACATGGACAACAGTGCTCATCAGATGACAAGAGACTGAGCATCTCCCTGTGCTTTTAATTAAATTACAAACTCCAAGCAAGCAGAAAATTGGACATTTGCCACCAGAAGCTGAGGGAGATTTACGTGGAGCAGCGCTCAGATTCAATTACTCATCCCTCTTCGCCCCTAGTGACGACACTGACATGATGCCCTGACCCCACTTCAAATACGATGTGGTGGTTAACACTGTGAACACTGTTTACAACAACGTTAATGCTCAAGTAGTTTGCATTCTGTTTTAAATCAGTTTAAAAGCTGCTGTAAAAAAAGGAAAAAGAGTTATAAAAGGAGAGCAGAAGAGAGGAAGATTTTGAAACCAACAAAAACAACGACCCCTCCCTCTCTGATACCCCCAAGTGTTGCAGACTGTGATTGTACAAATAACAGATCTTAAATCTTACTACAGGGCTGATTGTTGGGGCGATGACAGACAGACAGGTCTGAAGGTTAGGTTGATGTTGACAGACAGACAGGTCCGGAGGTTAGGGCGATGACAGACAGACAGGTCTGGAGGTTAGGGTGATGTCAGACAGGTCCTGGGTGTGTTTACAGGAAGCTGAGTGCGGCGGTCTGGAGCCTTAATGCGCCGCAGCAGGAAGTGATGTACGTCTTCAGGGAGATGAAGGCACCTTGCCCGGGTCTCTGCCGAGGATAATTCCCCTCCACCCCCCAGAGAGACCCACATCTGCTGTTCATCAGACTGATCATCCCACTAACTGGCCACCAACAGGAAACCACTGCCTCCACTTCCTGTGCAGACTTCTCCTTTGGCTCCAAAGTGTTTTGTTTTCAAATCGTCTCCATGACAACAGCTCTGTCCACCCGACCCAAACCATACTGGCCCTGGTTCCGACTGGTTTTGTTCAGTAAAATGTCTTCATGAAAACACTTTTACACTATCAACGGGTACCAAGTTAGAGAAGGTGAGGTTAGGTATGAGGTTAGATATGCATGGTTTGGGCATTAGGTTAGAATGCCAAGTTTTCGGTCTCAGGTGAACAGCTGGTACCTGAGACCAGACTAGCCAGCAGCTGCTGCCGATAGGCATGAGGTTAGCGGTTGCCTGCATGTTTTCTGTGCACACGGCCTGTCTAATTCACTGTGACTGTGGCTGGATGCCTGATGTGTTGTTGTGACTGTGACTGGATGCCTGGTTTATGTAGTTACTGTGACTGTATCACTGGTGTGTTATGGTGAGTGTGACTGGATGCCTGGTTTATTGTAGTTACTGTGACTGTATCCCTGGTGTGTTGTGGTGAGTGTGACTGGATGCCTGGTTTATTGTAGTTACTGTGACTGTATCCCTGGTGTGTTGTGGTGAGTGTGACTGAATGCCTGGTTTATTGTAGTTATTGAATGCCTGGTGTGTTGTGGTGAGTGAGACTGGATGCCTGGTTTATTGTAGTTACTGTGACTGTATCCCTGGTGTGTTGTGGTGAGTGTGACTGGATGCCTGGTTTATTGTAGTGAATGAATGCCTGGTGTGTTGTGGTGAGTGTGGCTAGATGCCTGGTTTATTGTAGTGACTGGATGCCTGGTGTGTTGTGGTGAGTTTGACCGGATGCCTGGTGAATCTGACTGGATGGCTGGTTTATTGTAGTGACTGGATGCCTGGTGTGTTGTGGTGAGTGTGACTGGATGGCTGGTTGGTTTTGGAGAGTGTGACTGGATGGCTGGTGTGTTTTGGAGAGTGTGACTAGGCAGGCAGTTTAATTATTAGATTACAGATGGTTAAGTTTAGCTATAAGTTTAGACAAGGTTAGTTTTGGTATTAGATTAGAGATGATTGGTTTAGGTATGAGGTTATGAGGTCTCTCCCCTCTCTCCCCTCAGCCACATCAACAGGGCTGTCAGTAAGCTGAAATACCCCCCCCCCCTGCTTTCTGCCTTGCTACACTGTGGACTAACTGTCTTTGCACTATTACTATTACTGGTTTAAATACACACCATACAGACTGAAATTGCTGCTATTATTTATTTATCTATTTAAAAAATGCACTACTACATGACTTTTTGCTG